>NC_041390.1:316483461-316604354 GCF_002162155.2 Triticum dicoccoides
ACTAGCTCGTTAATCAAAGATGGTTATGTTTCCTAACCATGAACAATGAGTTGTTATTTGATTAACGAGGTCACATCATTAGTTGAATGATCTGATTGACATGACCCATTCCATTAGCTTAGCACACGATCGTTTAGTATGTTGCTATTGCTTTCTTCATGACTTATACATGTTCCTATGACTATGAGATTATGCAACTCCCGTTTGCCGGAGGAACACTTTGGGTGCTACCAAACGTCACAACGTAACTGGGTGATTATAAAGGAGCATTACAGGTGTCTCCAAAGGTAGATGTTGGGTTGGCGTATTTCGAGATTAGGATTTGTCACTCCGATTGTCGGAGAGGTATCTCCGGGCCCTCTCGGTAATGCACATCACATAAGCCTTGCAAGCATTGCAACTAAGATGTTAGTTGTGAGATGATGTATTACGGAACGAGTAAAGAGACTTGCCGGTAACGAGATTGAACTAGGTATTGGATGCCGACGATCGAATCTCAGGCAAGTAACATACCGATGACAAAGGGAACAACATATGTTGTTATGCGGTCTGACCGATAAAGATCTTCGTAGAATATGTAGGAGCCAATATGGGCATCCAGGTCCCGCTATTGGTTATTGACCGGAGACGTGTCTCGGTCATGTCTACATTGTTCTCGAACCCGTAGGGTCCGCACGCTTAAGGTTTCGATGACAGTTATATTATGAGTTTATGAGTTTTGATGTACTGAAGGAGTTCGGAGTCCCGGATGAGATCGGGGACATGACGAGGAGTCTCGAAATGGTCGAGACGTAAAGATCGATATATTGGACGACTATATTCGGACATCGGAAAGGTTCCGAATGATTCGGGTATTTTTCGGAATACCGGGTAGTTACGGGAGAAGTAATGGGCCTTGATGGGCTTTAGTGGGAAGAGGAAAAAGGCTGCTGCGACCCCCCTCCCCTTTGGTCCGAATTGGACTAGGGAAAAGGGGGCCGGCCACCTCTCCTTCTCCTCCTATTCCTTCTCCCTTCCTCCCCTCTTGGTGGACCCCTACTAGGACTTGGAGTCCTAGTAGGACTCCCTATCCTGGCCGCACCTTTGCCTTGGCCGGCCTCCCCCTCCTCCATCCTTTATATACGGAGGCAGGGGGCACCTCTAGACACACAAGTTGATCCACGTGATCTGTTCCTTAGCCGTGTGCGGTGCCCCCTGCCACCATATTCCTCGATAATACTATAGCGGAGTTTAGGCGAAGCCCTGCTGCTGTAGTTCATCAAGATCGTCACCACGCCGTCGTGCTGACGGAACTCTTCCCCGACACTTTGCTGGATCGGAGTCCGGGGATTGTCATCGTGCTGAACGTGTGCTCGAACTTGGAGGTGCCGTAGTTTTGGTGCTTGATCGGTTGGATCGTGAAGACGTACGACTACTTCCTCTACATCGTGTCATCACTTCCGCAGTCGGTCTGCGTTGGGTACGTAGACAATACTCTCCCCCTCGTTGCTATGCATCACATGATCTTGCGTGTGCGTAGGAATTTTTTTGAAATTACTACGTTCCCCAACACTGTGCTCCATGGATCATGTTCGCGATCGAGCAGCTCACCAATGAGAAATTCTTCAAGGCTTACATTCCGAAAGTATTCATGCCACCAGTTCATGACACTCTGCGCATTGTGAAGGATAGTGGAAAAGGGAAGGAACCAGTTGATAATGCCGCAAATGCTTCTGCGTCTGAAAATGCATCGGAGGTCAAGGAAGCCAAGGTTGTAATCCCTCGAAAGTAAAATCCATCTCTTTATGAGATATGTATTCGCACGCAGTAGACACTGGAAAGCCACATTAAGCTCGATAGAAAAGAAAAGGTGGAGTTAATGACTGAGCTGAATCTGATTCATAATCACACTCGCCAAATTCTTCTGCATGAGAAGGATGCAAGGAGGCGCTCGTGGACTTTGTTGAGGAAGCATTACTCTCGCAAGGATTTAGCTAAAAAGGGCACCTTGAAGGAATATGACTACCTGGACTTGCTTGTTGTTCCGTGCATCAGAAAACAAACTCCAGTGCTCCCACAACGTTCTACTTCAACAGATCTACTGTTTGTCGGCCATGATGTTGAAATTGCAGATACAGCCGGTACTCTTATCTTCAAGCCAGATGTTCATCGCTCCAATTCTTACAGAGCCCAGGCTGCCACCCCTGCTTCTGCATCAACCATTCCTCATTCTTCAGACACTGGTTGTCGAGTGGTTTTAATTCTAATTCAGAAGATACTCCCACGAAGTAGTTCCATGTATGTCTTCACTTTCCTTTTTGACAATTGTTGGCAAAAGGGGGGAGAATTACATCGAGTGACAGTTTATCGAGGTTTGCAGGCTGTTTTTCTTCGCATTTTAGTTTTCCCTCGAACAATTTGCTTCATAAACTTATCGCACCACATGTGGTGCGAAAATACTAGGACGTCATGTAATGTGAATATCCCCCGCCTGCAATATTATTTGCTTCGCACTATATGTCTGCAGGTACCTTCGAATGTGTTTTTCCTGTGAATGATTATCTTCGATAATTATCTATCTTACAGGGAAACATATTTCCTCCTCGGAGAAGGATAGAAAATCATCATGTGATGATACTAAGTTGGAGAAGTACTTCGAGTACTAAATGTATTAACTGTTATGGTTGGATATGCGCTGATTATTATCTTTTATTATCTAACCTTGCAGGAAGAGTATGACAGTCTAAACTAGCCATATAATTCACTAACAAAGTGTCTTTCCCTCGCAATTATCTCTCATATTATGTATTGTATTACAGGGAAACCACATCTGAAGCATATCCATTTCGAGCAATTTTCTTCTATTTTTCCTTGCTCTGATTATATCAAATATCTAACATGCATGAAAACTACATCTCGTGTGGATCAAATTTGTGTTCAGAGAAAACCTTCATGCTATATCCTTCGTCACAAATCTTTCAAAGCTTATTTCAAATCTAATTCTCTTCGAAGATCTTGTGACAGGAATCACCTCAGACACCATCAAGTGCATTGAAAGTAGTCAAGTATAAGATCATTTGTCAGTGACACTCTCATGAAAGAAAAAATATCATCTCTCTCCGGTTCTTCATGACCTGAAGCATATCTTAAGGGGGAGATTAATTTATCTTCGTACTTATCTCTCGACTTTCATTATTCTTCACATTACATTTCATTCATTATCAATCCTTCGATGTGATCTGTTTTGTCACAAATCGTCCAAAAAGGGGGAGATTGTTGGTGCAATATCTGCCTACCTTGTGTTTTGGATATTTATGACATAAACAGGCATGGACTAATTTGTTTGCTAGTGCATGCAGAGAGCAAAATTCCGTACAGAACCGAAGAGAATGTTGTCTCCGATGCTGAGTTCGTGGAACTTCACCGAAGTATATCTGTATTGCAGAGAAGAGTGAGCTATATGTGTTGAAGTCATATAGTCAAGAAGATTGATGTGAAGTAATTGACCCCTCAAAAGTTTATTGCTGAAGCAAAAGCTTTTGATTTGGTACTGTCCTTTGAAGAAATTGACTGCAACAATGGAAGTTGAAGACAAAGTGAAGGCTTCGTATTCATTTTGTTGTTCTTCATTCTTTCTTTTGAGTCATAGGACCTCTGTACTATTAACAGGGGTATAGGTTCTTGATGCTTAGATCCGCTGTGATGCTCATCCTAAACCTATGAAAGTTGTGAGAGAAATCTCTTTGGGTTCCAAGCAAATACTTGCCAGCAAGAGACTGCGATCTTCTTCGCTGCGAGAGATTTATCTCGGACCAAGGAGTTAGCATTACGTGTTCCTCAAGTAATGTTACCATTGTTCCAAATCCGAACGTTGCATATGTGTCGGTTGGCCATTTGCTAGACCTCATGTCCAAAATGGTCATTTCTCATCTGGGAAGGCTGCGACTATAAATAGCCACTCCGCATCGGCTTTGTCTGGTGGCTGCTCTACTTGAGATTACTGAGAAGATTGATTTGAGCAACCCCTCTCTGAGTGATTTGAATCTAAGATCCAACGGGAGAAAAAACAAGAGCCCAAACTTAGATAGTGGCTTAGCATCACAGTAGTTCTGAGTGAGAGTTCTTGTACCTATTACTCTTGAAAACTGTGCACTCTCTAGACGGATAGGTTTCGGCTCGAGTGTTGAAGAGTTGTTGTCTTCATCGAGCCTGATCTTCAGCAACCAAGGGTGATTGTGGTTCGCGAAGGTCAGCCAAAGGTTTAGAGATCGCCGACAAGGATCTACCACGAGTGAAATCAACTTGAGTCTGATCAGCTATGCATTGAAGGAGAATAGGGTGAACAGAGTTTATCTTCTATGTTAAGTCATAGCCCCTCCAACCAGACGTAGCCCTTTGGCAGAAGGGTGAACTAGTCTACCAAATCTCTATGTCGCCATCGAGCACCACTGGTTCAATCTACTCTACTTCATTTCCTTCAGCAGTTTATATTCGTGTTCTGTGCCGACAGTTTATGTGATAATTTCATTATGTTGCCATCATCTTGTGAATCTGTGTTCATCCTGTTTCATTCCCATCGTATGTATTCATTTGTTATCATCATATTCCTCTGATTCACTTTTGAAATCATTCCATAGTCTTTTGGTTCAGTGCGTACCATGTTGTCTCATTCTACTACATCTGTTTGCATGTTGTATTACTCTCATTGAAGTTAAACATGTGATTTCCCAAGCTCGTACTATTATCAATGCTTACATCGATGAATATGCCTCTGACGAAGAAAATTGATCTAGTTTATTTAATTCGATACTCTATTCTGCTGCTGTAATTGGGATAAGTTTCAAAACTTTCAAAAGAAATTTTGAATCTCCCATTCACACCCCCACCCTCGCCCTCTGGTCAATACACTCTCGGTCCTAACACTGTGTCGGATTTCGGGTTCCAGCAAAACCCTTGAGGTTCGAACACTGGGGTGCACACAAAGATCTCCCCCTCCTCTAGCTCGCACTCAACACGATCTCATGGCCTATCTCGACGAACCCAAAGAAAGAGAGACACAAGATTTATACTGGTTCTGGCCACCGTTGTGGTGTAATACCCTATTTCAGTGTGGTGTGGTGGATTGCCTCTTGGGCTGAGGATAAACAGTTACAAGGGAAGAACAGCCTCCTGAGGAGAGGTGTTCTTGTGTTGGCGAACTTGTCTGGTGGCCTTGGTGGAATGGATCCTGTCCAAGATGAGATGCTAGTTCATCTTAGATCCTATCAGTTGCCTCCCTACGGTGGTGGCTAGTCCTATATAGAGAGGCCCGGGTCCTCTTCCCAAATATTAGGTGGGAAGGGATCCCACAACGGCCAATTTGTAGGGGGGCAGCTATTACAAGCTATCCTAACAAAAGTAGTCTTCGCCTGCCAAAGGCTCCGGTGGTGACGCCGTCTTGGGCTGCATGGTGACCTCCGTCCTATTGTCCTACTGGTCTTGGTCTTGTTGCACCAATATGGAAACCTTTGCCTGATGCCTCGGGACTCCTCGCCTTCGCTTGCCTCTTTAGCACCAAAGAGGAAACGACGACACTGCACGCACTGGCGCCCGCCTGGCGCCCGCCTGGCTCCAGTCCTCATGGCTTGCATCACAGGAACCTCGCGAGGTGTCTCTTTCCTTGATCTCTCTGCCCCTCGCGAGCCGGCATGGTGAGGCCGCCCCTGAGGAGGTCTTGTGTCGTCCGCCTCGCGAGGCTTGGCCCCTCGCAAGGGTCTTGAGTGTTTGCTGGTGACGATGGGCCGTACAAAGCCGCTGGGGGAGCCACGCCGCGGGCCACAGGCAGGCAAGTCTAGGGACCCCCGTTCCCAGAACACCGACAGTAGCCCCCGGGCCCAAAGCGCGCTCGGACTTGGCTTCGAGGCGAAGCCAAAGGGCAAGTGCGGAGTGCCGCGGGCCCCAATAGCCTACGGCCACGGTTGGCATGTGGCGACTGATTGGACGTGGGCGTCTCCGCTTCCCCACGCTGCCTCAGCAAATGCCCGACTTGACGAGTCCTTGCTGCATGTAGAAAAAGATCATTATTACCTTAGATCGTGGAGGCCGGCGGTTGGCCTCCCCTTGGCTATAAATGGGAAGTGGGGCGGAGGCCCCGTAATCCATCCCTTCCTTTGCTTCTCCTGCTCCTTCTTCTTCCTCATTCCATTGCTTGCTGCCTCGGTCATGGTGCCGATACGGAGGTTCTCAGCCGTGGAGAAGGGCAAGACACCCCTTGATGATCCCGAACCACTTCGGCTGAAGAAGAGGTTGTCTCATCATCGTGACATCGTCGTGAGGCCGGAAGTGTCGCGGCCATGGTACGAGCGGCCACCTCCCGAGTATCTGTTGCCCTTGTACATCGAAGCTGAGGGCTCCGAAGGGAGGGGCGATGAACGCCGTCACCCGCGCCGGGGCCATGGTCGCCGCGTCGCGGGGACGCACGCCGTTGCCCCAGGGGTCCATGTCGTGGGCTCCTCATGCGAGTTCATGCTATGGGAGGTGATGCCTCCGCGCACTTGGATCCGCTTCCCGCAGTTCTTCTCCGCCGAGATGCCGTCGAGGGGCCCAGCTTTGGCTGCAGCACGCCAACTGCGATGCCCCGGCGACTGGAGCGGAGGTTTAAGCCATCTCCTCTGGGAAGATCTTCATGACTCATGGATGGGGCGAGGTTGCCCGAGTCTGTCGTGCAGAAGGCGTCCTCGCCATCCACTTCGTGTACGATGGCGCATCCATGCTGTTCTTCAAGGTGTTCTACGAGGAAGGCCGCTGCTTGGAGTGCTGCCCTTAAGGGGGTCGCCAAGACAGCGCAGCGGCTGATGCTAGGCCTGCCGCTGGCCTTGCCCGCAGCTCCTCCAGTGACAGCGGTGACTCCTGGTGGTCCAGTGACTCTCCCGAGCTCGCAGAGACTCCGGAGACAAGCGACGATAGCTATGCGCCCCCAAGCTCTTGCCGGGCCCGGAGCAAGGCCACCGCGTCCGGCCGCCGTCGTCGCTGATCTGGATGGGTTTGGCGCCTGCCTCCTGTGGCCCACTGTTAATGATGGCGTCGACGACGTCCGGTGCGTGTAGATAGAGCTCCCAGGAATTCCCTTCCTTTTGTTCCCTGCGAGGAATCGAAACGGACCCCGCGAGGGTGTGTAAAGCGTCTGGAATGTCTTTTTTCAATATTATCTTTATTGTGAGAACTTACAAACGCGTGTCCTGCTAAGGCTCGGTCTCCCCTTTCCAACCCCACGGTAGCTTGGTGCTCTACGCCGACAGGTCCCAGTCCCCAGGCAGGCTGCAGCCATCGATGGTATGCCAGGTCGCCATGCCGTGGTCAAGGCCAGGAGGTGAGTGGCCCGAGGTCCAGTAAGAGCTCCTAAGGCGGGATGCTCAACGGGTCCCCTTTTAGCGTGCAAGCAGCTACCTAAGGATGGGAAAGGGAAGCGACGTTGCCACAGCAGGGCAGCAAAAGGTGAGGATCTTATGCCGTAGCGCTGGGTCAGTCCAGGCGCAAGACTTATCTTGGTATTCCGGGGCTGGTTCCTCGTGTTGTGCCAGACTTGTGCGTCGACCACTGTTAGGTAGCTAGGTCAGGCCCGTGCGAGCCTCCCCCTCTTCTCCATGCTCTCCCGTGTGATCTGCGTCCTCAGGTCCCGGCCCTCGAGCGAGCTCAGCTGCCGCTGGTATGCCAGGTCGCGATGCCGTGGTCAAGGCCAGGGGGTGAGGGCTGGAGAGCCAGTGAGAGCTCCTGAGTCGCGATACTCAGGAGCCCCCCTTATAACGCACAAGCGAATTGCATGGGAGAAGAGAGAGAGTCCGCGGTACCGCCCGCTATAGTCCTCGAGAGGTTCCTGCAAGTTAGCGCGAGGAAGGGCACAAATTGCCATGGTGATCGCCAGTCTGCCAGTGGTTGCTTCGCAAGGAGGTGAAGGCACCGTGGGCCTGGTGAGGTGACGTGCACGGGTGTGCCGTGAGCCAGAGCTCGACCGCTCAGATTTGTCAGCGTTGCAGGGACAGACCCGAGCACAAGCGATGTGCCGGCATGAGAGGTTCCCGTGGCGGGCGATAATCAAACAGGCAGTGATGACCATAGATAGATTATGCATGAGTTGCAAACTGGCTTGGGTAAATGCAAGAACGGTACATGCCACTGGGTCGGACCCGAGCGGCCTGGGGATGATGCAGCCTGAGGGCGCCCCCAGCAGGGTGAACTAAAGATGCAAGCGGATACATGCCGCAGGGACGAACCCACGGGGATTGGGAATGATGTAGTCCAGGGGGCGCTCCCAGCTGAATGAACTTGGAAAAATGTCACCTGGTTTGGTTGTCGAAGGAGTGTTGGGGTAGCTGAAGACGTGCACTGAACAAGTCGCTCCTCACGAGCCGTCGAGGCCCAGAGCCTTGGGAGGCTCTAGAGGCTCGGGTGGCCTCCTAAGGACCGTCTCCATCTCCGCCAGGACTACGTGATGCTTGGCCTCCTGACCTACGAGGATGCTCCACAGATTGCACTAGAAGGCGGCAGCCACGCTCGGCAGGCCGAACGGCAGGCAAACGTAGTTGTGAGTCGGACCCTCACACCGGCCAGCACGCGAAGGACAGAAGCGCTCCTGAGATGCGGCCCTGTTGAGCCCTGGGATGTCGATCCAGACGCGTAGCTCACCACCCTCGCCTGGGTGGGGAGCAGCGCCAAGTGGGCAGCGGTTGCCGCATATTGCCCTTGCTTCCTGAAGCTCCTGAGTGGCCATGGTAATGAACTCCTGAGTGTTGGGCGCTCCTCGCCCGGTGCCCTCCTGAGGGAAACGTTCCATGAAGCACGCCTCCACGTGGTGCCCGAGCGCCTCCCTCATGACGTTGGCCAGGTCAAAGGCCCTCCAGAAGAGAGCCCCCGAGCCCTACCCGAGGAGGGCGCTGGGCTTGCCTCCCTATGCGTGGGAGGGAGGCGCCCCAGGCGCGGGCGCAGATCCTGAGGTGGCGCTGCTGGAGGTGCCGCTCCCTTGAGGCCCAGTGCGGAGTAGCTGCTTCTTCTTCTTGGGGTTGGCCTTAGGTGGGTACTGCTCACCCGCGTTGTCAAGCTCTTCGATTGATGCAGCTTGGAAGACACGCTCGAGGGAGCACACCGCATCTCTTTCTTCGCAGGGGACCGTGATGATTCCGCCGCTTCCCGGCATCTTGAGGACGTTGTAACCATGGTGGGTGACTACCATGAATTTGGCTAGCGCCGGGTACCCGAGGATGGCATTGTACAGCAGGCGGATGTGGGCGACGTCGAAGTCGACGATCTCGGTATGGTAGTTGTCGCGCTGACCAAAGGTGACAGGGAGACGAACTTGCCCTATCGGGGTGGTGGAACAGTCACTCCTGAGAAAGGCTTGGTGGGCTGGAGCTGATCGTATGGCACTTGAAGGATGTCGAACGTCTCGACGGACAGGACACTAAGCCCTGCGCCGCCGTCGATGAGGGTCTTGGTGACTTGGACATTGCTAATGACGGGTGAATAGAGCATCAGGAGAACGCCGGCGGTTGCCGCACACTTGAGCTGGTTCGCCGAGCTAAAGGTGATGGCGTACTTGGACCATCTGAGCAGGCGTGTGGCCTCGATCTTGGGGAGTGTTGCGTTCACCTCGCGAGAGAACTGCTTGAAGATGCACTGGGAGGCTGGGGCCTGAGTGCCACCCAAGATGCAGGCGATGGTGTGCGGCTCCTAGAAGCCCCCAGCCCCTTCGTCCTGTTGATGGTCGTCATTCCTCCTTGGCGGCGGCAGTGGAGGGCCACCAGGGTTGCCCTGAGGACGGTCCTCGCGAGGCTGGTCCCTCTAGGCGCCCTCATGAGGCTGGTCCTGCCAACAATCCTCACAAGACTGGTCGCGCCACTCCTGGTGGGGCCTGTGGTCGTCCCAACGTCCTCCACCTCGTCCACCTCCTCGACCGTAGCCCTGGTCGTTGCGCTCGGGGCTCGACCGAAGCGTCCATCTCGAATGGCCCTGAGCTCTTGACAATCATTGGTGTTGTGGGTGCACACATTGTGGAAGGCGCAGAACGTACGGCTGCCCTTGGACGACTCGGGAAGATCTATGCCACGCTTGGTGTCCGGTTCTACCGCGAGTACGGACACCCCTTTGCGCTTCATGTCCTTGACCTTGGCCTTCTTCTCCTCTGGATCCGCAGCGAGGAGCTCGAGGAGGGAGAGATGCCCCTCCTCAACTCTTGCACACTTGGTTGCTATGTTGAATAGCTCCAAAGTCGTGCACAGCTCCTCATGGATGGCGAGCTCCTCCTTTATCTTGATGTCGCGGACGCCGTCCGAAAACGCTGAGATGATGGCCTCGTTTGTCACCTTGGGGATCTTGAGACGCACGATGTTGAAGCGCTGAATGTACTTTTGCAGGGTCTCTCCCAGCTGTTGCTTGATGCGGTGCAGGTCACCCGCGGCCAGGGGTGGTCGCGAGTGCCCTGGAAGTTGGCAACGATGTGGTCACGCATCTCATCCCAGGAGGAGATCGAGCCTGGGGGCAGTTTCAGGAGCCATGAGTGAGTGCCGTCCTTGAGAGCCATGGGAAACCAGTTCGCCATGACCTTTTCGTCTCTGTTGGCCGCCTCGATGCTCAGCTCGTAGAGCTTCAAGAACTCCGCAGGGTCAGGGGTGCCATCGTAGCGAGGAGGTAGATCTTGCTTGAACTTTCCTGGCCAGACGATGCTACGCAACTCGGGAGTGAAGGCGCGGCAGCCTGTAGTGGCCACCAGGGCCCGTCGTGGAGGCGCAGCTTGATCTTGGTGTCCCTGCGCTGCCACGGCAAGTGGCGCATGGCCCTGCTGCAGTGAGCGATCCTGACGTGGCGTGCTGGGAGCGGTGGAGCGTTTTCTTGCGGACAGGGAACCTCTTGGCAGCTTCTTTCCTCGTGCGCGGGCACACGGCGCGGTGGATCACGCCGCGGGGCCGCACACCTTGGAGCGAGGACGCCATCCTGACGCAGAGGAGGCGGGGGCGCTCCATGAGCCGCGCGCCTCGGCGCGAGGGCGCCATCTTGGTGCAGAGGGGGCGGAGGCACTCCGTGAGCCACATTGCTCGCAGCCAGGGGCGGGCGAGGCAGCGAGAGGGATAGTGCAGGAGAGCCCCCCGTGGCGCTGACGAGCTCGGCGATGCGGTCCAACCAGTCCTCGTAGAGGTCGTCGACTGGGCGGTAGTGCAGGAGCTCGCGTGCCATGAGCAGCGCGGCTTGTGCGTCCATGGGTGCGCGGCGAGCATGAGACGATGAGCCGGCCGAAGTCAGCGACGGAGTGGCGGTACAGCCGTCTCGACGCACAGAGGGGTCCAGCGAGGAAGCTTGCTGCTCGTTTGCTGTCGGGCCGATGGCGGCATTGGTGACGAGTGAAGAAGAACAACGGGGAGGCCCGCCAACAGGGGCTGGCTGAGCGACATGGGTGGCGAGGGCGGCCCGGCGCTCAGCGTGGTCCCGTCGTGCATCGGCCATGAGCTTGGTGGAGTGGCGAAGCGCGGATCGACGAAGAGGAAAGCTTAAGCGCACCCCTACCTGGCGCGCCAAATGTCGGATTGGGTTCCGGCAAAACCCTTGAGGTTCGAACACTGGGGTGTGCACAAAGATCTCCCCCTCCTCTAGCTCGCCCTCAACATGATCTCACGGCCTAGCTCGACGAACCCAAAATAAAGAGGGACACAAGATTTATACTGGTTCGGGCCACTGTTGTGGTGTAATACCCTACTCCAGTGTGGTGTGGTGGATTGCCTCTTGGGCTGAGGATGAACAGTTACAAGGGAAGAACAGCCTCCTGAGGAGAGGTGTTCTTGTGCTTGGCGAACTTGTCTGGTGGCCTTGGTGGAATGGTGTAACACCCACAATGCGGCTATATCTCCCACGTGTTGGGGCACGACTTAGAGGCATAGCTGCATGGTAGGCTTGTCACAAGAGGGGTAATCTTCACACATCCCATGTACTGAATAAGAAAGGGATAAAGAGTTGGCTTACAATCGCCACTTCACACCATACATAAATAATCCATACATCATCCAAGGTGCAATCAAAGGTCCGACTACGGAACCAAAATAAAAGAAGACAACCCCAAATGCTAGATCCCCGATCGTCCCGACTGGGCTCCACTACTGATCAACAGGAAACGAAACAAAACAACGATCAAGATCTTCATCGAGCTCCAACTTGAGCTTAGTTGCGTAACCTGCACTGGTATCATCGGCACCTGCAACTATTTGGAAGTATCTGTGAGTCACGAGGACTCAGCAATCTCACACCCGCGAGATCAAGACTATTTAAGCTTATGGGTAGGAAAGGGTAGTGAGGTGGAGCTGCAGCAAGCACTAAGCATATATGGTGGCTAACTTACGCAAATAAGAGCGAGAAGAGAAGCAATGCAACGGTCAAGAAGCTAGAAGTGATCAAGAAGTGATCCTGAAACTACTTACGTTCAAGCATAACACAAGACTGTGTTCACTTCCCGGACTCCGCCGAGAAGAGACCATCACGGTCACACACGCGGTTGATTCATTTTAATTAAGTTAAGTGTCAAGTTCTCTACAACCGGATATTAACAAATTCCCATCTGCCACATAACCGCGGGCACGGCTTTCGAAAGTTCAAACCCTGCAGGGGTGTCCAACTTAGCCCATCACAAGCTCGCACGGTCAACGAAGGATATTCCTTCTCCCGGGAAGACCCGATCAGTCTTGGAATCTCGGTTACAAGACATTTCGACAATGGTAAAACAAGACCAGCAAAGCCGCCCGAATGTGCCGACAAATCCCGATAGGAGCTGCACATATCTCGTTCTCAGGGCACACCGGATGAGCAATCCGTACAACTAAAACCATCCCTCAAGTTTCCCCGAGGTGGCGCTGCAAGGGGCTCTAGTTCGGACCAACACTTAGAGAAGCGCTGGCCCGGGGGGTTAATATAAAGATGACCCTCGGGAGCGCGACTCCCAAGGGAAAAGTATAGGTCGTGGTGAGGCAAATGGTAAAACCAAGGTTGGGCCTTGCTGGAGGAGTTTTATTCAAAGTGAACTGTCAAGGGGTTCCCATAACTCCCAACCGCGTAAGGAACACAAAATCAAGGAACATAACACCGGTATGACGGAAACGAGGGCGGCAAGAGTGGAACAAAACACCAGGCATAAGGCAGAGCCTTCCACCCTTTACCAAGTATATAGATGCATTAATTAAATAAGAGATATTGTGATATCCCAACATATCCATGTTCCAACATGGAACAAACTTCATCTTCACCTGCAACTAGCAATGCTATAAGAGGGGCTGAGCAAAAGCGGTATCATAGCCAAACAACGGTTTGCTAGGAAAAGTGGGTTAGAGGCTTGACATGGCAATATGGGAGGCATGATAAAGCAAGTGGTAGGTAGCGCAGCATAGCAATAGAGCGAGCAACTAGCAAGCAAAGATAGAAGTGATTTCGAGGTTATGGTCATCTTGCCTGCAAAGTTCTCAGAGTCGTCGAAAGCTTGATCCTCGTAAGCGTACTCAACAGGTTCCTCGGACACGTACTCATCTCCCGGCTCTACCCAAAGCAAGAACACAAGCAAAGTGCCAACAATCAATCACGGTGCAATGCACAATCAACATGATGCAATACATGGCATGATATGCAAGACATGATATGCAATGCATATGAGTGATCTGGAAGGGAAAGAATGATCAAGGCATCAAATTGGCAAACCAAGTATGCCGCTGGAAATATGAGATGATTTCGGGTGAAATCGATATAAAGATCACCGGAAATGGATGCACGGTTTGCAAATGGCAAGCAAAACAAGGATGGTGCAAAACTGCGATTAACAGCACGATGCCAATTAGAATGCAACAAGAAACTAAGCTACTGCACTCCAACATAGCAACAAAACATATGGAAGTGAGGTACACAAGATACTTGACAAAACATGAACACTGAGCTATGGCTAAATCACACAATATAAGGTTCAAACAAGCATGGCAAAAGTGCAAAAGATATCAGCTTCACAGACTTGGTGAAAATACTAACATGCCAGAAATAACATCAGGAAGCCATGTTTAGAGCTAGCAAACAACTTGCTACAGGAATATATCATAGCAAACAAAGGCATGGCATGATTATACTAAAAGCGTAGAACAAAAGTCCCTTACTGATCATGAGCCAAAAAGGCACATAAGATATGATGGCACACATGTAAACACAGCAAGTTTTATTAATAGTTTCAGACTTAGCAGAAAACAGAGCATGGCATAAACAGAATTATGATAGCAACTTTGTGAGCTCATGCAACTCACCATAAAGTATTTCATGACAATATAAGCATAACAATAGTAATATTACATGTTCATGAAGCTAACCATAGCAAGAGCAAGTTCATAGGATGCATGTATCACTAACAACAAGCATGGCAAAATTGATTAACATGTTAACAATCTGCCATGAACATTTTATAGCAAAAGTAGAGCAAGCACAAGACATGCTAGAGCACTCCATAATTTCAAACAGGGGCATGGATGGATAGAGCATAACCACATGTTCAAAACATCCTTACTGAAGTATCTCAAAAGAAGCATGGATCATACTGTAGCATCAAGTTTACATGGCATCAAAATAACAGCAGGAAAAGACTTAGCAAAATCCTAAGTCCCTGAAAACAGCAACATTGCGGAGGCTACTTTGCATGCTTGTGCTAGTCACCACATTGATCACAAAAATACAATACAAGCACCTCTGTAAAGATGGCATGATGTAGTTCAAAACACATGTAGACCTCATGCCCATATGATGCACACATCAAATGCAACAAAAATGATAAATCGCCATGATCTGATAAGTACCAGCTCCTAACATTTTATAGCACTCTTGCATCAATAAAAAAGGCGTCATAATGAACATGAACATGCATGGAAATGCTACTGGCATGGAGAGCTCAACGAGACGAACAATTCGATATATCATATGCACAAAATGGATCACCGAGCATGTAGATATGGCATGATGAAGAAGTGCACAAAAATATTAGGGAGTTCAAGGACTTGGTGGAATTTTACCCTCCGAGAAGTTGGACGGGGTGATGCGGGATGGATCTGTGCGGGTCGGATCTGTGGCGTTTGGATGGATAACCCGGTGGATCTCATCCACCCGGGGTGGATCTGGCCGGAGAGAGCTCCGGCAGACTCCGGGGCGGATTCCGGCGATGCGGGAACTTCGGCGAGGCGGCGGAGCTCGAGGCACGGCACGGAGGACGATGGCGAGGGAGGACGACAAACGGCGGCCGGCGGCGTCAGGCACGGAAGCGGTCGCACGGGCGAGGAAGCAGGACCATCATCGGTGGCGCAAGGGCAGCGCAGGCGGCGTCTCCGGCGAGGAGGCCGGCCATGGAGCAGTGGCGAGGAGGCCGTGTGGTGGTGGGAGGCGGCGGCGACAAGTGGCGGCTCCGGATTGGGCATGGGGCAGTGGCGGACATGTCCGGGCGTGAGGGTGGACATGTCCGACAGCGCGAGGAGGAAGATGACTAGGGTTAGACCGCGAATTTTCGGAGGGAGACACATATTTATAGGTAGAGGGAGGTAGGAATGTACAAATGAGGTGTAGTTTCCGCCCACACGATCGTGATCCGACGATGGAGGACATGGAAGTGGTTTAGATGGGTTCTTGAGCCGTTTTGAAAGGGTGTTGGGCTGCAACACACAAGAGGCCTTTGCGGTTACCCGCTTAATCATTGGAGCATCAAACGGCCTCCAAATGGAACGAAATTTGTCAGGCGGTCTACCGGTGATGCGCCAAGGCCACTTGGCAAATCTCGGGCCATTCCGAGAATGTTTTTCTCCCGCCCACGAAAAGAGACAAGAGGGGTGCGCCGGGTGCATGAGGGAGTGTCGGATTGTGAAACGGACAACGGGGAAAAAGATCGAATGCATGAGACGAACACGAATGCAAATGCGATGCACATGATGACATGATATGAAATGCATGACATGAACAAAATGCAAAAGAAAGACAAAAACCCAGCCATGAAGGAAATCTTGTATCGCATCTTCGGAAAAGGCAAGAGTCGGAGATACAAATTTGGAAAGTTGTATCCGGGGCATTACAAATGGATCCTGTCCAAGATGAGATGCTAGTTCAGGTTAGATCCTATCAGTTGCCTCCCTACGGTGGTGGCTAGTCCTATATATAGAGGCCCGGGTCCTCTTCCCAAATATTAGGCGGGAAGGGATCCCACAATGGCCAATTTTAAGGGGGGCAGCTAGTACAAGCTATCCTGACAAAAGTAGTCTTCGCCTGCCAAAGGCTCTGGTGGTGACGTTGTCTTGGGCTCCACGGTGGCCTTCATCCTGCTATCCTGCTGGTCTTGGTCTTGTTGCACCAATATGGAAACCTTTGCTTGATGCCTCGAGACTCCTCGCCTGCGCTTGCCTCTTTAGCACCAAAGAGGAAACGAGGACACTACAGCGCTGGCGCCCACCTGGCGCCCGCCTGGCTCCAGTCGTCATGGCTTGCATCACAGGAACCTCGTGAGGTGTCCCTTGCCTTGATCTCTCCGCCCCTCGCGAGCCGGCCTGGTGAGGCCGCCCCTGAGGAGGTCTTAAGTCGTCCACCTCGCGAGGCTTGGCCCCTCGCGAGGGTCTTGAGTGTTTGCTGGTGAAGATGGTCCGTACAGGGCCGCTGGGGGAGCCACGCCACGGGCCGCAGACAAGCAAGTCTGGGGACCCTCGTTCCCAAAATGCCGACACACTGGTGCTGGTGCCAATGGACCGCTATTCAATCAGAATACGCACCCTCAATTCTTCCAACAAAGTCCTTACAATGGGCCACAAACATCTGAATTGCCTCATTTCTGGACCCAAGAACAGGCCATATATTATTCTCGAATTCTCTATGACAGCAAGAAGATATTCCCTCGTATATTTTCGGATATCATTGCTATCAAGCGTATTGGTTGTTTTGTTCAGCTCTTTCAAGATATGGAAGATTTCTGCCTCACCATTGTGTTTGCATTCGAACATCCATGGAACTGGGAGATTATTCTTCAGTTCTATGCAACCTTATACATCTCTGGTGATGAATCTGACAGTACCAAATGGATTATGGAATGCATGACCGAAGGAAGACGTATCAAGTGCACCTCCAGGGATTTTTTTTCACACTTTCATTTCCCTCGTTTTGAGCATGGTAAAAATGAAATCCAAGTGCACAACATCGACGCCATTTCAGATGATATGTTTTGATGCACCATGGACAAGGAAAAGATTCGTGACTACAATGGTCCTCCCAAGCCAGAACACTTAACCTTCAAGATTCAAACTCTCTATCATATGCTCACTTATACAATCTGCCCTCTGGCCGGGATGAATACTGATGGTACAATCTCAGATGTTCTTAGAAATGCAATCTATGCCATCTCCAAGAGATATGTCTTTGCTATTGAGGATATGTTTCTGCGCGTATTGAAAGATTCTACTGAGTATCCGAAAACCCTCAAAGTCTATGCCCCATGGATTTAGAAAGTGGTTGATTATTCCATGAAGACTAAATATTTGGCCAAGGCTAGCCATGAAAGCTTTATTCCTCTAGTTCGGGACATCCTGCAAGTCAAGCAAGATATTTCTTCGGGTAAATCGCCTGAGTCAAGCCCTCAAGATTATCAAAAAGGATTTGATGGGCCACGTCTGCCTCAGCATGATCGAATGATTACTCATCAACCTCCACCACAGCTTGAAGTCAGTTTGCGCACGCAACAACTGTTTCTTAAACAGAATGTTGAAGATCGACGAGAGAAAGAACACCTTGCTGCCGAGCTGAATGGCATCAACAACCGAACAAAAATTACACATTTGATTGCTGATGATAACAAGAAATGGCTCTAGAAATTACTTCGTAAGTTCTTCACCAAGAAGCAACTCCTCGACGCTGATCTCAAAGAGCTCTATGAGTACATTGGCAAAGGCCTCTCAGTTGAAGACTATCAACCTCGTAGTACTCCTTCGGTACCTGCTCAAGAGCCAACCATTGGTCTACTGCACATTAAGCTTTGCAAGACAACCGAAGAATCGAAAGACACCACACCGACAGAAAAAACAAATGAAGGAAATGTGCTTTCACGTATGACTCAAGTGGCTGAACAAAATGTGCCTTCATCATCTCAGCCTCAAGCTTCCATTCTTGAAGGAAAATCTACCGCTGCTGATGATGAAGATCTTCCAGTTACTTCAGAATCAGAAACCTCCTCGGACGGTTCTCCTGGTGATGCCTCAGAGTGAATCAAGTTCACCACTTCTGCACTCATGTTATTCGTCACCTTTTTAACACTAGTTGACAAAAAGGGGGAGAATTACATTGAGTTTCGATAGATTTGCCTTTTTGTGTTCCGTTGGTTTGGTTTCGCATGCGTTTTGGAACTTTTTCCCTAAAGACTATCTTTGCTATGATGTAAAACTTCTGTGTTGTAATGTTAATAACCCCGCCCGCTGCACTATTTCTCTTGAAGCATTTGTTTTGCAAGTGGAATTATTATCAGAAGTTATGACTGATTGCACTACAATCTCGATGGATTATATATCATCAGTGCGAATCATTATCCCGAATGATTGAAATTTCCTCTTTATACTTCAACGAATTGCAGGAGAATTTTATCTCTTATCTATTTCACTACACACATCTAGGGGAGTCTATTTCATCATCGAGCCAAGTAATGCTAATTCTTGTTTGAATTACTTTTCACTTATCTATCTTCACTTTGATGATTATCTATTTTGTCAACAGTCGTCCAAAAAGGGGGAGATTGTTTGTGCAATGATAAGCCCCTTATGTTTTGGAGTTTGTTGACATAAATAGTATGGGACTTATGTGTTTGCTAGTGCACACAGAGTAACAGGTCCTTGAGATCACGAGGAGTTTGATGTAAACTGATGAGGACATCAATACCATTGTTACACCCACAGCCCCTGCTGCTATACATACTGGGCCACTTACTAGAGCTCGAGCACGCCAAATAAATTATCAGGTACTTTCGTTTCTGGGTAATGATTCTAATGTTCATGAGAATATGATGCTATCTAAATTGGATAAATTTGTTTTGCTTACAAATGAATGGCCTGGCATGGATAAGAAGGATGAACACTAGAGCAAGATCAAGCATGAAGATGATGGCATGCGCAAGGGGAACAAGAACGGAGTTACAAGTGATGATTTTAGGACTTTGAAGCCACCATAGGGAGTGCATGAAGCCTTGGACGGAATATACAAGATGTCACTTCATAAATTTCGTCCAGAGGCTATTCTAGGTGATGCGTCACCTTATTATTGGGCCAGGCCCATGTAATTTCAAAATACTTAATTATAGGCTATTTTTACAGTCCGTATGTGTGGGGAAACAAGAGTTAGGGTTGGTTTCGGACCCCTCCCCCATGGGCCACGAAATTTCCCCCCTCTTCCTCCATATATATAGCCCTTAGGGCGTCATTTAGACTTTGGGTTTTGTTTAGATTAAAAGTTCGCCATAGCTGCAACTTCGCGTACTTCGTTTGTGTTCAACGACCAGACAAAGGCGTCACAGAACCCCACCTTCATTAATAAAGCTTTCCTCTCATATTCGCAATATCCAGATCGCAATCTTAGTTTCTTGCTTGTTCTTCCTTTGCTCGCAGGAAACAGACCTTCGTGGTAAGGTTGATCATGCTCCGGCGTGATCAATAACCCTCGGAAGTTGGTTTAGCGATTGCTAAGACGCGACCTCTCGCACCTTCGTAGTCGGATCGTCAAGGTCGACTCCCACAGAAAACGATAGCCTCCATCTCATCGAAACATCGGGACACCTTCGCCTCTATCAAGTGGTATCAGATTTCTAGGTTGCTCGGTGAGATTTTACAGTTTTTCATAGTTTAGGTCGAGTCTGTTCTTCATACCTATAGTCCACGAAAAAAGCCAAAAAATAGGGCTAGTTCATCATATCTGAACCAATCTGAGCCTTTGCATAGTCTTTTTAGAGTTTTGCTTTGTTGAATTTGCGGTTGCATCGTCGTGTCGAGTTTTTGGTCTTAGCATCTAGTCCCTTAGAGTTTCGAGTTCTGTTCACAGGTTGTCACGCCGCCGCCGCACCATCGTCATCATCATTGCCATATACCACCACCCCACCATATACATCACCGCTGCCATATACAACCACCAATCTGAGTCCACATATATCATCACCATATACAACCACCAATCCGGGTCCACATATACCATCGCCATATACCACCACCAATCCGACCAGATATACCATCGCCATATACAACCACCAGTACGAGTTCACCTGATTCATCTCCGCCACCAGTCCGAGTCCAGTATTTGTTGCTTTGTTTTCAATTTCTAGATCACGCCATACTCCGAGTCGTTACAGAGAAGGAATTCCGAAATTCCATGATACCCGCAGTAGAAAAATAGTTCCAAACTCAAAAAAACTAAGTCTGGAAAATTCTGGCTAGGCAGTTTTTAGACCACTTGTAGATTTTTTTAAAAAAAATGTTGTAGAGCAAAAAAAGAAGAAGAAAGTGCAAAAAAGGAAAAAAAATCAGAGAGTGATCCTCCCTTGTTTACGTGCCATGCCATGATTTTGTTCGTGTTCTAGGCTCGTGTCTCTAGTACGGTCTAGCCTAGGACTAGCACAGTACCGTTGTTGAGCGTTTATTCAACTTTGCACCTCTAAATTGATTATTGCTGACCCTTTTTGATACCATATTATAAGCCTTCCCAGCTACACATACATCTACGCCGTGCGTTTGACTCTCTTTGGAAATCGTTCTATCCAAGCTTTTGAGAGTTTCGACTACAACGGTTGCCGATCACCACCTGCTGCTTGGTAAGAACTGGTAAGATTTTGAGATTCGCTTGACAGATTTGTGACCACCAGCACCACTTCCTAGTAGTCTATAGGATCATATTCTTGTGTGTTTCTAATGTTGCTAACCATGGCAGGATCACAAGCCGGCGAGATTGACTGGGAGAACATGACGAACAAAGAGTTACATGATAAGTTTCAGCAAATGATGAGTGGACAGGTGGAAAACGTGCTAAACAGATTTGAAGAGGCCATGGAGACGATAGATGGCATTGAGAAGGCGTTTGAAACAAAGCTCAATAACAAGTTTAATGAATTGCTCGCGCATCTTCCACAACCACCGCCTGCTGCACCTGTCGCACCTCTACAATAACAACAACATCACCTTCCAAAACAAGTGGGACGAGCAAAGCGCATTCCCCTTGAGCCTGGTCAAACTTCTGGTGCCCCTGTACCTACTATTGATGCTTCGGTAGCTCCTGTTGCTACTTCAGAGGAGGAGGACCATTACGAGGATGGGGTTGATCAAAATCAGAACTACATGCAACCACCAGCACCACCACCACCAGGTCATCCTCATGCATACCATCGCAACGGTAGGGCTGCACCACCTGATCTACGAGATCATGACCATCTTCCTAAAATAAAATTGAATATTCCACCATTTGAGGATAGATACGTTCCTGATATATATCTTACTTGGGAGTTATAAACTGAACAACGATTTACATGTTTACAATATCCTGAAGAGAGACGTGTTCCTGCTGTTGTTTGTGCTTTCACTAGCTTTGCATGTGTTTGGTGGTCTGAACATTGTGGATTATATCCTATTCCAGCTACTTGGGATGCTTTGAAAACTGCTATGCGTACTCGTTGGGTTCCACCATATTATCAACGTGAATTACTTCAAAAATTGCAGCGTTTAAGACAAGGAAAAAATTCTATAGAAGAATATTATCAGGAATTACAAAGTGGCATGATTAGATGTGGTATTGTTGATGAGAATCAAGTTATGCTTGCACGTTGCATGGGTGGATTAAATAGAGAGATTCATACCATTCTAGAGTATAAGGAGTATAATAATATCACTCATTTATTCCATCTTGCTTGTAAAGCTGAACGTGAAGTGCAGGATCGACAAGCATTGGTGCGAACTAACTTTCTGTAGGTCAACCTTCATCATGGACACCACATGCATCCTCTACTTTCACTGCACCAGCATCTCCATCAGGTGCCACCTCCAGCCGTGATACAAGAAAGCAGGCACAACCACCATTATCTGCCAAGAGCACACCTGCCGGGCCTACACAAAGTTCTTCTTCTTCCATGGCATCAGCAGGGCACACAAGTGATATTATTTGTCGTCGTTGTAAGGGAAGAGGTCATTATGCAAGAGAATGCAAATCTGAGCGTGTGATGATTGCTACTGAGGATGGTGGGTATGAGTCCACTAGTGACTATGATGAGGAGACTTTGGGTCTTATTACACATGAAGAACACGGTGGAGATGATTCTGATCATGAGACGCAATACATGGCTCCTGAAGACGCTGACATGTATAAATGTTTAGTTGCTCAACGTGTTTTGAGTGCGCAAGTCACACAAGCTAAGCAAAATCAGAGGCATAATTTGTTCCATACAAAGGGAGTTGAAAAAGAACGTTCTATTCGCGTCAATATAGATGGAGGGAGCTGGAACAACTTGGTTAGCATGGAGATGGTGGAGAAACTATCTCTCACCACAAGACCACATCCACATCCTTACTACATCCAATGGTTCAACAACAGCGGCAAGGTTAAGGTAACAAGTACTATTTGTGTGCATTTAGTATCTCTACATATGTTGATTATGTTGATTGTGATGTGGTACCCATGCAAGCATGTTCGTTATTACTTGGTAGACCATGGCAATTTGATAAAAATTCTGTACACCATGGTAGAAACAATCAGTATACTCTTATTCACAAGGATAAACATATTACTTTGCTTCCTATGTCTCCTGATTCCATTTTGAAAGATGATATTAATAGAGCTAATAAAGCAAAACAGGAGAAAAATAAGAGTGAAAATCATATTGTGGCAAAAGAATTTGAGCAACAAATGAAGCCTAATAATAAACCATCTAGTGTTGCTTCTGAAATTAAATTGAAAAGTGCATGTTTACTTGCCACCAAATCTGATAATGATGATCTAGATTTCAGCAAATCTGTTTGCTATGCTTTTGTGTGCAAAGAGGCATTATTTTCATTTGAGGACGTGCCTTCTTCTTTGCATCCCACTGTTACTAACATTTTGCAGGAGTTTGCTAACGTCTTTCCACAAGACGTGCCGCCGGGATTACCACCTATTTGAGGGATTGAGCATCAGATTGACTTAATTCCCGGTGCTTCGCTACCCAACCGTGCACCACACTATACCAATCCAGAGGAGACAAAGGATATTATGCGTCAACTCTAGGAGCTGCTCGACAAAGGTTATATACACGAATCCCTTAGTCCTTATGTTGTTCCTATTATTCTAGTGCCAAAAAAGGATGGTGCATCGCGTATGTCTGTTGATTGTAGAGGCATTAATAATATTACTATTCGTTATCGTCATCCTATTCCTAGGCTAGATGATATGCTTGATGTATTGAGTGGCTCTACAATATTCTCCAAAGTTGATTTGCATAGTGGATACTATCAATTTCGTATGAAATTGGGAGATGAATGGAAAACGGCATTTAAAACTAAGTTTCGTTTATATGAGTGGTTAGTCATGCCTTTTGGATTAACTAATGCACCTAGTACTTTCATGAGATTAATGAACGAAGTTTTACGTGCTTTCATTGGACGATTTGCGGTAGTCTATTTTGATGATATACTGATTTATAGCAAACCTTCGGGAGAACATTTGGAACATTTACATGTTGTTTTTATTGCTCTACGTGATGCACGTTTGTTTGGTAACCTTGGGAAGTGCACCTTTTGCACCGACCGAGTATCTTTTCTTGGCTATGTTGTTACTCCACAGGGAATTGAAGTTGATAAAGCCAAGATTGAAGCTATTGAGAGTTGGCCGCAGCCCAAAACGGTCACACAAGTGAGGAGTTTCCTTAGACTCGCTGGTTCCTATAGGCGTTTTGTGAGAGATTTTAGCACCATTGTTACACCTCTCAATGAGCTTACAAAGAAGGATGTGCCTTTTGTTTGGGGTACCGCACAGGAAGAAGCCTTCACTATGTTCAAAGATAGGTTATCACATGCTCATTTACTCCGAATTCCTGATTTTGATAAGACTTTTGAGCTTGAATGTGATGCTAGTGGAATTGGATTAGGAGGTGTGTCATTACAAGATGGCAAACCTGTTGCATACTTTTCTGAAAAATTGAGTGGGCCTAGTCTGAACTATTCTACTTATGATAAAGAATTATATGGTCTTGTTCGGACCTTAGAAACATGGCAACATTATTTATGGCCCAAAGAATTTGTTATACATTCTGATCATGAATCTTTGAAACATATTAAAAGTCAAGCAAAACTAAACCGTAGACATGCTAAATGGGTTGAATTCATTGAGAGTTTCCCTTATGTCATTAAACACAAGAAGGGTAAAGAAAATTTTATTGTTGATGCATTGTCTCGTCGTTATACTATACTTTCACAACTTGACTTTAAAATATTTGGTTTGGAGACCATCAAAGACCAATATGTGCATGATGCTGAATTTAAAGATGTATTGCAGAATTGTAAGGAAGGGAGAACTTGGAACAAGTTCGTTCTTAACGATGGATTTGTGTTTCGTGCTAACAAGCTATGCATTCCAGCTAGCTCCGTTCGTCTTTTGTTGTTGCAGCAGGCGCATGGAGGAGGATTAATGGGACACTTTGGCGTCAAGAAGACGGAGGATATACTTGCTACACATTTCTTTTGGCCAAAGATGAGACGGGATGTTGAGCGTTTTGTTGCTCACTGCACTACATGTCAAAAAGCTTAGTCACGACTCAATCCTCATGGTTTATAGATGCCTTTGCCCGTACCTAGTGTTCCTTGGGAGGATATATCTATGAACTTTGTTTTAGGTTTACCTCGAACAAAGAAGAGGAGGGATAGAATATTTGTTGTCGTGGATAGATTCTCGAAAATGGCACACTTTATACCATGTCATAAAAGCGATGATGTTGTTAATGTTGTTGAATTGTTCTTTCGTGAGATTATTCGCTTGCATGGTGTGCCAAATACTATTGTTTCAGATCGTGATACTAAATTTCTTAGCCACTTTTGGAGATGTTTATGGTCTAAGTTGGGGACTAAACTGCTTTTTAGTACTACTTGTCACCCCCAAACTGATGGTCAAACTGAAGTAGTCCATAGAACATTGTCTACTATGCTTAGGGCTGTTTTGGAGAACAATAAGAAAACGTGGGAAGAATGCTTGCCTCATATTGAATTTTCTTATAGTCATTTGTTGCACTACTACTAAGATGTGCCCTTTTGAAACTGTGTATGGTTTCCTACCTCGTGCACCCATTGATTTGTTTCCTCTTCCATCTTCGGAGAAGGTTAATTTTGATGCTAAACAACATGCTGAATTGATCTTAAAAATGCATGAGTTAACTAAGGAAAACATTGAGCGTATGAATGAATATAAACTTGTTGGAGATAAGGGTAGAAAACATGTTGTGTTTGCACCTGGAGATCTTGTTTGGTTACATTTGTGTAAGAATAGATTTCCTAATTTGCACAAATCAAAGCTAGTGCCATGTGCTGATGGTCCTTTTAAGGTGTTAGAGAAAATAAAAGATAATGCATATAAACTTGAGCTACCTGCAGATTTTGGGGTTAGTCCCACTTTTAGCATTGCAGATTTGAAGCCTTATTTGGGTGAGGAAGATGAGCTTCCGTCGAGGACGACTTCATTTCAAGAAGGGGAGGATGATGAGGACATCAATACCATTGTTACACCCACAGCCCCTGCTGCTATACATACTGGACCAATTACTAGAGCTCGCGCACGCCAATTAAATTATCAGATACTTTCATTTTTGGGTAATGATTCTAATGTTCATGAGAGTATGATGCTGCCTAAATTGGATACATTTGTTTTGCTTACAAATGAAGGGCCTGGCATGGATAAGAAGGATGAGCACTGGAGCAAGATCAAGCATGAAGATGATGGCATGCGCAAGGGGAACAAGAACGGAGTTACAAGTGATGATTTCGGGACTTTGAAGCCACCATAAGGAGTGCATGAAGCCTTGGACGAAATATACAAGATGTCACTTCATAAATTTCGTCCAGAGCCTATTCTAGGTATTGCGTCACCTTATTATTGGGCCAGGCCCATGTAATTTCGAAATACTTAATTATAGGCTATTTTTAGAGTCCGTATGTGTGTGGAAACAAGAGTTAGGGTTGGTTTCGGACCCTCCCCCAAGGGCCACGAAATTCCCCCACTCTTCCTCCATATATACAGCCCTTAGGGCGTCGTTTATACTTTGGGTTTTGTTTAGATTAAAAGTTCGCCATAGCTGCAACTTTGCGTACTTTGTTTGTGTTCAACGACCAGACAAAGGCATCACAGAACCCGACCTTCATTAATAAAGCTTTCCTCTTATATTTGCAATATCCAGATCACAATCTTAGTTTCTTGCTTGTTCTTCCTTTGCTCGCAAGAAACTGACCTTCGTGGTCAGGTTGATCATGCTCCGGCGTGGTCAATAACCCTCGGAAGTTCGTTTAGCGATTGCTAAGGTGCGATGTCTCACACGATCGTAGTCGGATCGTCAAGGTCGACTCCCATAGAAAATGATAGCCTCCATCTCATCGAAACATCGGTACACCTTCGCCTCTATCATAAGCGAAGAAGATAATCTCCCTGCGGTGCACTATATGTCTGCAGGTACCTTCGAATGTGTTTTTCTCGTGAATGATTATTGATGTCTACTATGCAACCTTCTTCTTATAGACTCGTGTTGGGCCTCCAAGCGCAGAGTTTTGTAGGACAGTAGCAAATTTCCCTCAAGTGGATGACCTAAGGTTTATCAATCCGTGGGAGGCGTAGGATGAAGATGGTCTCTCTCAAACAACCCAGCAATCAAATAACAAAGGGTCTCTTGTGTCCCCAGCACACCCAATACAATGGTAAATTGTATAGGTGCACTAGTTCGGCGAAGAGATGGTGATACAAGTGCAATATGGATAGTAGATATAGGATTTTGTAATCTGAAAATATAAAAACAGCAAGGTAACTAGGAACTAAAGTGCGCGAAAACGGTATTGCAATGCTTAGAAACAAGGCCTAAGGTTCATACTTTCACTAGTGCAAGTTCTCTCAACAATGATAACATAATTAGATCATATAAAAATCCCTCAATGTGCCACAATGAGTCACTCCAAAGTCACTAATAGCAGAGAATAAACGAAGAGATTATAGTAGTACGAAACCACCTCAAAGTTATTCTTTCTGATCGATCTATTGGGTTATTCCTATAAATATCACAAACAGCCCTAGAGTGCGTACTAAAATAACACCTTAAGACACACATCAACCAAAACCCTAATGTCACCTAGATACTCCAATGTCACCACAAGTATCCGTGGGTTTGATTATACGATATGCATCACACAATCTCAGATTCATCTATTCAAACCAACACAAAGAACTTCAAAGAGTGCCCCAAAGTTTCTACCGGAGAGTCAAGACGAAAACATGTGCCAACCCTTATGCATAAGTTCACAAGGTCATAGAGCCCGCAAGTTGATCACCAAAACATACATAAGTAGATCACATGAATATCCCATTGTCACCATAGATAAGCACATGCAAGACATACATCAAGTGTTCTCAAATCCTTAAAGACTCAATCGGATACGATAACTTCAAAGGGAAAACTCAATCCATTACAAGAAGGTAGAGGGGGAGAAACGTCATAAGATCCAACTATAATAGCAAAGCTCGCGGTACATCAAGATCATGTCAAATCAAGAACACGAGAGAGAGAGAGAGAGATCAAACACATAGCTACTGGTACATACCCTCAGCCCTGAGCATAAACTACTCCTTCCTCATGATGAAGATTGCCACCGGTGATGGTTTCCCCCTCCGGCAGGGTGCCGGAACGGGCTCCCGATTGGTTTTTCGTGGCTACAGAGGCTTGCGGTGGCGGAACTCCTGATCGAGGTTTATTTCTAGAGGTTTTGGGATTTATAGGAGGTGTTGGCGTCGGGGACAAGTCAAGGGGGCCCACGAGGCGACGACAAGGACCGGGGCGCCCTAGGGGGGCTCCACCCTTGTAGTGGCCTCGGGACTCTTCTCCGAAATCTTTTCATTCTAGTATTTTTTTATATTTTCCAAAAATATTCCCCGTGGATTTTCAGGTCAATTGGACTCCCTTTGATATTCCTTTTCTACGAAGCTCAAAACAAGGAAAAACAGAAACTGGCACTAGGCTCTAGGTTAATAGGTTAGTCCCAAAAATCATATAAAATAGCATATAAAACATCCAAGATTGATAATATCATAGCATTGAATAATAAAAAAATTATAGATATGTTGGAGACATATCAAGTATCCCCAAGCTTAATTCCTGCTCGTCCTCGAGTAGGTAAATGATAAAAACAGAACTTTTGATGTGGAATGCTACCTAACATATTTATTCATGTAATTTTCTTTATTATGGCATGAATATTCAGATACATACGATTCAAAACAAAAGTTTAATATTGACATAAAAACAATAATACTTCAAGCATACTAACAAGGCAATTATGTCTGCTCAAAATAACATGGCCAAAGAAAGCTATATCCCTAAAAAATCATATGGTGTGGCTATGCTCCATCTTCATCACACAAAATATTTAAATCATGCACAACCCCGATAACAAGACAAGCAATTGTTTCATACTTTTGATGTTCTCATACTTTTTCAACTTTCACGCAATACATGAGCATGAGCCATGGACATAGCACTATAGGTGGAATAGAATATGGTGGTAGTGGAGAAGACAAAAGGAGAGGGATATAGTCTCACATCAACTAGGCGTATCAACGAGCTATGGAGCTTCCCATCAATAGATATCAATGTGAGTGAGTAGGGATTGCCATGCAACGGATGCACTAGAGCTACTCCCTCTGTCCCAAAATTCTTGTCTTAGATTTGTCTAGATACGGATGTATCAAGTCACATTTTAGTATTAGATACATCTGCATCTAGACAGATGTAAGACAAGAATTTTGGGACGGAGGGAGTATAAGTTTATGAAAGCTCAAAAATAAACTAAGTGGGTGTGCATCCAACTCGCTTCCTCACGAAGACCTAGGGCAATTTGAGGAAGTCCGTCATTGGAATATACAAGCCAAATTCTATAATGAAAAATTCCCACTAGTATATGAAAGTGAAAACATAGGAGACTCTCTATCATGAAGATCATGGTGCTACTTTGAAGCACGAGTGTGGTAAAAGGATAGTAGCATTGTCCCTTCTCTCTTTTCTCTCATTTTTTTTGCTCTCTCTTTTTTGGCCTCCTTTTTCATCTGGAGTCTCATCCCGACTTGTGGGAGAATCATAGTCTCCATCATCCTTTCCTCACTGGTACAATGCTCTAAAAATGATGAGCATCACACTTCTATTTACTTACAACTCAAGAATTACAACTCGATACATAGAACAAAATATGACTCTATATGAATGCCTCCGGCGATGTACCGGGATGTGCAATGAATCAAGAGTGACATGTATGAAAGAATTATGAATGGTGGCTTTGCCACAAATACGATGTCAACTACACAATCATGCAAAGCAATATGACAATGATGGAACGTGTCATAATAAATGGAACGGTGGAAGTTGCATGGCAATATATCTCGGAATGGCTATGGAAATGCCATAATAGGTAGGTATGGTGGTTGTTTTGAGGATGGTATATGGTGGGTGTATGGTAACGGCGAAAGTTGTGCGGCACAAGAGAGGCTAGCAATGGTGGAAGGGTGAGAGTGCGTATAATCCATGGACTCAACATTAGTCATAAAGAACTCACATAATTATTGAAAAAATCTATTAGTCATTGAAACAAAGTACTACGTGGATGCTCCTAGGGGGGTAGATTGGTAGGAAATGACCATCGCACATCCCCGACCGCCAATCATAAGGAAGACAATCAATAAATAAATCATGCTCCGACTTTATCACATAACGGTTCACCATACGTGCATGCTACGGGAATCACAAACTTTAACACAAGTATTTCTACAATCCACAATTACTCTCTAGCATGACTCTAATATCACCATCTTTATATCTCAAAACAATCACAAGGAATCAAACTTCTCATAGTATTCAATGCACTTTATATGAAAGTTTTTATTATATCCCTCTTGGATGCCTATCATATTAGGACTAAATTCATAACCTAAGCAAATTACCATGCTGTTTAGAGACTCTCAAAATGATATAAGTGAAGCATTAGAGTTCATCAATTTCTTCAAAATAAAACCACTGTCATGCTCTAAAAAGATATAAGTGAAGCACTAGAGCAAATGACAAACTACTCCAAAAGATATAAGTGAAGATCAATGAGTAGTTGAATAATTATTTAGCTACGTGAGGACTCTCCCTCATAAATACAATTTCAGATCTTAAATACTTTATTCAAATAGCAAGCAAAACAAAATAAAATGACATTGCAAGGATAGCACATATCATGTGAACAAGCAAAAACTTAGGCTCAACCAAAACTGACCGATCATTGTTGAAGAAGAAAGGTGGGATGCCTACTGAGGCATCCCCAAGCTTAGATGCTTGAGACTTCTTGAAATATTGAGTAGGGATGCCTTGGGCATCCCCAATCTTGAGATTTTGTGTCTCCTTAATTCCTTTCATATCGCGGTTTCCCTAAATCTTAAAAACTTCATCCACACAAAACTCAAGAAGAACTCGTGAGATAGGTTAGTATAAATCCATGCAAAACCTTATCATTCTCTATTGTTCAAAATCACTAAAATTATTATTTGACATTGAATACTAAGTACCTCTGCATATTTAATACTCCTATCCTCAAATAGAATCATTAAACAAGCAAACATATGCAAACAAGCAAACATAACAGCAATCTATCTAAACAGAACAGTCTGTAAAGGATGCAAGAGGAATCATACTTCCTTAACTCCAAAAATTCTGAAAAATTACCACATTGTAGATAATTTGTTGTTCCTCATTGTGTAAAAATTTCAAGATTTTATCATGTTCTGACTATTCACCAATATTCAAAACATAACAGCAAACTGTCTATTTTTAAAACAACAACATATAGACTTGCAAAATAAGCATGGTAAAGGATACACTTGACCTTTTTATTGAACTAAAAGATGCAAAACATTACTCTAAATAACAATAAGAAAATCCTAATAAAAGAAAATGATGCTCCAAGCAAAACACATATCATGTGGTGAATAAAAATATAGCTCCAAGGAAGGTTACCGATGAACGAAGACGAAAGAGGGGATGCCATCCAGGGCATCCCCAAGCTTAGGCTCTTTGTTGTCCTTGAATATTACCTTGGAGTTCCTTGGGCATCCCCAATCTTAGGCTCTTGCCACTCTTTATTCTGTAGTCCATCAAAACTTGAGCCGCAAGTCTTACTGCAACCACCTCCAGATTCACAAAGTTCAACCCTCGCTTGTTGAAGAATTCAGAAAGCTGAACCTCCATATAGTTCCTCCGGGTGCACTCGCTCCCCCTCCCCCCGAGTGCCGCAAGATGAACCTCCATGTTGTTTCCCAAGGTTCTCTCAATACCCTGGTTGTTAAACCTGATCTTGTGGAAAGCATAAAAACGCTACAGAATTATGACTCTCAAGCCCACAAGATTAAGTGCTACCTCGCTGAAGGAAGGCCCTCGTTCTTCACTATTGCTGATGATGACATCTTGTACTTCAAAGGCCGCCTAGTGGTGCCATGTTCAGAGGAAAACCATGATATGACATAGGAGGTTATGAAAGAAGCACATGATACGCCTCTGTCTATCCATCCTGGTAGTACAAAGATGTACCAAGGCATCCGTCAGAGATTCCGGTGGTCTAATATGAAGCAAGACATTGCTTGTTATGTTGCTGAGTGTGACGTTTGTCGTTGAATCAAAGCTGAGCATCAAAGGTCTGCTAGAACTCTACAACCTATCTCAATTCCTGAATGGAAATGAGACCATGTTGAAATGGACTTCGTCACTGGATTTCCCAAATCGTAGAAAGGTAATGATGCTATTCTTGTCGTCATTGGCCGGCTTTCTAAAGTTGCACATTTTCTGGCTGTCAAAGAAATGATCACTGCTAGTCAGCTTGCAACTCTCTACATGTCTAGAATTGTTTCACTTCACAGTATTCCACTGGTTATCAGTTCAGACTGTGGCAGCTTATTCACTTCAAGATTCTGGGCAAGTTTCCAAGAAGCTATGGGAACTCATCTGTCACACAGTACTGCATTTCACCCTCAGTCGCAAGGGCAAGTTGAACGTGTCAACCAAGTTCTCAAAGACATGCTTCGAGCTTGTGTTATTTCCTTCAGCAAGAAATGCGAGGAATCTCTCCCGTATGCCGAGTTCTCTTATAATAATAGCTATCAAGCTAGTCTGAAGATGGCCCCCTTCGAAGTGCTATACGGACGAAAGTGTCGAACCCCTCTGAACTGGTCAGAAACTAGGGAACGTCCACTCTTCGGTCTAGATATTATCCAACATGCCGAAGAACAAGTCTGCATTATTCGCGAGAATCTCAAGATTGCTCAGTCACGTCAGAAAAGTCAGTATGACCGTCATCACAAAGACATGGTCTATCAACCTGGCGAAAAGGCTTATCTTCGAGTTACACCAATGAAGTGTGCTCACCGCTTCGGGACCAAGGGCAAGCTATCTCCTCGCTATATTGGTCCATTCACTATTCTCGAAAGGCGTGGAAAAGTGGCATACCAACTAGAGCTTCCGTCAAACCTTTCTCAGGTTCACGATGTCTTCCACGTGTCACAACTCCGCCGCTGCTTCAAGGACCCAATCCGACCGGTGGAACATGAAGAGCTCGAGTTGCAGCACGACCTCTCCTATAAAGAGCATTTGGTCCGCATTCTCGACCAAGCTGAATGCCGCACACGTCAGAAGGCGATCAAGTTCCTCAAGGTCCAGTGGTCGCACCATTCTGAAGATGAAGCCACTTGGGAACGCGAGGATCGCCTGCGTGATGAATACCCCGCATTGTTTCCTTATACCTCCTAAATCTCGGGATGAGATTTCCTGTAGTGGAGGAGATTTGTAACGCCCGGATAATTAAGCTACAGTGAAACTCTGCTAATGATGCCATGTCACCTTTGTTACTGTTGCTAATCTGTCGTTAGTTCAAAACCGGTTCAAAAATCAAATTCAAAATATGGCAAACAACAAAAGTTTTCAAACATTAAAACAAAAATGTTCGGTTTGTGCCAAATATTGCATAGGTAATTATAGTGAAGAAAACACATGTTTAGAAAATGCTAAAAGGCTCTAAACTAAGTAAAACAGAAAAAGGGGAAAGAACAAAAACAGAAAAACAAAGCTAACAAAAATAAAGAGAAAAAGAAACCCCCAAACCCCCTAGGACAAATGGCCCAGCTAGCCAACAGCCGCCCAGCCCAACCGGCCCATCCGGGCCAGCCCACTCCCCAGTTCCCCCTTGTTGCCTCCTTCCCCGCACGCTATTCCTCCGACCGTGCCATGAACAAGGCGCGTCCCCATCGCACCACCTTGCCATCCCCGCCGATGGGATAAAGCCGCCATGCCCCCGCCTCCTCTGTTCCCTCTCCCACTCACCTCCCCTGCTCTCCTCCCAGATCTCCGCCTCTCGCTCGCTCCTTAGCTCTGCCCCCGTCCGAGCGCTCCCATGGCCATGGCCGTCATGTAGCTGTGGTCGCCGTCCTCCCCGCACCGCGCCAACGTGTCACCAGTCTCCCTCGTCGCCCGCCTCATTGTCCCCGACCATTGATTCGAGCTCTGCGTCGTCGTAGCGTCGTGGACGAGGTCGTCTTCTTCCTCCGCCTCGCCGCCGTTCTTCACCAACTCCGGCGACGCCCTCTGCCGCTACTAAACCCCCAAGGGCCACCATGTGTGCCGCTCGGTGAGCCCCTGCTTCCTCCCATCTCTCTCTCTCTCTCGACGTCGTTTGCAAGTTGTACGTGCCGCCCCCAACTTGCCCGAGCGCGTCGCCGCACGCGCTCATCGCCGGCAGCCATCCGGTGACCATTTGGTCCCGGGCTCGTGCCCGTTGTGCTCACACGCGCACGTAAAGGCCTCCTAGCCATTTTGAGTGCTTGCTAACGCGCCGCATCGTTATTCCCTCTCGTGGCCGAACGCCGGCGTCCGCCACACCGCTCGCCGCCGTCGCTACACGTCATCTCTGGCCACAGTATCACTAGTGTTCGACGCAGCATCGACTGGCCGCTCGAACACCACCGACCGTGTCGCTCGCCGTCCCCCGTAGCGCCGAAACCACCTTCGCCCGAAGTCCAGCGCCGCCCGCGGTGGTCGCTGTCGACGTTCCCGGTCGCCTCAGCCACTCCCGCCGATGTCGTTCGACGCGGCTTCGTCTTTGCGTTCGAACGCACCCAGCCCCGCGATGAACCGTGCCCCGCAGCCCCGCCTTCGAACTCGCCGAGCCTCGGCGTCCGCCCGACGTCGTCGCCGGCGACCATTCCGGCCACCCCCGCCGTTGTGCTCCCCTCCATCGGATGCGGCACGATGAGGCCGTTCCAGAGAGCCTGGTCGCGCCTATTTTGGTCCACTATAGCCCATTTTCGGGCTCACCGGAGCTCAACACCACGTCTGGGCTCGCCGGCGCACTCCGGTGGCCGAGCTGACTCGGCGCCGATGTGGCGCCGCGGGTCCCACCGCTCAGCCACTGACACCTGGCCCCAGTTGACCCGGTCAACTATGCTGACTGGGCAGGCCCCAGTCAATGACATGTGGGTCCTACTGGACCCACGGGTCAGATTTGACCCAGTCAACCGCACTGTTGACTCATGACCTCAGCATTGCCTCATGATGACATCAGCAGACACTATTCTGGATAATGTTAGAATTAAATAGATAAATAAATTCAGAAAATGATTAAAACTTTATAAGAAGATGGGAAATAATCCGTAACTTGGATGAAAATACTTTGTACATGAAAGTTGCTCAAAACGACGAGACGAATCTGGATACGTAGCCCGTTTGTCCGCCACACATACCTAGCATAGCAAACATGCAACTTTCCCCCTCCAGTTCATCTATCCGAAAACGCAAAACACCAGGAATACTTTCCCGGATGTTTCCCCCTTCGTCGGTATCACCTACTACCGAGTTAGGGCACACCTAGCAACGCTCATTGTCATGTCATGCATATGTTTGCATTATATATTGTTTCTTCCCCCTATTCTCTCGCTAGACACCGAGACCGACATCGCTGCTACCCAGTATGACTATGGTGTTGACGACCCCTCCTTCTTTCCAGAGCAACCAGGCAAGCCCCCCCTGTTCACCAGATATCGCCTATTCTTCTATCTACTGCTTGCATTAGAGTAGTGTAGCATGTTACTGCTTTCCGTCAATCCTATCCTGATGCATAGCCTGACTTTGCTACTACTGTTGTTACATTTACCTGCAACCCTAAATGCTTAGTATAGGATGCTAGTATTCCATCAGTGGCCCTACATTCTTGTCCGTCTGCCATGATATACTATCAGGTCGTGATCACTCGGGAGGTGATCATGGGTATATACCTATATACATAATATATGATACTTGTGGTGACTAAAGTCGGGTTAGCTCGTAGAGTACCCGCGAGTGATTCACGGATTGGGACCGAAAGGACGTTTGTCCCGACGGCCCTCTGAGTGGATCTTTGTGGCGGAGCGACAGGGTAGGTTGAGACCACCTAGGAGAGAGGTGGGCCTGGCCCTGGTCGGCATCCACAGTTAATTCAATTAACACACTTAACGAGATCTTGGTATTTGATCTGAATCTGGCCACTGGCCTATACGCACTAACCAACTACGCGGGAACAGTTTTGGGCACTCGACGTCGTGGTATCAGCCGAAGCCTTCTTGATGTCAGCGACTGAGCGACGCGTGCCGAATTGGACTGTAACACCTGCTCTTGTATTAGGGAGGCTAGGTCTAGTTTCGGCCGCCCTCGCAACATGCAGGTGTGCAATGGGCGATGGGCCCAGACCCCTGCGCACATAGGATTTAGACCGGCGTGCTGACCTCTCTGTTGTGCCTAGGTGGGGCTGCAACGTGTTGATCTTCCGAGGTCGGACATGGCCCAGAAAAGTGTGCCCGGCCAGAGGGATCGAGCGTGTTGGGTAATGTGGTGCACCCCTGTAGGGCAGTTTATCTATTTGAATAGTCGTGTCCCTTGGTAAAAGGACGACCCAGAGTTGTACCTTGACCTTATGACGAATAGAACCGGATACTTAATAAAATACACCCTTCCAAGTGCCAGATACAACCCGGTGATCTCTCTCTCACAGGGCGTTGAGGGGAGGATCGTCGGGTAGGATTATGCTATGCGTTGATACTTGGTTAACTTACCATCTATTCTCTTCTACTGCTTCAAGATGGAGGCTGTCAGAACCGTAGTCTTCAATAGGACTAGCTATCCCCCTCTTATTCTGGCATTCTGCAGTTCAGTCCACACATACTACCCCTTTCATTGATACCAATGCATATGTAGTGTAGTTCCTTGCTTGCGAGTACTTTGGATGAGTACTCACGGTTGCTTTGCTCCCCATTTTCCCCCCTTTTCTTTCTTCCTAGTTGTCGCAACCAGATGATGGATCCCAGGAGCCAGACGCCACCATCAACGACGACTCCTACTACACTGGAGGTGCCTACTACTACTACGTGCAGGCCACGGACGACGACCACGAGTAGTTTAGGAGGATCCCAGGCAGGAGGCATGCGCCTCTTTCGATATGTTTCCCAGTTTGTGCTAGCCATCTTATGGAAACTTGTTTAACTTATGTCTGTACTCAGATATCGTTGCTTCCGCTGATTCGTCTATGATCGAGCTCTTGTATTCGAGCCCTCGAGGCCCCTGGCTTGTAATATGATGCTTGTATGACTTATTTTATTTTTAGAGTTGTGTTGTGATATCTTCCCGTGAGTCCCTGATCTTAATCGTACACGTTTGCGTGTATGATTAGTGTACGATTGAATCGGGGGCGTCACAACTAGCACATTTAAGTCTAACCCACTTCCTATGCATAGGGATTTTGTAAGCAAACAATTTATGGGAGCAAGAATCAACTAGCATAGGAAGGCAAAACAAGCATACCTTCAAGATTTTCAACACATAGAGAGGAAACTTGATATTATTGCAATTCCTACAAGCATATATTCCTCCCTCATAATAATTTTCAGTAGCATCATGAATGAGTTCAACAATATAACCATCATATAAATCATTATTTTCATGATCTACAAGCATAGAAATTTTACTAGTCACCACATAAGCAAATTTATTCTCATCAATAGTAGTGGGAGCAAACTCAACAAAATAACTATCATGTGAGGCATGATCCAATTAAAGATTAAAATCATAATGACAAGTTTCATGGTTATCATTATTCTTTATAGCATACATGTCATCACAATAATCATCATAGATAGCAACTTTTTTCTCATAATCAATTGGAACCTCTTCCGAGATAGTGGAATCGTCATTAAATAAAGTCATGACCTCTCCAAATCCACTTTCATCAACATAATCATCATAAATAGGAGGCATGCTTTCATCATAGTAAATTTGCTCATCAAAACTTGGGGGGGTATCATCTATATCAAACATAGCATCCCCAAGCTTGTGGGTTTGCATAGCATTAACATCATGGATATTCAAAGAATTCATACCAACAACATTGCAATCATGCTCATCATATAAAGATTTAGTGCCAAACATTTTTTAGACTTCTTATTCTAACACTTGAGCACAATTTTCCTTTCCATTATTTTCGCGAAAGCCATTAAAATGTGAAGGATATGAGGCAACCTCAATTCCAAAAAAATTTAGTTTTCTTTTATAGACTAAACTAGTGATAAAACAAGAAAATTAAAGATTCGATTGCAAGATCTAAAGATATACCTTCAAGCACTAACCTCCCCAGCAACGGCGCCAGAAAAGAGCTTGATGTCTACTATGCAACCTTCTTCTTGTAGACTCGTGTTGGGCCTCCAAGCGTAGAGTTTTGTAGGACAGTAGCAAATTTCCCTCAAGTGGATGACCTAAGGTTTATCAATCCGTGGGAGGCGTAGGATGAAGATGGTCTCTCTCAAACAACCTTGCAATCAAATAACAAAGAGTCTCTTGTGTCCCCAACACACCCAATACAATGATAAATTGTATAGGTGCGCTAGTTCGGCGAAGAGATGGTGATACAAGTGCAATATTGATAGTAGATATAGGTTTTTGTAATCTGAAAATATAAAACAGCAAGGTAACTAGGAACTAAAGTGAGCGAAAACGGTATTGCAATGCTTAGAAACAAGGCCAAAGGTTCATACTTTCACTAGTGCAAGTTCTCTCAAGAATGATAACATAATTAGATCATATAACAATCCCTCAACATGCAACAAAGAGTCACTCCAAAGTCACTAATAGCAGAGAATAAACGAAGAGATTATTGTAGGGTACGAAACCACCTCAAAGTTATTCTTTCTGATCGATCTATTGGGTTATTCCTATAAATATCACAAACAGCCCTAGAGTGCGTACTAAAATAACACCTTAAGACACACATCAACCAAAACCCTAATGTCACCTAGATACTCCAATGTCACCACAAGTATCCGTGGGTTTGATTATACGATATGCATCACACAATCTCAGATTCATCTATTCGAACCAACACAAAGAACTTCAAAGAGTGCCCCAAAGTTTCTACCGGAGAGTCAAGACGAAAACGTGTGCCAACCCTTATGCATAAGTTCACAAGGTCATAGAGCCCACAAGTTGATCACCAAAACATACATGAAGTAGATCACGTGAATATCCCATTGTCACCACCGATAAGCACATGCAAGACATACATCAAGTGTTCTCAAATCCTTAAAGACTCAATCCGATAAGGTAACTTCAAAGGGAAAACTCAATCCATTACAAGAAGGTAGAGGGGGAGAAACATCATAAGATCCTACTATAATAGCAAAGCTCGCGGTACATCAAGATCGTGCCAAATCAAGAACACGAGAGACAGAGAGAGAGAGAGAGAGAGAGAGAGAGAGAGAGAGAGAGAGAGAGAGAGAGAGAGAGAGATCAAACACATAGCTACTCATACATACCCTCAGCCCCGAGGGTGAACTACTCCATCCTCGTCATGGAGAGCATCGGAATGATGAAGATGGCCACCAGTGATGGTTTCCCCCTCCGGCAGGGTACCGGAACGGGCTCCCGATTGGTTTTTCTTGGCTACAGATGCTTGCGGCGACGGAACTCCTGATCTAGGTTTATTTCTGGAGGTTTTGAGATTTATAGGAGGTGCTGGCGTTGGGGACAAGTCAAGAGGGCCCATGAGGTGATGACACGGACGAGGGCGCACCCTCCACCCTTGTGGTGGCCTCGGGACTCTTCTCCGAAATCTTTCCATTCCAGTATTTTTATATTTTCCCAAAATATTCTCCGTGGATTTTTAGGTCAATTGGACTCTGTTTGATATCCCTTTTCTGCGAAGCTCAAAAACAAGGAAAAAACAAAAACTGTCACTGGGCTCTAGGTTAATAGGTTAGTCCCAAAAATCATATAAAATAGCATATAAATGCATATAAAACATCCAAGATTGATAATATAATAGCATGGAACAATAAAAAATTATAGATACTTTGGAGACGTATCAATTATCTTTGATAATTATCTATCTTATAGGGAAACATATTTGCTCCTCGAAGAAGAACAGTAAATCATCATGTGATGATACTAAGTTGGAGAAGTACTTAGAGTACTAATTGTATTAACTGTTATGGTTGGATATGCGCTGATTATTATATTTTATTATCAAACCTTACACGAAGGGTATGTCAGACTAAACTATTATGCCTTATGTGAAGGCCATATAATTCACTGAAAAAGTGTCTTTCCCTCGCAATTATTTCTTGTACTATCTTTCGTATTACAGGGAAACCACATCTGAAGCATATCCAATCCGAGAAATTTTCTTCTATTTTTCCTTGCTCTGATTATATCGAAAATCTAACATGCATGAAAACTACATCTCATGTGGATCAAATTTGTGTTATGAGAAAACCCTCATGCTATATCCTTCATCACAAATCTTTCAAAGCTTATTTCAAATCTAATTCTCTTCGAAGATCTTGTGACAGGAATCACCTCAGACACCGTCGAGTGCATTGAAAGAAGTCAAGTATAAGATGATTTGTCAATGACACTCTCACAAAGAAAAATCTCATCTCTCTCCGGTTCTTCATGATCTGAAGCATATCTTAAGGGGGAGATTAATTTATCTTCATACTTATCTCTCAACTTTCATTATTCTTCGCATTACATTTCATTCATTATCAATCCTTTGATGTGATCTGTTTTGTCAAAAATCGTCCAAAAAGGGGGAGATTGTTAGTGCAATATCTGCCTACCTTGTGTTTTGGATATTGTTGACATAAACAGGCATGGACTGATTTGTTTGCTAGTGCATGCAGAGAGAAAAATTCCGTACACAACCAAAGAGAATGTTGTCTCCGATGCTGAGTTCGTGGAACTTCACCGAAGTATATCTACATTGCAGAGAAGAACGTGCTATATGTGTTGAAGTCATATAGTCGACAAGATTGATGTGAAGTAATTGACCCCTCGAAAGTTTACTGTTGAAGCAAAGCTTTTGATTCGGTACTGTCATTCGAAGAAATTGACTGCAGCGGTGGAAGTCGAAGACAAAGTGAAGACGTAGTATTCATTTCGTTGTTCTTCTTTCTTTGTTTTGAGTTATTTGAGTCATTGGACCTCTGTAATACTTGCCAGCAAGAGATTGTGATCTACTTCATTGCGAGAGATTTGTCTTGGATTGAGGAGTTAGCATTACTTGTTCCTCAAGTAATGTTTCCATTGCTCCAAATCCGACCGTTGCAAATGTGTTGGTTGGCCATTGGTTGGACCTCGTGTCCGAAATGGTCATTTCCCATCTGGGAAGGCTGCGGCTATAAATAGCCACCCCGCGCCGGCTTCGTTCGGTGGCTGCTCTACTTGATATTACTGAGAAGATTGATTTGAGCAACCCCTCTCCGAGTGATTTGAGTTTAAGATCCACAGAAATAAAAAACAAGAGCCCAAACTTAGATAGTGGTTTAGCATCACAGTAGTTTTGAGTGAGAGTTCTTTTACCTATTACTCTTGAGAGTTGTGCACTCTCTAGACGGATAGGTTTCGGCTCAAGCGTTGAAGAGTTGTTGTCTTCACTGAGCCTGATCTTCAGCAACCAAGAGTTATTGTGGTTCGCGAAGGTCGGCCGAAGGTTTAGAGATCACCGACAAGGATCTACCATGAGTGAAATCAACCTGAGTCTGATCAGCTCTGTGTTGAAGGAGAATATGGTGAAGAGAGTTTATCTTCTATGTTAAGTCACAGCCCCTCCAACCACACGTAGCCCTTTGGCAGAAGGGTGAACTAGTCTACCAAATCTCTATGTCGCCATCAAGCACCACTTGTTCAATCTACTCTACTGCATTTCCTTCAGCAGTTTATATTCATGCTCTGTGCCGGCGGTTTGTGTGATAATTTCATTATATTGTCATCATCTTGTGAATCTGTGTTCATCTTGTTTCATCCTCATCGCCTATATTCATTTGTTATCATCATATTCCTCGGATTCACTTTTGAAATCATTCCATAATCTTTTGTTTCAGTGTGTACCATGTTGTGTCTCATTCTACTACATCTGTTTGCATGTTGTATTACTCTCATTGAAGTTAAACCTGCAATTTCCCAAGCTTGTGCTGTTATCAATGCTTACATCGCTGTATATGCCTCTAACAAAGAAAATTGATCTAGTTTATTTCCTTCAATACTCTATTTCGCTACTGTAATTGGGATAAGTTTCAAAACTTCTGAAAGAAATATTGAATCTCCCATTCACCCCCTCCCCGCCCTCTGGTCGATATACTCTCGATCCTAACACTGGTGTTGGTACCAAGGGACCGCTATTCAATCGGAATATGCACCCTCAATTCTTCCAAGAAAGTCCTTACAATGGGCCACATACATATGAATCGCCTCGTTTCTGGACCCAAGAATATTATTCTCAAATTCTCTATGACAGCAAGAAGATATTCCCTCATAAATTTCTGAATATCACTGCTATGAAGGGTGTTGGTTGTTTTGATCAGCTGTTGCAAGATATGAAAGATTCCTGCCTCACCAGTGTGTTTGCATTCGAACATCCATGGAACCAAGAGATTATTATTCAGTTCTCTGCAACCTTATACATCTCCGGTGATGAATCTGACAGTTCCAAATGGACTATGGACTAGATGACTGAAGGAAAATGTATCAAGTGCACCTCTAGGGATTTTTTTCACACTTTCATTTCCCTTGTTTTGAGCATTGTAAAAATGAAATATGAGTGCACAACGTCGACACCATTTCAGATGATATGTTTCGATGCACCATGGACAAGGAAAAGATTTGTGACTACAATGGTCCTCCCAAGACAGAGCACTTAACCTTCGAGAATCAAACTCTCTATCATATGCTCACTTATACAATCTGCCCTCTGGCTGGGATGAATACTGACGGTACAATCTCAGATGTTCTTCGAAATGCAATATAAGCCATCTCCAAGAGATATGTCTTTGATGTTGAGGACATGTTTCTGTGCATATTGAAAGATTCTGCTAAGTATCTGAAAACCCTCAAAGTCTATGCCCCATGGATTCAGAAAGTCGTTGATTACTCCATGAAGACCGAATATTTGGCCAAGGCTAGCCATAAAAGCTTTATTCCTCTAGTTCGGGACACCTTTCAAGTCATGCAAGATATTTCTTCAGGTAAATCGCCTGAGTCAAGCCCTCGAGATTATCACAAAGGATTCGATGGGCCACATCCGCCTCAGTGCGACCGAATGATTACTCATCAGTTTGCACACGCAACAATTATTGCTTAAACACATTGTTGAAGATCGGCGAGAGAAAGAACACCTTGCTGCCGAGATGAATGCCATCAACAAATGAACAAGAATTACACATCTGATTGCTGATGATAACAAGAAATGGCTCTGGAAATTACGTTGCAAGTTCTTCACCAAGAAGCAACTCCTCGACGCTGATCTTGAAGAGCTCCATGAGTACATTGACAAAGGCCACTTAGTTAAAGACTATCAATCTTGCAGTACTCCTTCCTTACTTGCTCGAGAGCAAACCACTGATCTACTACATATTAAGCTTCGCAAGATAATCGAAGAATCTGAAGCCACCTCACCGATAGAAAAACCAGCCAAAGAAATGTGCTTTCACGTATGACTCAAGTGGCTGAACAAAATGTGCCTTCATCATCTCAGCCTCAAGCTTGAAAATCTACCGCTGGTGACGATGAAGATCTTCCAATTACATCAGAATCAGAAACCTCCTCAGACAGTTCTTCTGGCGATGCCTCAGAGTGAGTCAAGTTCACCGCTTCTGCACTCATGTTATTCGTCACCTTTTTTACACTAGTTGTCAAAAAGGAGGAGAACTACATCGAGTTTTGATAGATTTGCCTTTTTGCTTTCCGTTGGTTTGATTTCGCGTGCGTTTTGGAACTTTTGCCCTAAAGACTATCTATGCTATGATGTAAAACTTTTGTGATGTAATGTTAATAACCCCACCTGATGCACTATTTCTATCAAAGCATTTTTTGCGGGTGGAATTATTATCAGAAGTTATGAATGATTGCACTACAATCTTGATGGATTATATATCATCAGTGCGAATCATAATCTCGAATGATTGAAATTTCCTCTTTATACTTCTATGAATTGCAGGAGAATTTTATCTCTTATCTATTTCCCTGCATACATCTAGGGGGAGTCTATTTCATCATCGAGCCAAGTAACGCTAATTCACTCTTGTTCGAATTACTTTTCAATTATCTATCTTCACTTCGATGATTATCTGTTTTGTCAACAACCGTCCAAAAGGGGGGAGATTGTTGGTGCAATGATAGGCCCCTTATGTTTTGGAGTTCGTTGACATAAAAAGTATGGGACTTATGTGTTTGCTAGTGCATACAGAGTAACAAGCCCCTGAGATCACGAGGAGTTTGATGTAAATGACGAAGATAATCTCCCTGCGGTGCAGTGAAGGTTATCACCAAAGATTATGGTAACAAGAGTGACCCCTCAAAATTGTTGAAGCGAATCAATTGGTTCGGTGTCTATCCAAGGAAAATGACCGTGTGCGAGGAGAATGTAGATGAAGTGAAGATGTAGCATTTATTCTGTTCTTATTCTTCTCTTTACTGAGTCATAGGACCACCGTACTATTAAGAGGGGTGTAGCATTCGAAACTTTGATTCTCTGATGCTAAACCCAAATCTTATGAAAGTTGTGAGAGAAATCTCTTTGTGTTCCGAGAAAATACTTGCCAGCAAGAGACTATGATCTTCTTCGCTGCGTGAGACCTGTCTCTGACCGAAGAGTTAGCATTACTTGTTCCTCAAGTAATGTTACCATTGCTCCAAAATCCAACCATTGTAAATGTGTCAGTTGGCCATTGGCTGGACCGCGTGTCCAAAATGGCAATTTCCCATCCGGGAAGGTGCAGCTATAAATATCCACCCCGCGTCGGCTTTGTCGGCCGGCTGCTCCGTTTGATTCGGAGAAGTTTGTTGAGCAACCCCCTCTCTGAGCGATTTGAGTTTAAAATCCATCAAGAGAAAACCCCTAGAGCCATAGAATTAGATAGTGTCTCAGCATCACTCGAATCTAAGTCCAGTACGCTCTGCCTATTACTCTTGAGAGTTGCAAACTCTCTAGACGGTCAGGTGTCAATTTCTTCAAAGACCAAGTGTGATTGTGGTTCTCGAAGAAGAAGTCTGTAAAGGTTCGGAGATCACCTCAAGAATCTACCACGAGTGATCGGCATTGGTTGACGAACCAATTGTCGAGGAGAATATGGTGAAGAGAGTTTATCTTCCATGTTAAGTCACGACCCCTCCAACCAGATGTAGTCCTTATGCAGAAGGACGAGCCGGTTGAAAAAATATCGTGTCACCATCGAGCATCACTGGTTACCTCTGCTACCCATGTTTACATTCGATATGTTTACCTTTGTGTGATTTGTCTCAATGCATGTTTAGTTTCCATTCGGTGCTTAGTTATAGCTCACTGTATTTTGGCTTTCATTTGCTCCGCTGCTGGGTTTCGAGATTTTTGAGATTTTTGAAGAAATTTTAAAACTCCCATTCACCCCCCTCTAGTAGACATACTTCGTTCCTACACTCTTGAAGCGGTTGAAGAGATTGCAAAGCACATCCATTCTTGAGTCTCTCTGAGTTGAGACGCCTTTGTTGACCTTGGACAACCAGTCCCAAACAAGATTCACAGGTTCCACTTCACTCACACGGCCATACTACCCTTTAGTCACATGACCATAGATGATGTTCTTGGCAGTTGAATCTAGTTGCGCAAACCTCTTGACATTATCAGCGGTCACACCTTCACCGACTTTGGGAACTCTAGTCTTGATGACATACCAGAGGTTGTTGTCAATGGCTTCAAGATGCATTCGCATCTTATTCTTCCAGTAGGGGTCATTAGTGCCATCGAAGACGGGGCACGCGCGAAGACCTTGATTATACCTGCAATCGACATAGCTAAAACTCCAAGTGGTTAAACTGAATCACAGAACAAGGGAGCACCTTGCTTTGATACCAATTGAAAGTGTTAGTTATCGACTAGAGGGGGTGAATAAGCGATTTTTATGAAAGTATTTGAAATAAGCAAAATCTTCAAAGTCAGATAGTCAAGAAACACCTAAACAGGATGCAGCGGAAGATAAACTACACTAGTCATGCCATAGTCAAAGAAACAGTACAGAGAAAGCACGAAGACAAATAGGAGCTAAGTAGATAGACCATAATAGGAAGATAGTGTGAAGCCAAATATGTAATCAGGGGTGAATGTCTTCACACAGTGAATTCAATGAGAGCAGGCAAGCAATGACTTCACAAAGCTAAACAGAAAGTAAAGGGTGAAGTGATAAAACTAGTTGCTAGACGAAGTCAAGGATTTGATAGACCAGTTCCAGTTGTTGTGACAATTGTACATCTCGTTAGGGAGGCTGAGATTGAACTCAGAAGATCATGTCTTCACCTTATTCCCCTTGAGCTAAGGTCACTTAGTCCTTGCCCAATCACTCAGGTAAGTCTTCAAGGTAGACTTCCAAATCTTCATAGACTTCGTTCACCGGTGATCCACAATGACTCTTGGATCCTCAGAACGCGACGCCTAACTAACTGGGAGCTCACAGTCTTCAAGTGTAATAAGTCTTCAGATCATGCAGACAGAATGACTTCAGTGATGCCAAATACTCTTTGGGCTTTGGGTGTTTGGGTTTTGTCCTCGCAACGATTCTCTCTAAGCTTTGGAGGTGTGTTGCTCTCAAATGAAAAAAGTCGTGCACTAACTCTGAGCAGCCACCAATTTATGGTGGAGGGGTGGCTATTTATAGCCAGGGGCAACCTAACATGATTTGTCTAAAATGACCCTTGGTCATTGCAGAACTGACACGTCTCCAACGGTCGGATTTCAAACACACAGGATAGCTTGACTTGGGATACAAGCAAATCTGACTTATCCAACTCGGATAAGGTTTCCTCTCATTATCTTCACTCGAAGACATATGATTTGGGTTGAGCGTCACGTCAGTTTTCTGACTTTGTTCACTTGAACCCCACTTGACAGTTCGGTGGTTCCTATGACTCAAGAAAGAAGAGAATGAAACTACGAAACAAACTATGTCTTCACACTACGTTGTCTTGATGTGAATGTCTTCACGTGTGATACGTCTCCAACGTATCTACTTCTCCTAATGCTTTTCCTCTTGTTTTGGACTCTAACTTGCATGATTTGAATGAAACTAACCCCGGACTGACGTTGTTTTCAGCAAAACTACCGTGGTGTTGTTTTTGTGCAGAAATAAAAGTTCTCAGAATGCAACGAAAATTTGCGAGGATTTTTTTATATCAATAATAAGAATTTATGGAGCCAAGACCCACTAGAGGGGGGCACCTGGGTGAGCACAACCCACCAGGGCGCGCCCCCCTCTCCTGGTGCGCCCAAGTGGGTTGTGCCCACCTGGTGGCCCTGTAGACCCTGAAACCAATGCTATAAAATCCTATTTTTCTAGAAAAAAACAGGGAGAAAGAATTATTGCGATCCACGAGAGGCCAGATCTGGAGTCCGTTTGGGGCTCCGGAGAGAGGGATCTTTGTCCTTCATCATCACCAACCCTTCTCCATTGCCAATTCCATGATGCTCCCCACCGGGAGTAAGTAATTCCTTCGTAGGCTCACTGGTCGGTGAGGAGTTGGATGAGATTCATCATGTAATCGAGTTAGTTTTGTTAGGGCTTGATCCCTAGTATCCACTATGTTCTTAGATTGGTGTTGTTGTGACTTTGTCAGGCTTAATGCTTGTCACTTTGGGCCTGGGTGCCATGATTTTAGATCTGCACCGTTTATGTTATCACCATTATATCCATGTTCTAGATCCGAGCTTACAAGTTATAGTCACCTACTACGTGTTATGATCCAGCAACCCCAGAGTGACAATAGCCGGGACCACTCCCGGTGATGATCGTAGTTTGAGGAGTACACGTATTCACTATGTGTTAATGCTTTGTTCCGGTTCTCTATTAAAAGGAGGCCTTAATATCCCTTAGTTTCCAATATGCACTCCGCAGCCATGGGAGGGTAGGACAAAAGATGTCATGCAAGTTCTTTCCATAAGCACGTATGACTATTTACGGAATACATGCCTACATTATATTGACGAACTGGTGGTAGTGCCGTATCGCCCTAGGTTATATCATCCAACAAGTCACAGATCCAATGCCTACGAATTTATCTTATATTGTTTTTTCTAAGTTACTATTGCCATCATCACTATTGCACTTGCTACAGAATTACTGCTATCACTGTTATCGTTACCGTTACTGCTGCTACTATTATCAAAACTATCATACTACTTTTCTACTGATCACTTTGCTGTAGATAATTATTCTCTAGGTGTGGTTGAATTGACAACTCAGCTACTAATACCTTCAAATATTCTTTGGCTCCCCTTGTGTCAAATCTATAAATTTGGGTTGAATACTCTACCCTCGAAAACAGTTGTGGTCCCCTATACTTGTGGGTTATCAAGACCTTTTTCTGGCGCCGTTGCCAGGGAGCATAGCTATATTTGTTGATTCACTTGGGATTATTATCATATTATCACTATGAAGAATCTGAAGGATGCTAAGACTAAGGTATTTCCCTCAAAGACGAGGGGAGGTAAGGAACTGCCATCCAGTTCTGCTTTAGATTCACCTTCTGTTATAAGTAAACTTGCAACACCACCACATGCTATTAATTCTGATATGTCGCAAGTTATTGATGATGCTACTTCTGCTATGGATAATGCTTATGATAATGCTAGCACCTTGCTTAATGATGATGTGCCACTTGGTGAATTTCTTGATAAACAAATTGCTAGAGTTATACAACATGATGTTGTTGAATCTGATGATGAGCTTGAAACTGAAACACCTGCTAGAACTAGCCCTCCTAGATATGAATTGCTTAAGGTACCGGAAGGTTATGTTATGAGTGAAGAAACAACTAGAGATATTCTTGCTTGCAGAGATAGAGATGGTCTAGAGAAATTATTATGCAAGTATAAAGAAAAATCTCTGAATGCTAGAATTAAATGTGATCCTAAGTTTGCTACCTCACCTATCTTTATTGTTAATAAGGATTATGAATTCTCTGTCGACCTAGAGTTAATTACTTTGGTTGAATCTGATCCTTTCCATGGTTATGAAACTGAAACTGTTGTGGCACATCTTACTAAGTTGAATGACATAGCCACCCTTTTTACTCATGATGAGAAAACTCGCTATTACTATATTCTCAAATTATTTCCTTTCTCATTAAAGGGTGATGCTAAATCTTGGTACAATACTCTTGCTCCTAGTTGTGTGTGTCTTCTTTGAAAAATATTTTCCTACTCATAAGAAACAAGCTACCTTACAGGAAATATTTAACTTTGTGCAAACTAAAGAAGAGAGTCTCCCACAAGCTTGGGGGAGGCTTTGCCAATTACTTAATGCTTTGCCTGATCATCCTCTTAAGAAAAATGAAATACTTGATATCTTCTATAATGGACTAACTGATGCTTCTAGGGACTTCCTAGATAGTTGCGCTGGTTGTGTTTTTAGGGAACGAACTGTTGGACAAGTTGAAGAATTATTGAATAATATATTGAAAAATTATGATGATTGGGCTCTTCCTGAACCACTGCCTAAACACAATCCGAAGAATAGGGGCATATTATATCTCAGTCCTGAAGATATACAAGAGGCAAAGAAATCTATGAAGGAAAAAGGTCTTAAAGCTGAGGATGTTAAAAATTTACCTCCTATTGAAGAAATACATGGGCTTAATACACCACCACTGTAACGTCCGAGACCGATGTGCCAGGTGTCCTCTAGTTATTCGCTGTTGTTGCCTTGTCATTTGCTTGCTTGTTGCATCTTATCATGTCATCATGTACATTGCATTATCATGTTTTCAAAACCTGCATCCGTCCGGGTTCCCCCTGTTCCCTCTGTTGTCCGTTCGGAGCCCAGACACACTTGCACGCGCCCGCGGCATGTCCGAAATATTATTTTATAAGTGGCCGGAAAATGCTCTCAGAATGGGGTGAAAGTTTGCATGCGGTCTTGTTATAGTGTAGGTAGGCTGCCTGCCAAGTTTCATCGCATTCGGAGTCCGTTCGACGCCCCAACGGATAACTATAGCGGCAGTATAGCCGGTCTAACGTCGGACGTTTTCGGTCTCCGGAAACAGTCGTCGGGCCTCTCTCTCTTCTCTCCTCTCAGCCTCGCCACAGCCCACCTAGGGCATCCTCCTTCGCTTCCGGAGTTGTCCGATGCGACCGCACGGTCCGAAACCCTCTCTGCACAGTGCATCGAACCCCTCACGTGCGCGTCCGAAATTGTCCCGGACCCGACCCGGGCAGTCGTCACCATTGGATCCGGATCATCCCCAAACGTCTACAAGACATCTTCGTTTTCTCATTTGGACTCCCTAGCCTATTTTTCCTGACCGTCCGATTGCGATCGGAGGGACGAGTTACCCCCCTAAACCTATCTGGCTTGCTATATATAGTGGCAACCCTAGACTAATCCCTAGATTTTAGCCCGTTTGTCCCATCAGTCCATCTGCGCCGCCACCTGATGCCCTCCTCCTTGCATTCCGTGCCAAGCCTATTAGATCCATCGATCCCCTCCTCTGCTCGCTCATCCCCGAGCACCTCGATCCACCAGCGCCGCCTTGCCCGAGTACCAGACGCCAACGGCGACTACCACCACCGAACCAGGCCGTGCCCTGCGCCCTTCCTCCCCCTGCTCTTTTCCCTTCCTTCTTTCTCTCTCTATCTCTTACGCGCAGCTCTCCCCTTGCTCTCTTCTTCTTCACAGGGAACCCGCCTGCCATGGCCGCCGATTGTCCTCGTCGCCACCCTTCAGATCCGCGCCGGATCAGCCTCGCTGCAGCACCACCTCGCGCCATCGTCCTTCGTTTTCTGTAGCCTCCCCGTTCTCTTTGTCGACGCAGGGAGACAAGCTCCTTTCAAAGACCAGCAGGAGGCCCCTGTCGCCTTGGACCTCATCGTCGCCGCCCGGATCTCCAAGCCCGCGCTGCGCCAGGTCATCTTGTCACCAGGAATGGATTCCCCAACCCCGGATCTAACGCCTCCCGTCGTCCCCGTCGCCGGAGCCTTCAACCAACACCGCCGGCACCCCCAAGTTCCCTGCCATCTATGTCGCCTCTTCAGGTCGCTGCGCCCCGCTCGCCAAGTCCCATGACACGCACGCGAGGACGGTGACCGCGGCAAAGAGTTTGCCCACGCCTCGACGCCATGGATCCGCGCCGAGCCTCGCCATCCCCGCCGCTCCTCTGCTTCACGCCACCGTTCCCTGAACCCCCTCTGTCGCCATTGCTCTGCATCCATACGAGGAGACGACCAGCAGTCCAGCCCAGCGCCTACGTTGACCACGCCCCCTCCTTCCCCTCATTCGATCCACCAAGGCCGGCCCAGCACAGGCGCCAAGGCCCAGCTCCCTGGAGCGAAGTGAGCAGCGCCCCTCCTTTTTTTATCCTCCTGTTGGGTCCAACAAGTTTCGGCCCATATCCTTTTTTTTCTGCCTCTGCGTTTTTAGTATTTTTCCATAGAAGAGCTTTTTTTGCAGGAAAGCCCTTGTGGATCATGCATATAATAACTCACAATTGGTGCATCGAATTAAAATGAATTATATATGAAAGTTGCTTAGAATTTTGTCTAGTTTAATAATATGCAACTTTCATCCATGTTTAAAATGCTGTTTGTTTAAATTTGTTTAAATAACTTGCTAAAATGGTTTAATTCATAGCGAAATAACCGTAGCTTCGTTTTTAACAAACTTTATATGTAAATGGGGTAGAATTTTGCCTAGTTTAACACGGTGGCATCACTTTGCATGTTTAACAACTATAAAATTATGTTTAGGGCAGAACAGTGCCAAACCTAATAAATGCATATGGGGATTTTCCGGACTTGTTGTTCGTTGTTTCCGGCCTCATTTAACCTTGACTAGATAGGTAGTTTTACTTTGCTTCACCCTCTTGCCATGTTTAACAACATTTAATATTGTTGGGTACATAAACGAGATCGAACTAAATAACTTGTTGTGGTGTTTCGTCAATATGCAACTTGTTGCATATTGAGCTCCACTTAATTTGTAGGATTGTTTGTGCATATTGCCATGCCATGCCCTCTTTAAACCGGACATGCATCATTCTTGTTTGCGCATCATGCCATGTCTATGTGGTGGTTGTTTGCTCTTTTCCGGTGTTGCTTCTTCGGGTTGGTTCCGATAACGTCGCGTTTGTGAGGACCCGTTCGTCTACGTCCTTTTGTCTTCTTCATGGACTCGTTCTTCTTCCTTGCGGGATTTCAGGCAAGATGGCCATACCCTCGAAATCACTTCTATCTTTGCTTGCTTAGTTGCTCGCTCTTTTGCTACGCCTATGCTGCGATACCTACCACTTGCTCATCATGCCACCCGTATTGTTGAACCAAGCCTCTAACCCACCTTGTCCTAGCAAACCGTTGTTTGGCTATGTTACCGCATTGCTCAGCCCCTCTTATAGCGTTGTTAGTTGCAGGTGAAGATTGAAGTTTGTTCCTTGTTGGAACATGGAGATGTTGTTCCTTGTTGGAACATGTTTTACTTGTTGGGATATCACAATATATCTTATTTAGTTAATGCATCTATATACTTGGTAAAGGGTGGAAGGCTCGGCCTTATGCCTGGTGTTTTGTTCCACTCTTGCCACCCTAGTTTCCGTCATATCGGTGTTATGTTCCCGGATTTTGCGTTCCTTACGCGGTTGGGCTATAATGGGAACCCCTTGACAGTTCGCCTTAAGTAAAGCTCTTCCAGCAATGCCCAACATTGGTTTTACCATTTGCCACCTAGCCTTTTCTTTTCCCTTGGGAGTCGCGCTCCTGAGGGTCATCATTATTTTACCCCCCGGGCCAGTGCTCCTCTGAGTGTTGGTCCAACCTGTCAGCTGCCGGTGACCACCAAGGGCAACTCTGGGCTAGCCTACCCGTACCTAAGACAATCTGAGTGTGCCCTGAGAAAGAGATATGTGCAGCTCCTATCGGGATTTGTCGGCACATTCGGGCGGTGTTGCTGGTTTAGTTTTACCCTGTCGAAATGTCTTGTTGTACCGGGATACCGAGTCTGATCGGAATGTCTCAGGAGGAGGTCTATTCCTTCGTTGACCGTGAGAGCTTGTGATGGGCTAAGTTGGGACACCCCTGCAGGGATTTGAACTTTTGAAAGTCGTGCCCGCGGTTATGGGCAGATGGGAATTTGATAACATCCGGTTGTAGAAAACCTGAAGTTGACCTTAATTAAAATGAATCAACCGTGTGTGTAACCGTGATGATCTCTTTCCGGCGGAGTCCGAGAAGTGAACACGGTGTTGGAGTTATGCTTGACGTAGGTCGTTTTAGGATCACTTCTTGATCATACTTTTATCGATCGTGCTTTTCCTTCTCTTCTCGCTCTCTTTTGCGAATAGGTTAGCCACCATATATGCTAGTCGCTTGCTGCAGCTCCACCTCATACCTTTACCTTACCCATAAGCTTAAATAGTCTTGATCGCGAGGGTGCGAGATTGCTGAGTCCGTGTGGCTCACAGATACTTCCAAAACCAGCTTGCAGTTGTCAATGAGTCCATGCAGATGATGCAACCAAGCTCAGGAGGAGCTCGATGAAGATCTTGTCCTTTGTGTTGTTTCGTTCTATTTGATCAGTAGTGGAGCCCAGTTGGGGTCGATCGGGGACCGTGTCGCATTTGGGGTTCTTCTTTTATTTTGGTTCCATAGTCGGACCTTGTTTGTATCTGGATGATGTAATGTTTTATTCATGTATTGTGTGAAGTGGCGATTGTAAGCCAACTATGTATCTCTTTTCCCTTATGTATTACATGGGTTTGTGTGAAGATTACCTCACTTGCGACATTGCTTTCAATGCGGTTATGCCTCTAAGTCGTGCTTCGACATGTGGGAGATATAGCCGCATCGAGGGCGTTACAACGACCTCCTAATGTGGTAGAGGTAAATTATCTTATGAAATTCAATGATAAAGACAATCCTCACAATATGAATCCTAGCCAATGCCTTTATGAGTTTGAAAACTATATTAGAAAACAAGATCACTTCAATGCAAATGTTATGAAGCAATTGAAATACAACTCTGATATAATTGCTCGCTTGAGTGACTTGTTATTTAGAATATCAAATGATGTTAGAGGTGTTGGAAAGCATGCTTCTATGGTTCAAACTCAGTTAGAACAAGTTGCTAAATCTCAAAGCGAGTTGCTTGATGAAATGAATAATAATATGCATGACTTTGTTGTTAGAGTTGCAACTAGAGGAGGTAAAATGACTCAGGAACCACTTTATCCTAAGGGACACCCTAAAAGAATTGAACAAGATTCACAAAGAGCTAACACTAGTGCACCTAGTTCTTCTAAAAATAAAAGAAAAAGAAGAATGATAGGACTGCACATGCTCCTAGTGAACCTGAAATAGAGAAACCTCCTGACAATGATAATGAAGTTTCTATCTCTGATGTTGAAACTCAGTCTGGTAATGAACATTCACCTAGTAATAATGAAAAAGATAATGTTGTTGTTCATGAAGACACTCAACCAAATAATAAAGAACTAGACAATGATGTTGAGATAGAACCACCTGTTTATCTTGATAACCCACAACCTAAGAATAAAAGGTATGATAAAAGAGACTTCATTGCTAGAAAACACGGTAAAGAAAGAGAACCGTGCGTTCAAAAACCTATGCCTTTTCCACCTAAGTCAACTAAAAAGAATGATGATGAAGAATTTGAACGCTTTGCTAAAATGCTGAGGCCATTCTTTTTGCGTACTCGCTTGACTGATATCTTGAAAATGCCTCCTTATGCAAAGTATATGAAAGACATCATCACCAACAAAAGAAAAATACTGGAAGCTGAAATCCCCACTATGCTTGCTAATTATACTTTTAACGATGGAGTACCTAAAAACTTGGAGATCCAGGAATTCCAACTATACCTTGCTCCATCAAAAAGAATTATCTGAAAACTACTTTGTGTGATTTAGGAGCTGGTGTTAGTGTTATGCCTTTCTTTCTATATAAAAGACTTTATTTGAATAAACTCACACCTACTGAAATATCTTTGCAAATGGCTGACAAATAAACTGCCATAGCTATCGGTATCTATGAGGATGTGCCCGTTGTTGTTGCTAATGTTACTATTTTAACTGACTTTGTTATACTTGAGATGCCCGAGGACGACAACATGTCGATTATCCTTGGTAGACCCTTCTTGAATACTACAGGGGCTGTTATTGATTGCAATAAAAGCAAGGTCACTTTTCATATCAATGGTAATGAGCATACGGTGCACTTTCCGAAGAAACAATTCCAAGTGAATGGTATTAATGTTATTGAAAAATCTCCAACAATCACTATTGGAAGTTTTCAAATACCTCTACTTACTATTAAAAAGAAATATGAAATGCTTATTGTTGGGGACATTCATATCCCCATTGAGGTAACTTAGTGATTTACGAAAGTTCTTCAGTTTCATGCTAATCGAAAGTGGTTGTTAATAAGACTTGATCAACCTTATTAATGGATCATTTTGAGTGGTATGAAGTTGATGAATTTAGTCAGCACTACTTTCTGTCCCTACTTTTTATTCTCTATTTTTGTTAGTTAAATAAAATAAAATGCCATGTGTTTGTCTGTTTTCTGAATTTCCCGTGCAATTAAAAAATGACCCAAAAATAAAAGTTCTCAGAATGCCGTGAAAATTTAATACAATTTTTTTCTGAATATTTCTGAATTTTTGGTGCAAATAGCAGGTGCATCAGGTGGGCACAACCCACATGGGCGCGCCAGGACCCCCAGGCGCGCCCTGGTGGGTTGTGGTCCCCACGTGGCCCCCCTCACTTATCTCTTCATACCACATCATCACCTCCCTCCAAAAAAATCTCCATTGCTCTCTCTCCCGTGTTCTTGCTCTCAAACCCGCGGATTTCGATCTCTTTGCTCGAAGCTCTGTTTCCGAAACTGTTTCAAGGGATTGTTACTTGGTATGTGACTCCACCGTTTGTCCAATTAGTTTTTGTTTTAGTGGTTTATATTTTGAATAATTAGCTACTCTTGGTGCTGTTGTAGATGAGCTTGCATGTTGAATTCTTAGTGTTCTAAGTAGTTTGGATGCTTGCTATGGCCTCTATGTATCCCTATGAGTAGTTGCTATCAATCATATAAAGTTTTGCTGGAAAAAAATTGTCACCCAAAAATTTTCAGAAAATTGTACGCGAACATGATGAACTTGTTTGGAAGGAGTTCTTCGAGGAGGCGACCCTCGGGGGCATCTTCTAGTGACAGCTCCGCTCGCCGGTCATATGTTGAACCAAGTGAAAATTCCACTCGAGATGCCGCCACCAAAACATGCTTATGGCCTTGCGATGAGTATATGATGTGTGTGGGTATTAAAGAAGAATTTGAGCAATATGTTCACAATGCCGGTCTCGGTCCCTACATTTCAGGTAAGTGTGAACAACGCCACCTTCTCACTGAATCATTTGTCAAATGATTTAAATTCCTTCCCCGTGAGTCTAGGGTGTCGTTTATGCTTTATGATAACTCATTTACCATATCACTAGAGAATTTTGCTTACCACTGCAACTCCCGTTCTGGGGTTCGCTTGACAAACCGCCAAGGGCTGAGTATCAAACATTCTTGTCTAATCTTTGTTACGGTTTGACGAGGGGAGTGACACAGGGTAGAATAAAGAGCATTCATTTTCCCACAATTCAGGACTTTGTATTATTTAACGGGAAATGTATAGTAGGCAAGAAAGACTGCAGTACACTTTGTGCTCCAGACTTGAGCCTCATCCACACCGCTCTCACCGGCGAAAGGAATTATAACCTTGGAGCGATTGTTGCACGCAGACTTCAGCACAATGCTAACAGTGGCTATTTTTATGGTGGAATATATGCCACACGTTTAGCACGAGGGCTGGGTGTTGCACCTTTGCCCTTCGATCCTATCCTACCCACGCAGTATTTAGGTTTTGACACTTTGAAAGAACATAATATTCTCAAGGGAAAGGTTGACAACTTCACTTATAATCTATTATTTAACCAAAAATCTATTGTGCACACATATTTGTCTGCGCCTGCTTTTTTTGATTATCACAACAAAGGAAGATATTTTGTTCTTGAGAGCGATGCCCGAGCTCACAACACAGCAGTGGAGGCAACACGGCAGGCCGAGGCATCCACACCGAGAGCCTTCATGAGCTACCATGCCAACTATTATCCAGATTACTGATCGACTACCAAGTTAGGCCAAAAGCCTAAGCTTGGGGGAGTACGTGTTCTCACCGACATTACATTCATGTTCACTTATTCATCTTGTCGGTGTTCACACTTTTTCATTGTATCATCCATGTTTAATTATATTTTTCTTGCTTTCTTCTTGTGTGTTTGAAAAACTTTAGAAAACCCAAAAAAAATAGTTGTAGCTGGTTTACTTTCTATGCATGTTTAGCTGTAGTATTAAAAAGAAAACCCCAAAAGATTTCCTTGTTCTTCTTTTGCTTGTTGGGAGCTTTCCCGTGTAAATAGTTTTTCTCGTTTTTGTTTTCCCCTTTTATTTGCTTGTTCAAGAAACCCAAAAACTCCAAAAATATTTCAGCGTGTTTCTCTGAATTTCTTTTCCTTTTATTTGAGTTGCGCCAAGGAGAAGACCACGATGAAAATGTTGAGTGGCTCTCATATGAATAATTGTTGAACTAATAAAGAGCCCATTTTACCTTGTCTTCTCCCATTGAATAAAATGTTTTGAAGATTCCAGCTTAGTCCATGGCACTCTTGCACTATTATTATTTTCATATCGTTCGGTCGTGCAAGTGAAAGGCAATAATGACGACATTCGATGAACTGGTCGTGGCAGAGAGAAACTGGTATGAACTCGACTTGTTTTGTTTGTGTAAATATGTTTAACCTAGTATCCATGATTCTTCCCATTATTATTAAACATGTTTGCAATGACAATTAGAGATTATAGTTTCTCATGACATGCATAAGTAGCTGGGAGTGGATAATGATTTATCTTGGATATCAACATCGTGTTAAAATGATTGTGATGTAGTATGATGATATGGTATCCTCCTCTGAATGTTCGAGTGGCTTGACTTGGCACATGTTCATGCATGTAGTTAAATCAAAACCAACATAGCCTCTATGATATTTATGTTCATGGTGTTCATATCCTACTCATGCTAGTGTCCAATGTTACTTATGCATAATGCATGATCATGATCGTTGTTACTCTCTAGCTGGTCGCTTCTCAATCTAATTGCTAGCCTTCACCTGTACTAAGTGGGGATTCTGCTTGTACATCAAAAACCCTGAACCCAAAGTTATTCCATATGAGTCCACCATACCTACCTATATGCGGTATTACCCTGCCATCCTAAGTAAATTTGCATGTGCCACCTCTAAAAAAACTTCTAAAAAATATCCTTTTTGTGTGCCTGGATCGTTCATGGAACGAAAGGAGGTGGTCAGTATCTTCCATGCTAAGCGGGTTATTCTCAGGTCGAGTGTTTATTCACTCGCCATCGCATGACAAAAGGGCGGTAATAGGGATGCCCAGTCCCAAACTAAAAAATACAAAAAGAGTTAATCGCTCGAATAATCAAACAAAAACTCCCAATGGAGTCAAAACCTTTACCTTTTATCACTTGGGAACCGCCACTAGCTTGTTTAGCATGGGAGATATTGAAAACTGATAGTCGTGAAGTAAATGAGAAGGGTACATGTCTCAAAATATTATTTATGTCTGTTTTAAAACTTGAGCTCTGGCACCTTTGCAAATCACTGCTTCCCTCTGCGAAGGGACTATCTATTTACTTCTATGTTGTGTCATCACCTTCTAAAACAAGCGCTAGAACCTGAGAGCACAGCTGTCATGACTTATGCATTGTGTGTAGCTAATGTTGGGTGCATCATGACTGGATATTTTCTACCATGAATTACAATGTTTAGTCACTGCTTGGACTTTGGAGGTGCTCTGCATTTATGTTTTATGGTCTAAGAAAGGGCTAGCGAGATACCACTATTGTCATATTATATCATGGTTGTTTTGACAACGTGTTGCCGTTTGAGATGTCTTATTATTGCTCGCTAGCTGATTATATCATTGATATGAGTTAATATAATCTTTGAGAGTTATTGTCGGCATGGTTAGTTATAAAGTTGGCTGAAAACCTGGGTGTTGTTTAAGCTTACTTATGCAAACAAGAGCAAAAGAGTTTGTAAAAGTTTTTCTTTTTCACTTTCAGTTTATCAACTGAGTTGCTTGAGGATAAGCAAAGGTTTAAGCTTGGGGGAGTTGATATGTCTCCAACGTATCTACTTTTCCTAACACTTTTCTCTTGTTTTGGACTCTAATTTGCATGATTTGAATGAAACTAACCCCGGACTGACGCTGTTTTCAGCAGAACTACCATGGTGTTGTTTTTGTGCAGAAATAAAAGTTCTCGGAATGGAACGAAACTTTGCAAGGATTTTTTTATATCAATAATAAGACTTTCTGGAGCCAATATGATGAGGACATCAATAACACTATTACACCCACAACCCCTGCTTCTATACATATTGGACCAATTAATAGAGCTCGCGCACGCCAATTGAATTACTAGGTACTTTTGTTTCTTGGTAACGATTCTAATGTTCACGAGAATATGATGTTGCCTAAATTGGATACGTTTGTTTTGCTTACAAATGAAGGGCCTAGCTTGGACAAGACAAATGGACCTTGCAGAAAGTTCAAGCATGGAGATGATGGCATCCGCAAGGGGGAACAAGAACGGAGTTACAAGTGATGATTCCTGGACTTTGAAGCCACCATAATGAGTGCATGAAGCCTTGAACGAAATATACAAGATGCCACTTCATAAATTTCGTCTAGAGGCTATTCTAGGTGTTGCGTCACCTTATTTTTGGGCCGGGCCCATGTAATTTCGAAATACTTGATTATGGGCTATTTTTAGAGTCCGTATGTGTGGGGAAACAAGAGTTAGGGTTGGTTTCGGATCCCTTTTCCAAGGGCCACGAAATTTCCCCCTCTCTCCTCCATATATACAGCCCTTAGGGCATCGTTTAGACTTTGGGTTTTGTTTAGATTAAAGTTCGCCATAGCTGCAACTTTGCGTACTTCATTTGTGTTCAATGACTAGACAAAGGCGTCACAGAACCCCACCTCGATCAATAAAGCTTTCCTCTTATATTCGCAATATCTAGATTGCAATCTTAGTTTCTTGCTTATTCTTCATTTGCCTGCAGGAAACAGACCTTCGTGGACAGGTTGATCATGCTCTGTCGTGGTCAATAACCTCTCGGAGTTGGTTTAGCGATTGCTAAGGCACGACGTCCTCGCATGCTCGTAGTCGGATCGTCAAAGTTGACTTCCTCCAAAACGATAGCCACCATCTCATCGAAAGACGGGACACCTTTGCCTCTATCAAGTGGTATCAGATTTCCAGGTTGTTCGGTGAGATTTTACGTTTTTTCGTAGTTTAGATCGAGTTTGTTCTTCATACCTATAGTCCACTACAAAGTCAAAAAAATTAGGGTTAGTTCATCATATCCGAACCAGTCTGAGCCTTTGCATAGTCTTTTCAATATTTTGCTTTGTTGAATTTGTGATTGCATCGTCGTGTCTAGTTGCTGGTCTTAGAGTCTAGTCTTTTAGAGTTTCGAGTTCTGGTCATAAGTTGTCACGCCATCGCTGCACCATCATCATCGCCCCTGCCATCTACCACCACCGCTTATCCGCCACCGATCCGTCTCCATATACCATCACCAATCCGTATCCATATACCACCACCAATTTGTATCCATATACCACCAACGCTGCCATATCCTACCACCATATATCCACCACCAATCCGAGTTCCTTTCATATTAGGTTTGTTTTCGAGATCCATCTAATTTCCGTTTCATGTTTCCTTGCCTGAGTATGTTTCGGAAAAAAAAAGAGTCTAGAGACCCCAGGGCAGTTTTTAGGCCAAAATTTTCGCTAGCACAAATATTTTTTCCTATCCTATTTTTAGGATTTTCTAAGTCTTTTGAGCCACGTGCCATCATAGTGATTTTTTGTCGCACTTTTTCGTCGTCGCTACCCCGATTTCCGGAAAAAAAATAGTCAAAAAATTTTCGTGCCCATCCTGTCAGTTTGACCTAGGAAGAGTTTTGAGACACTCGCCATTATAGTGATTTTTGGCAAAAAAAAGAGGAGCGCAAAAAAAGATCGCAAAAAAGAGAGCGAAAAAAATCTAGAGTGTGCTTTTCCCTTGTTTACGTGCAGCGCCGTGATTTTGTTAGTGTTCTAGGCTCGCGTCTCTAGCACGGTCTAGCCTAGGACCAGCACAGTACCGTTGTTGAGCGTTTATTCAACTTTGCATCTCTGAATTGATTATTGCTGACATTTTGCTACCATATCATAAGCCTTCCCAGCTCCACATACATCTACGTCATGCATTTCACACCACCTGGAAATCGCTCTAACCAAGCTTTTGAGAGTTTTGACTACAACGGTTGCCGATCACCACCTATTGCTGGGTAAAAACTAGTAAGAATTTGAGATTTGCTTGACGGATTTGTGACACCCACCACCACCATTTTCTAGTAGTCTGTAGGATCATATTCTTGTGTGTTTCTATTGCTGCTAACCATGGCAGGATCACAAGTCGATGAGACTGACTGGGATAACATGACGAATAAGGAGTTGCATGATAAGTTTCAGCAAATGATATTGAACAGGTGCAAGATGTGCTGAACAATTTTGAATAGGCCATGGATAGGATAACTAGCTTTGAGAAGATGTTCGAAACAAAGCTCGATAACAAATTTAATGAAGTGCTTGCGCGTCTTCCCGAACCACCACCGGCTGCACCTGCCGCACCTCTCCAACAACAACAACAACAACGACTACCTCCACATCGCGAAACAGCCCTCCACTGAGCGAGCCGTGTCCCTCTTGAGCTTGGCCAAACTGTTGGTGTTGCTGTTGATACTTCTATGGCTCCTGCTGCTGATGCATAGGAGGATGATTATGCGGGAGATTACGAGGATGAGGTTGATCAAAATCAGAACTACGTGCAAACACCAGCACCACAACCACCAAGTCATCCACATGCAAATAATGGCAACGGTAGGGCTCCCCCTCAGGTACGAGATCATGACCATCTCCCTAAACTGAAATTGAATATTCCACCATTTGAGGGTAGATACGTTCCTGATATATATCTTACTTGGGAGTTAGAAATCGAACAACGTTTTACATGTTTAGAATATCCCGAGGAGAGACGTGTTGCTGCTGCACTTTGTGCTTTCACTAGTTTTTCTTGTGTGTGGTGCTCTGAACATCGTAGATTATATCCGAATAATATTCCAATTACTTGGGCTGCTATGAAAAGTGATATGCGTACTCGTTGGGTTCCACCATATTATCAACGTGAATTACTTCAAAAATTGCAGCGTTTAAGACAAGGAAAAAATTCTGTAGAGGAATATTATCAGGAATTACAAACTGGCATGATTAGATGTGGTATTATTGAGGATAATGAAGCTATGCTTGCACATTTTATGGGTGGATTAAATAGAGAGATTCAGACCATACTAGAGTATAAGGAGTATAATAATATCACTCGTTTATTCCATCTTGCTTGTAAAGCTGAACGTGAAGTGCAGGATCGACAGGCATTGGCACGAACTAACTATTTTGCAAGTCGACCTTCTTCATGGACATCGTGTGCATCCTCTACTTCCACACATTCTACTGCATCGGCACCTCCATCAAATGCCACCTCCAGTCGTGATACAAGAAAGCAGGCACAACCACCACTATCTACCAAGAGCACACCTGTCGGACCTGTACAGAGCTCTTCTTCTTCCATGGCATCAATAGGGCACACAAGTGATATTATTTGCCGTCGTTGTAAGGGAAGAGGCCATTATGCAAGAGAATGCAAATCTCAGCCTGTGATGATTGCTACTGAGGATGGTGGTTATGAGTCCGCTAGTGACTATGATGAGGAGACTTTGGCTCTTATTACATGTGAAGAACACGGTGGAGATGATGTTGGAAATATGCCCTATAGGCAATAATAAAATGGTTATTATAATATTTCCTTGTTCGTGATAATTGTCTATTGTTCATGCTATAATTGTGTTATCCGGAAATCGTAATACATGTGTGAATACATAGGCCACAACATGTCCCTAGTGAGCCTCTAGTTGACTAGCTCGTTGATCAATAGATGGTTACGGTTTCCTAACCATGGACATTGGTTGTCATTGATAACGAGATCACATCATTAGGAGAATGATGTGATGGACAAGACCCAATCCTAAGCATAGCGCAAGATCGTGTAGTTCGTTTGCTAAAGCTTTTCTAATGTCAAGTATCTTTCCTTAGACCATGAGATTGTGCAACTCCCAAATACTGTAGGAATACTTTGGGTGTGCCAAATGTCACAACTTAACTGGGTGACTATAAAGGTGCACTACGGGTATCTCTGAAAGTGTCTGTTGGGTTGGCACAAATCGAGACTGGGATTTGTCACTCCGTATGACGAAGAGGTATCTCTGGGCCCACTCGGTAAGACATCATCGTAATGAGCTCAATGTGACTAAGGATTGGTCACGGGATGATGTGTTACGCAATGAGTAAAGTGACTTGCCAGTAATGAGATTGAACGAGGTATTGGGATACCGACGATCGAATCTCAGGCAAGTAACGTACCGATTGACAAAGGGAATTGTATACGGGATTGCTTGAATCCTCGACATCGTGGTTCATCCGATGAGATCATCGTGGAACACGTGGGAGTCAACATGGGTATCGAGATCCCGCTGTTGGTTATTGGCCGGAGAGTTGTCTCGGTCATGTCTGCATGGTTCCCAAACCCGTAGGGTCTACACACTTAAGGTTCGATGACGCTGGGGTTATTAGGAAGACTTGTATGTGATTACTGAATGTTGTTCAGAGTCCCGCATGAGATCCCGGACGTCACGAGGAGTTCCGGAATAGTCCGGAGGTGAAGATTTATATATGGGAAGTCATCATACGGTCACCGAAAATATTCGGGGGTATACCGGTATTGTACCAGGACCACCAGAGGGGTTCCGGGGGTCCACCGGGAGGGTCCACCTGCCCCGGAGGGCCTTATGGGCTGTAGGTGGAAGGGAACCAGCCCCAAGTGGGCTGGGGCACCAAAACCCCCTAGGGCCCATGCGCCTAGGGTTGGGGGGAACCCTAAAGGGGGTGTCCCCCTTGGCTTGGGGGGCAAGCCCCTCCCCCTTGGCCGCCGCCCCCCTCTAGATCCCATCTAGAGGGGCCGGCCCCCTTCCCCCTTCTCCCTATAAATAGAGGGGTGAGGGGAGGGCTGCAGCACCACATCCAAGGCGCAGCCCCTCCCCTCCCCAACACCTCTCCTCGTCCGTGTGAGCTTGGCGAAGCCCTGCTGGAGAACTGCCACTCCATCACCACCACGCCGTCGTGCTGCTGTTGGAGCCTTCTTCCTCAACCTCTCCCTCCTCCTTGCTGGATCAAGGCACGGGAGACGTCATCGGGCTGCACGTGTGTTGAACACGGAGGCACCGTTGTTCGGTACTTAGATCGGATTCGGCCGCGATCTGAATCGCTACGTGTACGACTCCTCCAACCGCGTTCTTGCAACGCTTCCGACTCGCGATCTTCAAGGGTATGAAGATGCACTCCCTTCTCTCTCGTTGCTAGTTACTCCATAGATTGATCTTGGTGATGCGTAGAAAAAAAAATTAAATTTTTGCAACGATCCCCAATAGTGGTATCAGAGCTAGGTCTATGCGTAGTTTCTATGCATGAGTAGAACACAAGTTGTTATGGGCGTCAATTTTGTCAATTTACTTGCCGTTACTAGTATTATCTTGATTCGGCGGCATCGTGGGATGAAGCGGCCCGGACCGACCTTACATGTACGCTTACTTGAGACTGGTTCCACCAACTGACATGCACTAGTTGCATAAGGTGGCTAGCGGGTGTCTGTCTCTCCACTTTAGTCGGATCGGATTCGATGAAAAGGGTCCTTATGAAGGGTAAATAGAAATTGGCATATCACGTTGTGGTCTTGCGTAGGTAAGAAACGTTCTTGCTATAAACCTATAGCAGCCACGTAAAAACATGACTTGCATGTCGATGAGTATGACAACCGGCAGGAGCCATAGGAGTTGTCTTAATTTATTTATGACCTACGTGTCAACATAAACGTCATGTAATTACTTTACTTTATCGCTAACCGTTAGCCATAGCAGTAGAAGTAATAGTTGGCGAGACAACTTCATGAAGACACGATGATGGAGATCATGATGATGGAGGTCATGGTGTCATGCCGGTGACGATGATGATCATGTCACTATTTGATTGCATGTGATGTTTATCATGTTTTACATCTTATTTGCTTAGAACGACGGTAGCATAAATAAGATGATCCCTCATTAAAATATCAAGAATGATGTTCCCCCTAACTGTGCACCATTGCTAAGGTCCGTTGTTCCAAATCACCACATGATGATCGGGTGTGATAGGTTCTAATGTTTGCATACAATGGGTGTAAGCCAGATTTACACACGCAACACACTTAGGTTAACTTGACGAGCCTAGCATGTACAGACATGGCCTCGGAACACGAAAGACCGAAAGGTCGAACATGAGTCGTATAGAAGATACGATCAACATGAAGATGTTCACCGCTGATGACTAGTCCGTCTTACGTGATGATCAGACACGGCCTAGTCGACTCGGATCATGTATCACTTAGATGACTAGAGGGATGTCTATCTGAGTGGGAGTTCATTAAATAATTTGATTAGATGAACTTAATTATCATGAACATAGTCTAAAAATCTTTGCAATATGTCTTGTAGATCAAATGGCCCATGCTAATGTTGCCCTCAACTTCAACGCGTTCCTAGAGAAAACCAAGCTGAAAGACGATGGCAGCAACTACACGGACTAGGTCCGTAACCTGAGGATTATCCTCATAGCTGCCAGGAAAGCATATGTCCTTGATGCACCGCTAGGTGAAGCACCTGTTTTCCCAGCAGAACAAGACGTTATGAACGCTTGGCAGACGCGTAGTGATGATTACTCCCTGGTTCAGTGCAGCATGCTTTACAACTTAGAACTGGGGCTCCAAAAGCGTTTTGAGCAACACAGAGCATACGAGATGTTCCAAGAGCTGAAAATGGTTTTTTCAAGCTCATGCCCGGGTCGAGAGATATGAAGCCTCCGACAAGTTCTACAGTTGCAAGATGGAGGAGAATAGTTCTATCAGCGAGCACATACTCAAAATGTCTGGGTTGCATAACCGCTTATCTCAGCTGGGAGTTAATCTCTCGGATGATGCGGTCGTTGATAGAATCCTTCAGTCGCTCCCACCTAGCTACAAGAGCTTTGTGATGAACTTCAATATGCAGGGGATGGAAAAGACCATTCCTGAGGTATATTCAATGCTGAAATCAGCAGAGGTGGAAATCAAAAAGGAACATCAAGTGTTGGTGGTGAATAAAACCACTAAGTTCAAGAAAGGCAAGGGTAAAAAGAACTTCAAGAAGGACGGCAAGGGAGTTTCCGCGCCCGGTAAGCAAGCTGTCGGGAAGAAGCCAAAGAATGGACCCAAGCCTGAGACTGAGTGCTTTTATTGCAAGGGAAACGGTCACTGGAAGCGGAACTGCGCCAAGTACTTAGCGGATAAGAAGGCCGGCAATGCCAAAGGTATATGTGATATACATGTTATTGATGTGTACCTAACCAGCACTCGTAGTAGCTCCTGGGTATTTGATACCAGTGCAGTTGCTCATATTTGTAACTCAAAACAGGAAGTACGGAATAAACGGAGACTGGCGAAGGACGAGGTGGCGATGCACGTCGAGAATGGTTCGAACGTCGATGTGATCGCCGTCGGCACGCTACCTCTACATTTACCTATGGGATTAGTTTTAAACCTCAATAATTGTTATTTAGTACCAGCTTTGAGCATGAACATTGTATCTGGATCTCATTTAATGCGAGATGGCTACTCATTTAAATCTGAGAATAATGGTTGTTCTATTTATATGAGAGACATGTTTTATGGTCATGCCTCGCTAGTCAATGGTTTATTCTTATTTAATCTCGAACGTGATGTTACACATATTCATAGTGTGAATGCCAAAAGATGTAAGGTTGATAATGATAGTCCCACATACTTGTGGCACTGCCGCCTTGGTCACATTGGTGTCAAACGCATGAAGAAACTCCATGCAGATGGACTTTTGGAGTCTCTTGATTATGAATCATTTGACACGTGCGAACCATGCCTCATGGGCAAAATGACCAAGACTCCGTTCTCTGGAACAATGGAGCGAGCAACCAACTTATTAGAAATCATACATACTGATGTGTGCGGTCCAATGAGTGTTGAGGCTCGCAGTGGCTATCGTTATGTTCTCACCCTCACTGATGACTTGAGTAGATATGGGTATGTCTACTTAATGAAACACAAGTCTGAGACCTTTGAAAAGTTCAAGGAATTTCAGAGTGAGGTTGAGAATCAACGTGACAGGAAAATCAAGTTCTTACGATCAGATCGTGGGGGAGAATATTTGAGTCACTAATTTGGCACACACTTAAGGAAATGCGGAATTATTTCACAACTCACGCCACCTGGAACACCTCAGCGTAATGGTGTGTCCGAACGTCATAATCGCACTCTATTGGATATGGTACGATCTATGATGTCTCTTACCGATCTACCGTTGTCATTTTGGGGTTATGCTATAGAGACTGCCGCATTCACTTTAAATAGAGCTCCGTCGAAATCCGTTGAGACGACACCGTATGAATTGTGGTTTGGTAAGAAACCTAAGCTGTCGTTTCTAAAAGTTTGGGGATGCGATGCTTATGTCAAGAAACTTCAACCTGAAAAGCTCGAACCCAAATCGGAAAAATGCGTCTTCATAGGATACCCTAAAGAAACTATTGGGTATACCTTCTACCTCAGATCCGAAGGCAAGATCTTTGTTGCCAAGAATGGATCATTTCTAGAGAAAGAGTTTCTCTCGAAAGAAGTAAATGGGAGGAAAGTAGAACTTGATGATGTATTGCCTCTTGAACCGGAGAGTGGCGCAGCTCAAGAAAATGTTCCTGAGGTGCCTGCACCGACTAGAGAGGAAGTTAATGATGATGATCATGAAACTTCAGATCAAGTTGCTACTGAACTTCGTAGGTCCACAAGGACATGTTCCGCACCAGAGTGGTATGGCAACCCTGTCCTGGAAATCATGTTGTTAGACAATGGTGAACCTTCGAACTATGAAGAAGCGATGGCGGGCCCAGATTCTGACAAATGGCTGGAAGCCATGAAATCCAAGATAGGGTCCATGTATGAAACGAAGTATGGACTTTGACTGACTTGCCCGATGATCGGCGAGCCATAGAAAATAAATGGATCTTTAAGAAGAAGACAGACGCAGATGGTAATGTGACCATCTATAAGGCTCGGCTTGTCGCTAAGGATTATCGACAAGTTCAAGGGGTTGACTATGATGAGACTTTCTCACCCGTAGCGAAGCTGAAGTCCGTCCGAATCATGTTAGCAATTGTCGCATTCTATGATTATCAGATATGGCAAATGGACGTCAAAACGGCATTCCTTAATGGTTTCCTTAAGGAAGAATTGTATATGATGCAGCCGAAAGGTTTTGTCGATCCTAAGAATGCTGACAAGGTGTGCAAGCTCAACCGCTCAATCTATGGGCTGGTGCAAGCCTCTCGGAGTTGGAACATTCGATTTGATGAGATGATCAAAGCGTTTGGGTTTACGTAGACTTATGGAGAAGCCTGTGTTTACAAGAAAGTGAGTGGGAGCTCTGTATCATTTCTCATATTATATGTGGATGACATACTATTGATGGGAAATGATATAGAATTCTTGGAAAGCATAAAGGCCTACTTGAACAAGTGTTTTTCAATGAAGGACCTTGGAGAAGTTGCTTATATATAAGGCATCAAGATCTATAGAGATAGATCGAGGCGCCTCATTGGTATTTCACAAAGTACGTACCTTGACAAGATATTGAAGAAGTTCAATATGGATCAGTCCAAGAAGGGGTTCTTGCCTGTATTGCAAGGTATGAGATTGAGGACGGCTCAATGTCTGACCACGGCAGAAGATAGAGAAAAGATTAGTGTCGTCCCCTATGCCTCGGCCATAGGGTCTATTATGTATGCCATGCTGTGTACCAGACCTGATGTAAACCTTGCTGTGAGTTTGGTAGAAAGGTACCAAAGTAATCCCGGCATGGAACACTGGACAGCGGTCAAGAATATCCTGAAGTACCTGAAAAGGACTAAGGATATGTTTCTCGTTTATGGAGGTGAAGAAGAGCTCATCGTAAAGGGTTACGTCGATGCTAGCTTCGACATAGATCTGGATGAGTCTAGGTCACAAACCAGATACGTGTATATTTTGAATGGTGGGGCAGTCGGCTGGTGTAGTTGCAAGCAAAGCGTCGTGGCAGGATCTACATGTGAAGCGGAGTACATGGCAGCCTCGGAGGTAGCACAAGAAGCAATCTGGATGAATGAGTTCATTACCGACCTAGGAGTTATTCCCAAAGCGTCGGGCCCGATGACTCTCTTCTGTGAAACACTGGAGCTATTGCCCTTGCCAAGGAGCCCAGGTTTCATAGGAAGAGCAGGCATATCAAGCATCGCTTCAACTCCATTCGTGAAAATGTTCAAAATGGAGAAATAGATATTTGTAAAGCGCATACGGACCTGAATGTCGTAGATCCGTTGACTAAACCTCTTCCTCGAGCAAAACATGATCAACACCAGAACGCTATGGGTGTTCGATTCATCACAATGTAACTAGATTATTGACTCTAGTGCAAGTGGGAGACTGTTGGAAATATGCCCTAGAGGCAATAATAAAATGGTTATTATTATATTTCCTTGTTCATGATAATTGTCTATTGTTCATGCTATAATTGTGTTATCCGGAAATCGTAATACATGTGTGAATACATAGACCACAACATGTCCCTAGTGAGCCTCTAGTTGACTAGCTCGTTGATCAATAGATGGTTACGGTTTCCTGACCATGGACATTGGATGTCATTGATAATGGGATCACATCATTAGGAGAATGATGTGATGGACAAGACTGTAAGTGCATCTAGTGCCACCCCTAGTTGGTTTTGGAGTATTGACGACAAACCTAGTTGAGGGACTAATGTGTTTGTGAGAATTGCAGGATAACACAGGTAGAAGTCCCTCATTGATTCGGTTTTCCTACCAGAGATGACCCCTAAAAATGTATGAAGACATTGAAGTCAAAGGCGGTATATGAAGATATTCACATTGAAGACTATGACAAGAGAAGACATCGCATGAAGCCTATGGAGCTCGAAGACTTAGATCTTTCGTAGTTCTTTTTCTTCCCCTTTGTTGAGTCATAGGAACCACTGTACTATTAAGTGGGGTCCAAGAGAACCAGTCAGAATGACTGAAGTGATGCTTAAACAAAACCTATGTCTTCGAGTGAAGACTTTGAGAGCGAATCTTGTCCAAAGTCGGACAAGTCAGCTTTGCTTGTAGCCCAAGTAAAGTTGTCGTGTGAGTTTGAAATCTGACCGTTGGAACACGTGTCAGTTCCTTAGTGACCAAGGGTCATTTCGGACAAATCAGGTTGGGTTGCCAAGTGGCTATAAATAGCCCACCCCCTACAACCATAAACGGTTGGCTGCTCAGATTCAGAGTACGGCTTTTGTCGTTTGAGAGCAACCCACCTCGAAGCCTTTGAGAGAGAATTCCTTGCGAGGATAAAGCCCTAACCACCCAGAGCCAAAGAGAATTAGGCATCACTTAAGTCTTCTTGTCTGTGTGATCTGAAGACTTATTACACTTGAGGACTGAATCCTCTAGCCGGTTAGGCGTCGCGTTCTCAGCATCCAAGAGACATTGTGGGTTGCCGGTGAACAAAGTCTGTGAAGGTTTGGGAGTCTACCTTGAAGACTTACCAGAGTGATTGGGCGAGGTCTGTGTGACCTTAGCTCAAGGGGAATACGGTGAGGACTGGGTGTCCTGAGCTACGTGTTCAGGACTGGGTGTCCGGGACTGTGTGTCCTAAGGTTTAAATACCTAGCCGCCCTAACCAGACGTACAGTTGTCACAGCAACTCGAACTGTTCCAACAAATCATTATCTTCAATGAGTCACTGGTTTCATCTTCCCTTCCCTTTACTTACTGTTACTCCTTGTGAAGTCATTGTATGATTGCACTATCTTTTATCTTCACTGAGTGACTGCATTTTCTGTTTGGCTTCATAATATCTTCCTACCTGATCCTTACTACATTGCTGCTATTAGTCATTGTGCTTTCACTCCATTGAATACTTGACTATGGCTTGCCTAGTGTAGTCTACCTTCCGCTGCAGGGTAATAGGTTTATTTCTATCATTTGTCTTCATAACTTCCATGTTTTGAAGACTTTCATAAAAATCGCCTATTCACCCCCCCCCCCTCTAGTCGATATAACGCACTTTCAATTGGTATCAGAGCAAGGTGCTCCCTTGTTCTGTGTGATTCGGTCTAACCCCCTGGAGTTTTAGCTATGTCGACTGCAGGGATAATTAAAGTCTCCGCTGCGTGCCCCGTCTTCGATGGAACTGAATATCCCTACTGGAAGAATAAGATGCGCATGCATCTTGAAGCCATTGACGTCGACCTATGGTATGTCGTCAAGAACGGCGTTCCCAAGGCTGGAGAAGGTGTCACTGCTGCTGATGTCAAGAAGTTCGTTCAACTGGACTCTACTGCCAAGAATATCATATGTGGTCATCTGACCAAAGGACAGTATGGCCGTGTGAGTGCTTTGGAAACAACTAAGCTGGTCTGGGACTGGCTCTCCAAGGTCAATGAAGGCGTCTCAACCCAGAGAGATCAGAGAATCAGTGTCCTTCGCAACCTCTTCAACCGCTTCAAGTGAAATGACAATGAGAATGTCCAGCTCACATTTGACCGACTCACTGACATCACAAATGAGCTTCAAGCCCTCGGCGCTACTGAGATCACCAAGCATGAAGTCGTCAAGACACTACTGAGATCACTTGATAGTTCGTTTGACACCCTAGCCCTGATGATTCAAGAACGTCCTGATTTCAAGACACTCGATCCGTCTGACATACTTGAGAGGCTCAACACACATGAGTTTCAGCTTTCTGAGAAAAGAGATATCTATGGTCCAAACTATGGGCGAACTCGTGCTTTGAAGGCAAAAGTTGTCTCCTCATCTGAAGTAGAATCTGACAGCAGTTCGGATGATCCTGAAGACATTGGAAGGGAACTTGCTATGCTTGTGAAGAAGTTCCAAAAATTCACCAAGAAGAAAGGTTTCAGAAAGTCTTCCCGATCAAGCTCAAGGAATGATGAAGCTTCTGCTCACGACTACAAGAAGAAAACATGTCACAAGTGCAAGAAACCTGGCCACTTCATCTCTGAGTGTCCGCAGTGGGACAATGAGAACAAAAAGAAGAAGAAGAGCAAGGAATATGACTCTGACGACAAGAAGAAGAAGAAATACTCAAAGTCTTCTTCCAAGTCTTCCTCAAAGTCTTCATCACACAAGAAGAGCTCATCTGGCAAGGCACGTGCGTTTGTTGGCAAGGAAATGGATTCAGAGGAGGAGTCCTCTTCTGAGGAGGCGGAGGTGGAGTCTGAGGAGGAGTCCGATTCAGGCGTCGCAAGTCTGGCTACAGCATACGTTGCCAAGTCCATCTTCAACACTGAAGACAATGACGTCATCACCGACACCGATGCAAATGACAAGGACTACTCCGCTTCTACCTACTGCTTCATGGCACGCGGTGCCAAGGTAAACACACGCACTACTCACTATCAAACATATAGTGATGATGACTCTGATTGTGGTTCAAAACCCAGCTACAAAACACTTGCTAAAATTGCAACTGAACAACAGAAAGCTATGGAACATATTCAAAAACTGTTAGACAGAAGCGATGATCTGTTAGGTGCTGAAATGACTCGATCTGAGTCCTTAATTGAAGACATAAAAAATCTTCACGTTAAGTATGAGGAACTTGAAAGTCGTCATGAAACGCTCTCAACAACTCATGAAAAGCTTTCCTATGATTATCTTCAAAGGAAGCAAGATCTTGAGAAATTGAGAGCGGCTCATGAAGATCTTCAAAAGGAAAACGAGTCACTTCGCGCCGAACAGATCAGCTCCGCTCAGGAAGGATTTGAACCACCATGTCTTAAATGCATTGAGCATGATAATGCTACTACTGTTGCTGAATGTTCTACTGCTGTTACTGTTGCAATATCTTCAACTGTTGATGTGGGAACTAACCCCTCTGCTGAGGATTCCACTGCTATTGCTGATGAGAATGCTAGGTTGAAGACATTGCTTGAAACAGGGATGTACAAAAGTCTTAAAGGGCGTCAGACACTATGTGATGTCCTCAAAAAGCAGATCTTGAACCGAAACCCGAGGAAAGAGGGTGTTGGGTTCGTAAGGAAAATGAATGCCGATGGCTCTTACTGGAAACCTGAGCAGTACCCCAAAACCACATGGGTTGCTGCAAAGGAATTTTCAGCAGATCCATCCACTCTATCTGGGTTCACTTGTGCAAACCCCATTGTCATTGATGAATCCTTTGATGCAAACTATAAACTATTTAAGAATCAGAATGGTGAAGTGTTTGCCAGGTACATTGGTACTAACTGCAGGAATGGACCGCCTATGAAGAAGATCTGGGTTCCGAAAAAGTGTCTGGAGAATCTTCCTGTGAATGTCATCATGACACCTCACGTGAAGAAGACAAACCTCAGACCAAAGGCTTCATACGGTCCAAAGGCTTCATACAGACACAGGACTCACCTGAGGCGCACTAACGCAAATGTTTTGCAGGGAAACCATACTCAGGCCTATGAATATGAGAGCGGTTCATCAAACCGCCATGTTCATAAGACCAAGAACTATTCTGCTTATTCTTATGAGTACTATTGTCCGCCTGCAAGACTGTTTGCTAGGGCTCCAAAGCCAAAGTTCTCAGATGCTGCACTTAGACTTATTGCTTCTAAGCCACCCTTGAAGATGTGGGTGGCTAAGAAAGCTTAACTCTCTTTTGCAGGGAAAGGTCTCCAGCAGAAAACCAAAATCGTCTGACGCTATTGTTGGGGACCTTAAACATCTTGTAGGGCGCAAGATCAAATGCCCGAATGGTCTTACTATGTACTTCGTTCCTGAATCGCTTGCTACTCTCCCTATTAGTCCTAATCTGGATCTAAGCTTTCATAACCCACTGGTTCGTCAAATGTTTTTGCTTCACAATTCTCTTCGTGAAGCCTATCCCCCTAACTGCACTGTAGGGTACGACAGCAGCGTCTTCGGAATGGATTATTGATAGTGGGTGTACAAATCACATGACTCGCAAAAGAAGCCTTCTTATGGACTCAACCTTGCGTCCATCCGACAAGAGCCACATCACATTTGCTGACACTGGTAAAAGTAAGGTATTGGGTCTAGGTAGAGTTGCAATCTCAAGGGATCAACACATGGATAAAGTCATGCTTGTTGAATCCCTTGGCTTCAACTTAATGTCTGTCTCAATGCTTTGCGATTTAAACATGATCGTAATATTCGGAAAATATCGTTGCCTTGTTCTAATGGAATCTGACAAGTCTCTAGTATTTGAAGGGTATCGAAAAGATGATTTGTACGTGGTAGATTTCTCAGCAGGACCACAGCTTGTCGTATGTCTTCTAGCAAAAGCTTCAGAATGCTGGCTCTGGCATCGGAGGCTTGGGCATGCTGGCATGAGGAACCTCCACACCCTGGCAAAGAAGAAGCATGTCATAGGCATCGAGGGCGTCAAGTTCAAGAAAGATCACTTATGCGGTGCCTGTGAGGCAGGAAAGATGACGAGGGCCAAACATCCCTCAAAGACAATCATGACTACTACTCGACCCTTCGAACTGCTTCACATGGATCTTTTCGGTCCCACTCATTACTCAACTCTTACTACTACTGCTTGTCTCTATGGCTTTGTCATTGTTGATGATTATTCTAGATATACTTGGGTGCACATAATCCTTTACAAGACTGAAGTGTAGGATGTCTTCAGACGCTTCGCCAATCGAGCAATGAACAACTATGGCGCCAAGATAAAGCATATTAGAAGTGACAATGGCACTGAATTCAAGAACACTGGCCTTGATACATATCTTGATACCTTGGGCATCACACATGAATTCTCAGCCTCGTACACGCCACAGCAGAATGGCATCGTCGAACGCAAGAACAGAACACTCATTGAGATGGCCAGAACGATGCTAGATGAATACAAGACTCCAAGAAAATTCTGGCCTGAAGCCATTGATACTGCATGCCATACAATCAATCGTGTTTATCTTCACAAGCTTCTGAACAAGACATCTTATGAGCTCCTTACTGGCAAGAAGCCAAACTTCAGTTACTTCAGAGTATTTGGCGCCAGGTGCTGGATCAAGGACCCACATCACACCTCAAAGTTTGCACCAAAAGCACATGAGGGTTTTATGCTTGGATATGGAAAGGATCCGCACTCCTACAGAGTCTTCAATCTCTTTCATTTTAAAGTGGTTGAAACAGTGGATGTGCGGTTCGATGAGACCAACGGTTCGCAAAGAGAGCACCTGCCAAATGTGCTAGATGAAGTTCCATCCAGTGAATCAATCAAGCTAATGGGAACTGGAGAAATTATACCTTCTAAAGCTCATCCTGAAGAAGAACTTATCATCTCAGCACCCGATCAACCTGAAGACAATGCTCAGCCTGAAGACATTCCCTCCAACAACGACAATGATCAGCAAGAGCAAAATCTTCGCCCTGTACATCCTCGTGTTGCCAATGAAGTGCAGATTGAAAGAATAATTGATAGCATCAATGCACCCGGTCCACTCACTCGTTCAAGGGCAACTCAGCTAGCAAATTTCTGTGGGCACTTGGCATTCGTCTCAATAACAGAACCCAAGAAAGTTGAAGAAGCCTTCATGGAACCTGAATGGATTCAAGCTATGCAAGAAGAGCTTCAACAGTTTGAGCTGAATAATGTATGGGAACTGGTTAAGCGTCCCGATCCTCGGAAGCACAACATAATAGGCAAAAAATGGATATACCGCAACAAACAAGATGAGCATGGTCAAGTTGTCAGAAACAAAGCTCGTCTCGTTGCTCAAGGATATACTCAAGTGGAAGGCATTGACTTCGATGAAACATTTGCTCATGTGGCTAGACTTGAAGCCATACGCATACTGATGGCCTATGCAAATCATCACAACATACTTCTTTATCAAATGGATGTGAAGAGCGCCTTTCTCAATGGCAAGATTGAAGAAGAAGTGTATGTTGCACAACCACCTGGCTTTGAAGATCCAAAACATCCTGACATGGTATACAAGCTCAACAAGGCACTGTATGGCCTCAAACAAGCCCCTAGGGCCTGGTATGACACACTCAAATACTTCCTGAAGAGCAAAGGCTTCATACCTGGTTCCCTCGACCCCACTCTCTTCACGAAGACATATGATGGTGAACTGTTTGTGTGCCAAATATATGTGGATGACATTATCTTCGGGTGCACCAATCAGAAGTACAGTGAAGAGTTTGGATTTATGATGCAAGAGCAATATCAAATGTCTATGATGGGAGAGCTGAAGTTCTTTCTCGGTCTTCAAATACGACAACAACGCAACAGCATCTTCATATCTCAAGAGAAGTATCTCAAAGATTGCCTGAAGAAGTTTGGTATGCAAGACTGCAAAGGCTTCACGACGCCAATGCCAGCCAAGCATCATCTGGGTCCTGACAACAATGGTAAAGAGTTCGATCGAAAGGTATACCGCTCCATGATTGGTTCTTTACTTTATCTAAGTGCATCTAGGCCAGATATTATGATTAGTGTTTGCATGTGTGCTCAATTCCAAGCGACACCAAAGGAGTCGCATCACTTAGCTGTGAAGCGAATTCTTCGATATTTGGCTCACACCCCAACTCTAGGATTATGGTATCCAAAGGGCTCAGAGTTTGATCTGGTTGGATTCTCGGATGCTGATTATGTTGGTGACAAAGTGGATCGGAAGTCTACATCAGGCACATGTCATTTTCTGGGACGATCACTTGTATGTTGTCTTCAAAGAAGCAGAACTGTGTATCTCTCTCCACTGCTGAATCTGAATACATTGCTGCTGGATCTTGCTGTGCTCAGCTTCTGTGGATGAAGCAAACACTCAAGGACTATGGCATTCATCTGAAGCAAGTGCCACTCTACTGCGACAACGAAAGCGCCATCAAGATTGCCAACAACCCAGTTCAGCACTCGAAGACAAAGCACATTGAAATTCGTCATCACTTTCTCAGAGATCATGTTGTGAAGGAAGATATTGATATCATACACGTCAACACTGAAGAGCAATTGGCAGATATCTTCACCAAGCCCTTGGATGAGAAGAGATTTTGCAAGTTACGGTGTGAGCTAAATATCCTGGAATCCTCAAATGTCCTGTGATCAGGCACACATCCTAACCCTTATGCATATTGATGACTTAGATGTGCAACACACGAAGTAAAGTATATCTTCAATCAATGAAGACATACATTCTAAGTGTAAATACATTAATGTGGAATTTGACTTCGGAGCGCCACGATAATTGTGCGCCGTGTCTGGGTCTAATACTTCCCATACGGTGGGTAACGCCACCACCAACTGTTCTATTTGAAGTGTTTCACTCATGGCGTTACCTTGCTATGTCTTCACATTTGGTTTGGCTTCAATCTCAACATGTTTTCATGATTATCTTCATTATGTTGATTATATATATATATACTAGTGTTCTGTCCTCTACAACATTCACTTATAGCTATGTCTTCTTGTTGAATCTTTTGAACTAAGTGAATGTGATCGGACCCTAACCTCTTTGTGCTTTCTATCTCAAACTCTATCTCTCCAAATCGTATGCATTCTATTGAAACTGTCGAATGTCTTCTCTGCATCCTTGTCAGCAGAAGATACAGAGACAAACCTTAAGTCCGCTTTCAATGCTCATTCCTCCACATGAAACCCGGAGAAGTAGGAACGACCACCCGACAATCCAGGCGTGCGTGGGACGTGGAACAAACCCCAAAATTCTGCATGATGGCCACGTGTTCCTCAGATGCGAATCGCCAGGGGCACCTGTGTAATAACGCAGTGCCGCCCCTGTACCTATAAATACACACTTCACAGTGGTCATTATCTCTTCTTCCACTCTCGCACGAACCCTAGCGCCACCGCTAGCCCTCGACGACGCCGGCGACGAAGCGCTTCGCTGCCGCAACCTCTCCGACACCGTCTTCACGCTGACCGCGGACATCGTCCTCTCCGCCGTCGCCGTGGGTATCCTCCGTCGCCAAGTTAGGGCACGGAAGATCGAACTGCTCGGCCTCCTCTTCCACTCCGTCTAGCAGTTCTTAGTGTGGTAAATAAAACTTCCTTTTTACGGCACCGTTGATCCTATGGCTTTGTCACTTTCTACCACAAGCAGTTTCTATTCACGCAAGTTAGATCTCTCTCATACTGCATCTCATAACATTCCTAGTATATTCACTTATGCTTCACAAAGTAGTTAGATTCCTCACTTGCACTGATCTCTGGATTCATACAAATCTGGAACCAACTCCTTATCTATGAGTGAATGTCTTCGCACGATGAGGTCAATGTCTTCTAAACTGATTTATATTCAAAATCTTCTGAGAATGCATATGACCTCTTCCCCTTCCCTCGCACCTTAATGCTGTCACAGGTACATGTCCGTGGGAGAATCCCTTGGTTCTCATAGTCTGCATTCATTTGCAAAATTCTTACAGCATCATATCAATTCTCCCGAAGCCAATTCCTGTCTGTCCAGCAAGCGAAAGCCCTTGAAGCCTTTGAACGTATTGAAGCCTTTCAGTTTAAAGTTCATGGCTTCAGAGAAATCAGCAACGAAGGGTGGCAGAAAGCGTCATGGAGAAACATCAAGAGATCTGCCAGATGACCTCTCAGAACTGTAAAAGACAGATCCTGAAGAGGATTACAATCAGCGCAAAACACGAATCCAATGGATTCGACGCTATTGGGCAGAACAGTGGTTCACAGTACAGATTTGTGACAAAGGAATATGCTGAAAATAATGCCATCAAGCGACCATGGGGAGACATCCTCTACAAAAATCTTCAACCCAGGACCAGAGATGAAGCCATTGAACAAGGCTTCTATCCCTGCATGGTCCGTGGACCACAGCCTGCGGATGCTGACCCATCGTCACTGCTATGGTGTCGTGACGACATTCTGTTCAAGCGCAACTTTCAGTTTGCCTAGAACTCAGCGAAGCAGAACAAGAAGACATTGGGACTAGACTTCAACCCTGGTCCTTCTGCTCCAAGGGCTGACGGCACCCGTGATGAAGAACCCAATGTCGTCGGTCCTTTCTACAACCTTGAAGGTCTCATCACCCATATCTTGGTTCAAGGGATAGTCGTGAATGAGCCTGCAGCTGACGTTGAATCAGATGAAGCACGTGCAGCACCGAAGCCAAAGAAGTTGAAGAAGCCTAAAGCTTCAAAGCCTGCCCCTTCACCAAAAATCTCACGAGCGAAGACACTGGCAACTGCACCTCCTGAAAACAGTGTGCAGTCTGAAGATTTGTCACGCATCTCCAAGCCCCAGAAGGTCAAGATGCCTCTGCCACACACCGGCCAAGAGCTAACTGCTGCTGCCATTCTGTGCAATGATGCCATTGATCTGTCAAGTGATGAAGATCTTGCAGATGACGCTCTTGAGCAACTCATCAAGAGCAAAGAAGAAGCAGAAATCTTCAATGATCTGCCTCTCTTTGATGTAACAATCATCCACAACTTCATTGATGAATGGTTTGACATGCCAAACATCAGCTTCGACGATCTGCAACTACCCATTGGCCTCAGTGTCGCCTTCCATGGCGCCATTGCTTCAGAGTTAGCCATCGCCCAGCGCATTGTTGAACTGAAGCAGAAGATTGACTTTGAGAAATCTCAGTTCAAGAAGCATATGGCCAAGCTCAGCGTGCAAGACGTGAAGAACTTTAAGATTATGCTGCACGAGCTCAAGGAAGCCTTTCTAAAGAAACGTGCAGAAGCTCAGGGTTCTCGTGAGCGCATGAAGGTCTTGGCTGACAGGTGTGTGCAAGCCTGCAATGAGGCTGAGAAGCGCAAGGCCCTTGGGCGTCCTGGCATCGACCCCAGGATGGCTGCCAAGAAGACGAAGAAGCCCGCTATGGCTGAACCCGAAGCACCAAGGCAGGAAGCAGATCCCCTTGTCTTCCCAACTAGCATGACTGGCCCTAAGCCAAAGGCCAGGTCAACCGCTTCAGAACTGAAGAAGACCAGGACTGCTGAGGCTAAAGCAAGGAAGAGAAAACATCCTGAAGCATCTTCTACTGCCCCCGCCAAGAAGAAAAGAAAGACCAAGAAGGAACGGGCTGCTCCCACAGAGCCCTTGATTGTTGAACCCATTTCCATGGTTCACCCCGACGCCGATCCACAAGAACGTCAACTGACTGTCCATGAGCCTGCTTTCACAGAGGCTCATGAAGCTGAATACTTTCCAGTAGCTGATCCCATCGCTGCTGAAGACATTGGTCACCATGACCATGTTGAAGATGATGCAGCCCTTCCTCAGCTAGAGCACCAACGGGTATCATCGCCTGTGCTCACGCACAGCAAACTCATCAGCATTGGTCGTCCACTGACGCCAATTGCACATGATGCTTCATGGGCGGATCGCCCACAAGAGGAAGAAGACTTTGAGGCCCAGCCAACAGCAACTCCACAGGCGTCACCCGCGTTGCGCAGGCTTCGCAAAGGTCCAAGGCCTCCAGTCTCTGTTGAAGACAATCAGGCTGCATCAGCCGCTGAAGAAGAAGTCCCACAAGTTGCCACTCCCATGTCCCACCAAGAAGGGGTTCTCGAGGAGAACGTGATCGTGACTGACCCTCCTGCTCATCAAGTGGAGGTTGAACATCTTGAGGCTGCCACCACCTACACCACTGAAGCCACTGACGCTGTCATGGCTGAAGCTAATGTGGAGCCCTCACCAACAAAAGCACCAGAAGTCAGCGAAGCCACTGATCCCGCCGCTTCTGTTTCTGCGTCTGCTGTCGGTCCCCAGTTCGACTATCATGTTGAGCACAGGCCTCAGGTGCAGAAGCCAATCCCAAGATTGCCAAGGTTCCCAGGTCCTGCATCAGCACCTGGCTCCTTTAATATCAATGGCTTCAGAGCAGACAACACATTCTTCAATAGCTCTAGGAACCCCTACTCAAGGGAAAGAATATCATCTGATGGGTTCTGGAGTTATCCGCAGCGAAGCTATTACTCATGCGTTCTTTACAACCAAGGTCGCATCTTCCCACACAAGCGCCTTGACATTGAAGCAATAGCTGGTCTGCCCTGTCTAGAAGAAGCTCTGGATTGCTTCAAAGAGGTTGGACTGCTGCCATTCGTCACTCACCAAGAGCATTGGAATGAAGAGTTGCTGCTCCAATTCTATGCCACACTTCACATCCGCGGGTATAGCAGAGATCCGAAGACTTGGGTCCTGGAGTGGATGATAGGAAACGTTCATCACGAAGCCAAAGCCTTTGACATCATTGATCTCACTGGTTTTCCCACTCCTGGCGATCTCTACGAGCATGGCTGTCAGCTTCATAGTGAAGCTATTGAGAGCATCTTTCAGAAGACTGAACCTAATATGAGTCAGATGCTCAGTATGATGAAGCCATTGCCCCAAGATGCTTCTTATCCCATGGAGTTCTTCGTTGAAGACCTTGAGTATCTGCCAAGAACCATTTATCACATCATAAGGCAAACTCTCTGGCCAATCAAAGGACATTCTCCCCATGCCAAGCTGGAAGGTGCAATGAAGACTTTGGTCTTCTACATTCTTCATGGAAAATGCTTCAATACACAGGATTTCTTCATTCGCCAACTTGCTGCATCTGGCTCTGATCTGTTTGGTTTGAAGTTCTACGCCCCTTGGGTGATGCGGCTGATCAAACTTCACTCCGCTATCTCATATCAGCCCTCTGCCCGCAATCATCGGATCTTTTTGCCTTATGTGGATATGTCTATTGAAGCCATCTATCCTGAGCCTGCTAAGGAACCTCTAAGTCTTCAGAATGCAGAGCATCAAAGTTTTTCTCAGAACGTTGAAGGCGTTGAAGCCGTAACTCGTGTGTATCCTTTGGCTGGCACTACACGTGCACCGCATCCTGCTCTCACTGAAGCCACTGACAGTACAACTGCTCCATGACCCAAGAAGCGCACTCGTGTTCTCAATGACCGAGAGCTTCTTGTGGCTCTTCATCAGAAACATGGTAGGCATCATGACTGGTTGAAGCGTCAAATGCAAAGCCTCTTGGTGGATGTTAATCGCATTCGTAATCTTGCCACCAAGAATGCTTTTGTTTCCCATGAAACCTCTCGCCGCACATGGAAAGGGTTGCCGCTGATGTGTTCTGAAGATGATCTTCAAGAGGATGGCTTCTCTGGGCGATTCAAGTTTGACTCCACACCTCCTCGAAGGGCAGTGCTGCGACGAACTCCATCCCTTGAAGACTCTGAGTTCTCTTCCTCTGCTGCAACTGTGAATGCCAGAGTGATCGAGGATGAAGACGATGCTACTTCACCGCCACCTCCTTCAGCATGCTTCGACTCTGCTCCAAGCTCTTCTGCACCGCCAAACACCACCAACGACCCTGCTGCTTCACCTACTCTTCATGGGAATGAGTAGATGCTCTATGTCTTCAAACCTTTTTGGTCCTTACTGACAAAAGGGGGAGAAGCATATGAGTTTGATAGTCTTCAAGCGGGTCCATATGGGCGGGCGCTTTATATTTTGCTTCGTGCTTACAACTCTCGTTTTGCTACATTTTGGTTCTTTGAGTTGTAACACTTAAACTCGATGGTCGTCTGCTACTTATTTGCCACCTTGTGTTGCGATGATAAATTCCGCATGTGCGACGATAAATTCCGCACTTAGATCATTCTGTGGACGTCCATTTTCCATTATGCATGTCATTATCTTCACATACTTTCTCATGCATAGTGGATTGTCAGCATAAGTTGAAGTGGATCTCCACAAGTACAACCTGCCATGTGCATTTGCATTCCAAAAGCAAATTACTTATATGCACATCTTCAGGGGGAGCCCTTGCAACTTATGAAGACAAGTCCTTATCCTTTACAATTTCACAGACTATATTCCCCGTTGAAAACTTCAACTAGTTTGTCATCAAACACCAAAAAGGGGGAGATTGTAAGTGCGTCTAGTGCAACCCCTGGTTGGTTTTGGAGTATTGACGACAAACCTAGTTGAGGGACTAATGTGTTTGTGAGGATTGCAGGATAACACAGGTAGAAGTCCCTCATTGATTCGGTTTTCCTACCAGAGATGACCCCTAAAAATGTATGAAGACATTGAAGTCAAAGGTGGTATATGAAGATATTCACATTGAAGACTATGACAAGAGAAGACATCGCATGAAGCCTATGGAGCTCGAAGACTTAGATCTTTCGTAGTTCTTTTTCTTCCCCTTTGTTGAGTCATAGGAACCACCGTACTGTTAAGTGGGGTCCAAGAGAACCAGTCAGAATGATTGAAGTGATGCTTAAACAAAACCTATGTCTTCGAGTGAAGACTTTGAGAGCGAATCTTGTCCAGAGTCGGACAAGTCAGCTTTGCTTGTAGCCCAAGTAAAGTTGCCGTGTGAGTTTGAAATCTGACCGTTGGAACACGTGTCAGTTCCTTAGTGACCAAGGGTCATTTCAGACAAATCGGGTCGGGTTGCCAAGTGGCTATAAATAGCCCACCCCCTACAACCATAAACGGTTGGCTACTCAGATTCAGAGTACGGCTTTTGTCGTTTGAGAGCAACCCACCTCGAAGCCTTTGAGAGAGAATTCCTTGCGAGGATAAAGCCCTAACCACCCAGAGCCAAAGAGAATTAGGCATCACTTAAGTCTTCTTGTCTGTGTGATCTGAAGACTTATTACACTTGAGGACTGTGAATCCTCCAGCCGGTTAGGCGTCGCGTTCTCAGCATCCAAGAGACATTGTGGATTGCCGGTGAACGAAGTCTGTGAAGGTTTGGGAGTCTACCTTGAAGACTTACCAGAGTGATTGGGCGAGGTCTGTGTGACCTTAGCTCAAGGGGAATACGGTGAGGACTGGGTGTCCTGAGCTACGTGTTCAGGACTGGGTGTCCGGGACTGTGTGTCCTAAGGTTTAAATACCTAGCCGCCCTAACCAGACGTACAGTTGTCACAGCAACTCGAACTGTTCCAACAAATCATTATCTTCAATGAGTCACTGGTTTCATCTTCCCTTCCCTTTACTTACTGTTACTCCTTGTGAAGTCATTGTATGATTGCACTATCTTTTATCTTCACTGAGTGACTGCGTTTTCTGTTTGGCTTCATAATATCTTCCTACCTAATCCTTACTACATTGCTGCTATTAGTCATTGTGCTTTCACTCCATTGAATACTTGACTATGGCTTGCCTAGTGTAGTCTACCTTCCGCTGCAGGGTAATAGGTTTATTTCTATCATTTGTCTTCATAACTTCCATGTATTGAAGACTTTCATAAAAATCGCCTATTCACCCCCCCCCCCTCTAGTCGATATAACGCACTTTCAATTGGTATCAGAGCAAGGTGCTCCCTTGTTCTGTGTGATTCGGTTTAACCACCTGGAGTTTTAGCTATGTCGACTGCAGGGATAATTAAAGTCTCCACTGCGTGCCCCGTCTTTGATGGAACTGAATATCCCTACTGGAAGAATAAGATGCGCATGCATCTTGAAGCCATTGACGTCGACCTATGGTATGTCGTCAAGAATGGCGTTCCCAAGGCTGGAGAAGGTGTCACTGCTGCTGATGTCAAGAAGTTCGTTCAACTAGACTCTACTGCCAAGAATATCATATGTGGTCATCTGACCAAAGGACAGTATGGCCGTGTGAGTGCTTTGGAAACAACTAAGCTGGTCTGGGACTGGCTCTCCAAGGTCAATGAAGGCGTCTCAACCCAGAGAGATCAGAGAATCAGTGTCCTTCGCAACCTCTTCAACCGCTTCAAGTGAAATGACAATGAGAATGTCCAGCTCACACTTGACCGACTCACTGACATCACAAATGAGCTTCAAGCCCTCGGCGCTACTGAGATCACCAAGCATGAAGTCGTCAAGACACTACTGAGATCACTTGATAGTTCGTTTGACACCCTAGCCCTGATGATTCAAGAACGTCCTGATTTCAAGACACTCGATCCGTCTGACATACTTGAGAGGCTCAACACACATGAGTTTCAGCTTTCTGAGAAAAGAGATATCTACGGTCCAAACTATGGGCGAACTCGTGCTTTGAAGGCAAAAGTTGTCTTCTCATCTGAAGAAGAATCTGACAGCAGTTCGGATGATCCTGAAGACATTGGAAGGGAACTTGCTATGCTTGTGAAGAAGTTCCAAAAATTCACCAAGAAGAAAGGTTTCAGAAAGTCTTCCCGATCAAGCTCAAGGAATGATGAAGCTTCTGCTCACGACTACAAGAAGAAAACATGTCACAAGTGCAAGAAACCTGGCCACTTCATCTCTGAGTGTCCGCAGTGGGACAATGAGAACAAAAAGAAGAAGAAGAGCAAGGAATATGACTCTGACGACAAGAAGAAGAAGAAATACTCAAAGTCTTCTTCCAAGTCTTCCTCAAAGTCTTCATCACACAAGAAGAGCTCATCTGGCAAGGCACGTGCGTTTGTTGGCAAGGAAATGGATTCAGAGGAGGAGTCCTCTTCTGAGGAGGCGGAGGTGGAGTCTGAGGAGGAGTCCGATTCAGGCGTCGCAAGTCTGGCTACAGCATACGTTGCCAAGTCCATCTTCAACACTGAAGACAATGACGTCATCACCGACACCGATGCAAATGACAAGGACTACTCCGCTTCTACCTACTGCTTCATGGCACGCGGTGCCAAGGTAAACACACGCACTACTCACTATCAAACATATAGTGACGATGACTCTGATTGTGGTTCAAAACCCAGCTACAAAACACTTGCTAAAATTGCAACTGAACAACAGAAAGCTATGGAACATATTCAAAAACTGTTAGACAGAAGCGATGATCTGTTAGGTGCTGAAATGACTCGATCTGAGTCCTTAATTGAAGACATAAAAAATCTTCACGTTAAGTATGAGGAACTTGAAAGTCGTCATGAAACGCTCTCAACAACTCATGAAAAGCTTTCCTATGATTATCTTCAAAGGAAGCAAGATCTTGAGAAATTGAGAGCGGCTCATGAAGATCTTCAAAAGGAAAACGAGTCACTTCGCGCCGAACAGATCAGCTCCGCTCAGGAAGGATTTGAACCACCATGTCTTAAATGCATTGAGCATGATAATGCTACTACTGTTGCTGAATGTTCTACTGTTGTTACTGTTGCAATATCTTCAACTGTTGATGTGGGAACTAACCCCTCTGCTGAGGATTCCACTGCTATTGCTGATGAGAATGCTAGGTTGAAGACATTGCTTGAAACAGGGATGTACAAAAGTCTTAAAGGGCGTCAGACACTATGTGATGTCCTCAAAAAGAAGATCTTGAACCGAAACCCGAGGAAAGAGGGTGTTGGGTTCGTAAGGAAAATGAATGCTGATGGCTCTTACTGGAAACCTGAGCAGTACCCCAAAACCACATGGGTTGCTGCAAAGGAATTTTCAGCAAATCCATCCACTCTATCTGGGTTCACTTGTGCAAACCCCATTGTCATTGATGAATCCTTTGATGCAAACTATAAACTGTTTAAGAATCAGAACGGTGAAGTGTTTGCCAGGTACATTGGTACTAACTGCAGGAATGGACCGCCTATGAAGAAGATCTGGGTTCCGAAAAAGTGTCTGGAGAATCTTCCTGTGAATGTCATCATGACACCTCACGTGAAGAAGACAAACCTCAGACCAAAGGCTTCATACGGTCCAAAGGCTTCATACAGACAGAGGACTCACCTGAGTCGCACTAACGCAAATGTTTTGCAGGGAAACCATACTCAGGCCTATGAATATGAGAGCGGTTCATCAAACCGCCATGTTCATAAGACCAAGAACTATTCTGCTTATTCTTATGAGTACTATTGTCCGCCTGCAAGACTGTTTGCTAGGGCTCCAAAGCCAAAGTTCTCAGATGCTGCACTTAGACTTATTGCTTCTAAGCCACCCTTGAAGATGTGGGTGGCTAAGAAAGCTTAACTCTCTTTTGCAGGGAAAGGTCTCCAACAGAAAACCAAAATCGTCTGACGCTATTGTTGGGGACCTTAAACATCTTGTAGGGCGCAAGATCAAATGCCCGAATGGTCTTACTATGTACTTTGTTCCTGAATCGCTTGCTACTCTCCCTATTAGTCCTAATCTGGATCTAAGCTTTCATAACCCACTGGTTCGTCAAATGTTTTTGCTTCACAATTCTCTTCGTGAAGCCTATCCCCCTAACTGCACTGTAGGGTACGACAGCAGCGTCTTCGGAATGGATTATTGATAGTGGGTGTACAAATCACATGACTGGCAAAAGAAGCCTTCTTATGGACTCAACCTTGCGTCCATCCGACAAGAGCCACATCACATTTGCTGACACTAGTAAAAGTAAGGTATTGGGTCTAGGTAGAGTTGCAATCTCAAGGGATCAACACATGGATAAAGTCATGCTTGTTGAATCCCTTGGCTTCAACTTAATGTCTGTCTCAATGCTTTGCGATTTAAACATGATCGTAATATTTGGAAAATATAATTGCCTTGTTCTAATGGAATCTGACAAGTCTCTAGTATTTGAAGGGTATCGAAAAGATGATTTGTACGTGGTAGATTTCTCAGCAGGACCACAGCTTGCCGTATGTCTTCTAGCAAAAGCTTCAGAATGCTGGCTCTGGCATCGGAGGCTTGGGCATGCTGGCATGAGGAACCTCCACACCCTGGCAAAGAAGAAGCATGTCATAGGCATCGAGGGCGTCAAGTTCAAGAAAGATCACTTATGCGGTGCCTGTGAGGCAGGAAAGATGACGAGGGCCAAACATCCCTCGAAGACAATCATGACTACTACTCGACCCTTCGAACTGCTTCACATGGATCTTTTCGGTCCCACTCATTACTCAACTCTTACTACTACTGCTTGTCTCTATGGCTTTGTCATTGTTGATGATTATTCTAGATATACTTGGGTGCACATAATCCTTTACAAGACTAAAGTGTAGGATGTCTTCAGACGCTTCGCCAATCGAGCAATGAACAACTATGGCGCCAAGATAAAGCATATCAGAAGTGACAATGGCACTGAATTCAAGAACACTGGCCTTGATACATATCTTGATACCTTGGGAATCACACATGAATTCTCAGCCCCGAAAACCGCACCTCATTTGGACTCTCCTAGCTCCTCCTATGCCTATATAAAGAACCCCCATTTCAATTCCCGGATCTTCTTCCCCTAACCTAGCTCCTCTTCCACCGCGCCGCGCCGGACACATCCGCCGCCGCCCTCGCCCAGTAGGAGACCGCCACCTGTCCCGCGCCGCTCTCCCACCGCCACGGCCCGCCGAGCCCGCTCGGGGCCCCCGCGGCCTAGGGAGCCGCCGCCCGCGCCTACCTCCATTGCGCGCCGCCCGAGGCCTGTGCCTCGCCCCGCACGACCGCGGGAAGCGCCGGCCGCCTCCGCCTCCGCCGCCCGGTAGTCGCCGCCCCACCGCAGCTCGGCGCCTCCTCGTCAGCCCGCCAATCGCCGCCACACATCGTCGCCATCGCCGGCGAGCTCACCCACCGGAGCTCCGCCGCCGCCCTGGTCCTCCTCGTCGTCGGCGTACCCCGACCGCCCCTCTCCCTCGACTCCGGTTCACCCCCGACGAACTCCGACCGACGAACCTCGAAGTCCGCGCCGCTGCTACAGTACACTCGGATCTGGATCTGGATCTGATCGGTTGACTTTCCGTCCCTGACCCTAATTATTTTGCCCCTGTTCATCGCATCGTAACTTTGCATCCGTAGCTCCGTTTTGGGCATATAGCCTATCAAAATGTTCGTCTCAGAGAGCACATCATTTCATCTCATTGCTTCATTTTCATTTGAGTTCATCTTGATACCCGAAATGCTGTTGGAAGAATGCTATTTGAGATTATTGTCAGGTCTGCTGCTCCATTTAGATAATTGTCATTTTTGCCATGATTATTTTGTGCATGATATGCCCCTGAGCTCTACATGAGTTTTGTTATATGTTTTGCCATCTACCAGAGGTGCAACCCATGTATTTTTGTGATGTGTGTGGTGACTAGCACAAGCTTGCAAAGTGGAGCATTCGTTAATGCTGATTTCAGAGACTTAGCATTTCCACTAAGTCCTTGATCTGTTTATCTCATTATGCCATATGTTCATGTTGTTTCCTAGTGATCCGTGCCTCTTTTGAGGATGATCATTAAGGATGTTTTGTTAATCTTGTAGTGCTATATCCATCCATGTCTTTGTTTGCAATTATGGAGCACACTAGCTTGAGTCAATCGAGCTCTACTTTTGTCATTTCGTGAATCTGGGCAGATTGTCTACTTGTTAGCAATTTTGCCGAGGATGTTGTAGTTGATCCGTGCATGCTATGTTATTGTTCTTGCCATGTCTAGCTTGTATTTTGTGTATTATTGATGGGTGTATACTTATTTTGTCATGACTTGCTCTGTAGTGAGTGCATCGAGCTCGTAAACATGCCTACTTGATATCTGTTTCAGCATGCTCCAGTTTTCACTAAGTCTGAGAACTGATTATGTTTTTGCCATGTTCACATGCTTGCAAATGTGTTTTCTGATCCCTTTTGGCTCAAGGTCACTAAGGGACTTTTGTTAAGCATTTTGAGTAGCGCCATGCCATGCTTTACTTTGCCATGTTCAGGTCCTGTAGCATATAGTTTTCATGGTCCAAAGTGTGCTATCTGATCTGAAATTCCAGACAAGTGTTAATTTCACTAAGTCTGAAATCTGTTTGCCAAATGCATTTTTGCCATGTTTGTTTGAACCTGTTAATGGATGAATTGGCCGTAGCTCAGTGCTAGTCTTTTGTTAAGAATCATGAATGGATCCCTGCCATGTATTTTGATGCCATGTTTGGGTGCTGTAGCATGTTCATCTTGTTGCATTTAGATGCCTACTTGCTGTAAATCGCAAAACGTGGTCATATTTGAATTGCTTGCCATTCCCAAACCGTAACTCCGATTTCGGCATTCTTTATATCGTTTTCAAGCGATTTCATCTCACCTTTCCAGTGGCACATTTGGATTTCCAAGTTGAGGCCAGGTTCTTTCATTCCTTGTCAAATCTTGCATATGCATCACATATTGCATCCCGCATAGCATACCATCTTTGCATCATGTTGTTTGAGTTTGCACGTGGTTGATTGTGTCCTTATTGCTTGTTTGTCTTGTTTGGGTAGAGCCGGGAGACGAGTTCGCTAACGAGGAGCCCGTTGAGTTTGCTTTCGAGGATCCAGTCAACTCTGACAACTTTGCAGGCAAGATGATTATACCCTCGAAATCACTACTATCTTTGCTTTGCTAGATGCTCGCTCTTTTGCTATGCCTATGCTACGATGCCTACCACTTGCTTATCATGCCTCCCAAATTGCCATGTCAAACCTCCAACCCACCATGTCCTAGCAAACCGTTGATTGGCTATGTTACCGCTTTGCTCAGCCCCTCTTATAGCGTTGCTAGTTGCAGGTGAAGATTGGAGACCGTTCCTTGTTGGAACATTATTTACTTGTTGGGATATCATTATATTGCCTTGTTATCTTAATGCATCTATATACTTGGTAAAGGGTGGAAGGCTCGGCCTCTCGCCTAGTGTTTTGTTCCACTCTTGCCGCCCTAGTTTCCGTCATATCGGTGCTATGTTCCCGGAATTTTGCGTTCCTTACGCGGTTGGGTGATAATGGGAACCCCTTGATAGTTTGCCTTGATTAAAGCTTTTCCAGCAATGCCCAACCTTGGTTTTGCCATTTGCCACCTAGCCTCTTTTTCCCTTGGGTTTCCGGAGCCCGAGGGTCATCTTATTTAAACCCCCCCGGGCCAGTGCTCCTCTGAGTGTTGGTCCACCTGTCAGCTGCCGGTGGCCACCAGGGGAAACTCTGGGCTGGCCTACCCGTACCTAGGACAATCTGAGTGTGCCCTGAGAACGAGATATGTGAAGGAAATATGCCCTAGAGGCAATAATAAAGTTATTATTTATTTCCTTATTTCATGATGAATGTTTATTATTCATGCTAGAATTGTATTAACCGGAAACATAATACATGTGTGAATACATAGACAACCAGAGTGTCACTAGTATGCCTCTACTTGACTAGCTCGTTAATCAAAGATGGTTATGTTTCCTGACCATGAACAATGAGTTGTTATTTGAGTAACGAGATCACATCATTAGTTGAATGATCTGATTGACATGACCCATTCCATTAGCTTAGCACCTGATCGTTTAGTATGTTGCTATTGCTTTCTTCATGACTTATACATGTTCCTATGACTATGAGATTATGCAACTCCCGTTTGCCGGAGGAACACTTTGGGTGCTACCAAACTCACAACGTAACTGGGTGATTATAAAGGAGCATTACAGGTGTCTCCAAAAGTAGATGTTGGGTTGGCGTATTTCGAGATTAGGATTTGTCACTCCGATTGACGGAGAGGTATCTCTGGGCCCTCTCGGTAATGCACATCACATAAGCCTTGCAAGCACTGCAACTAATATGTTAGTTGTGAGATGATGTATTACGGAACGAGTAAAGAGACTTGCCAGTAACGAGATTGAACTAGGTATTGGATACCGACGATCGAATCTCGGGCAAGTAACATACCGATGACAAAGGGAACAGAGTATGTTGTTATGCGGTCTGACCGATAAAGATCTTCGTAGAATATGTAGGAGCCAATATGGGCATCCAGGTCCCGCTATTGGTTATTGACCGGAGACGTGTCTCGGTCATGTCTACATTGTTCTCGAACCCGTAGGGTCCGCACGCTTAAGGTTACGATGACAGTTATATTATGAGTTTACATGTTTTGATGAACCGAAGGAGTTCGGAGTCCCGGATGAGATCGGGGACATGACGAGGAGTCTCGAAATGGTCGAGACGTAAAGATTCATACATTGGATGATATGGTTAGGCCAAGGGGTCAAGCCCATGAGGCTTTAGATCGGTGCAAAAAGGAGTTTTGCGGAGGCCAGGGGGCCAAACGCCGGAGACCCTGGCATCTGGCCCTGGGCCAGACGCCGAGGCCCATGGCGTCTGGGCCAGACGCCAAGGATTGTGGCGTTTGGTCCTGGAGTCCGAGTGGGACTCTTGTCTTTCGGGCAAAACCGACTTTGAGGAGGCTTTTGCTCCAAGTTTCGACCCCGGGGCTCAACATATAAATAGAGGGGCAGGGCTAGCACCAAAGAAACAACAAGTTGATCCACGTGATCTATTCCTTAGCCGTGTGCGGTGCCCCCTGCCACCATATACCTCGATAATACTGTAGCGGAGTTTAGGCGAAGCCCTGCTGCTGTAGTTCATCAAGATCGTCACCACGCCGTTGTGCTGACGGAACTCTTCCCCGACACTTTGCTGGATCGGAGTCCGGGGATCGTCATCGAGCTGAACGTGTGCTCGAACTCGGAGGTGCCGTAGTTTCGGTGCTTGATCGGTTGGATCGAGAAGACGTACGACTACTTCCTCTACGTCGTGTCACCGCTTCCGCAGTCGGTCTGCGTTGGGTACATAGACAATACTCTTCCCTCGTTGCTATGCATCACATGATCTTGCGTGTGCGTAGGAAATTTTTTGAAATTACTACGAAACCCAACAGTGGCATCCGAGCCTAGGTTATTTATGTTGATGTTATATGCACGAGTAGAACACAAGTGAGTTGTGGACGATACAAGTCATACTGCCTACCAGCATGTCATACTTTGGTTCGGCGGTATTGTTGGACGAGACGACCCGGACCAACCTTACGCGTACGCTTACGCGAGACCGGTTCCCTCGACGTGCTTTGCACAGAGATGGCTTGCGGGCGACTGCCTCTCCAACTTTAGTTGAACCGAGTATGGCTACGCCCGGTCCTTGCGAAGGTTAAAACGGAGTCTATTTGACAAACTATCGTTGTGGTTTTGATGCGTAGGTGAGATTGGTTCTTGCTTAAGCCCGTAGCAGCCACGTAAAACTTGCAACAACAAAGTAGCGGATGTCTAACTTGTTTTTGCAGGGCATGTTGTGATGTGATATGGTCAAGACATGATGCTGAATTTTATTGTATGAGATGATCATGTTTTGTAACCGAGTTATCGGCAACTGGCAGGAGCCTTATGGTTGTCGCTTTATTGTATGCAATGCAATCGCGATGTAATGCTTTACTTTATTACTAAACGGTAGTGATAGTCGTGGAAGCATAAGATTGGCGAGACGACAACGATGCTATGATGGAGATCAAGGTGTCGCGCCGGTGACGATGGTGATCATGACGGTGCTTTGGAGATGGAGATCACAAGCACAAGATGATGATGGCCATATCATATCACTTATATTGATTGCATGTGATGTTTATCTTTTTATGCATCTTATCTTGCTTTGATTGACGGTAGCATTATAAGATGATCTCTCACTAAATTATCAAGAAGTGTTCTCCCTGAGTATGCACCGTTGTGAAAGTTCTTCGTGCTGAGACACCACGTGATGATCGGGTGTGATAGGCTCTACGTTCAAATACAACGGGTGCAAAACAGTTGCGCACGCAGAATACTCAGGTTAAACTTGACGAGCCTAGCATATGCAGATATGGCCTCGGAACACGGAGACCGAAAGGTCGAGCGTGAATCATATAGTAGATATGATCAACATAGTGATGTTCACCATTGAAACTACTCCATCTCACGTGATGATCGGACATGGTTTAGTTGATTTGGATCACGTAATCACTTAGAGGATTAGAGGGATGTCTATCTAAGTGGGAGTTCTTTAAGTAATATGATTAATTGAACTTTAATTTATCATGAACTTAGTCCTGATAGTATTTTGCAAATTATGTTGTAGATCAATAGCTCGCGTTGTTGCTTCCCTGTGTTTATTTTGATATGTTCCTAGAGAAAAATTGTGTTGAAAAATGTTAGTAGCAATGATGCGGATTGGATCCGTGATCTGAGGTTTATCCTCATTGCTGCACAGAAGAATTATGTCCTTGATGCACCGCTAGGTGACAGACCTATTGCAGGAGCAGATGCAGACGTTATGAACGTTTGGCTGGCTCAATATGATGACTACTTGATAGTTTAGTGCACCATGCTTAAACGGCTTAGAATCGGGACTTCAAAGACGTTTTGAACGTCATGGACCATATGAGATGTTCCAGGAGTTGAAGTTAATATTTCAAGAAAATACCCGAGTTGAGAGATATGAAGTCTCCAACAAGTTCTATAGCTAAAAGATGGAGGAGAATCGCTCAACTAGTGAGCATGTGCCCAGATTGTCTGAGTACTACAATCGCTTGAATCAAGTGGGAGTTAATCTTCCAGATAAGATAGTGATTGACAGAATTCTCTAGGCACCATCACCAAGTTAGTAGAACTTCGTGATGAACTATGATATGCAAGGGATAACGGAAACGATTCCCAAGCTCTTCGTAATGCGGAAATTGACGAAGGTAGAAATCGAGAAAAAACATCAAGTGTTGATAGTAGACAAGACCACTGGTTTCAAAGGGCAGAGGGAAGAAGGGGAACTTCAAGAAGAACAGCAAGCAAGTTGCTGCTCAAGTGAAGAAGCCCAAGTCTGGTCCTAAGCCTGAGACTAAGTGCTTCTACTGCAAAGGGACTGGTCACTGGAAGCGGAACTACCCCAAGTGATTGGTGGATAAGAAGGATGGCAAAGTGAACATAAGTATATTTGATATACATGTTATTGATGTGTACTTTACTAGTGTTTATAGCAAACCCTGAGTATTTGATACTAGTTCAGTTGCTAAGATTAGTAACTCGAAACGGGAGTTGCAGAATAAACAGAGACTAGTTAAGGGTGAAGTGACGATGTGTATTGGAAGTGGTTCCAAGATTGATATGATCATCATCGCACACTCCCTATAATTTCGAGATTAGTGTTGAACCTAAATAAGTGTTATTTGGTGTCTGCGTTGAGCATGAATATGATTTGATCATGTTTATTGTAATACGGTTATTCATTTAAGTAAGAGAATAAATTGTTGTTCTATTTATATGAATAAAACCTTATATGGTTACACACCCAATGAAAATAGTTTGTTGGATCTCGATCATAGTAATACACATAATCATAATATTGAAACCAAAAGATGCAAAGTTAATAATGATAGTGCAACTTATTTGTAGCACTGCCGTTTAGGTCATTTTGGTGTAAAGCGCATGAAGAAACTCCATGCTGATGGGCTTTTGGAATCAGTTGATTATGAATCAGTTGATGCTTGCGAACCATGCCTCATGGGCAAGATGACTAAGACTCTGTTCTTCGGAACAATGGAGCGAGCAACAGATTTGTTGGAAATCATACATACTGATGTATGTGGTCCGATGAATATTGAGGCTCGCGACAAATATCATTATTTTTTGATCTTCACAAATGATTTGAGTAGATATGAGTATATCTACTTGATGAAACATAAGTCTGAAACATTTGAAAAGTTCAAAGAATTTCAGAGTGAAGTGAAAAATCATCGTAACAAGAAAATAAAGTTTCTACGATCTGATCGTAGAGAAGAGTATTTGAGTTACGAGTTTGGCCTTCAGTTAAAAACAATGTGAAATAGTTTCACTACTCATGCCACCTGGAACACCACAATGTAATGGTGTGTCCGAACGTCATAACCGTACTTTATTGGAGATAGTGCAATCCATGATGTATCTTACCGATCTACCACTATCGTTTTGGGGTTATGCATTAGAGATAGCTGCATTCACGTTAAATAGGGCACCATCAAAATCCGTTGAGACGACGCCTTATGAACTGTGGTTTGGCAAGAAACCAAAGTTGTCGTTTCTTAAAGTTTGAGGTTGCAATGCTTATGTGAAAAAGTTTCAACCTGATAAGCTCAAACCCAAATCGGAGAAGTGCGTCTTCATAGGATACCCAAAAGAAAAATGTTGGGTACACCTTCTATCACAGATCCGAAGGCAAATTCGTTGCTGAGAATGGATCCTTTCTAGAGAAGGAGTTTCTCTCGAAAGAAGTGAGTGGGAGGAAAGTAGAAAACTTGATAAGGTAATTGTACCTTCTCCTTTATTGGAAAGTAGATCATCACAGAAATTTGTTCCTGTGACTCCTACACCAATTAGTGAGGAAGCTAATGATGATGATCATGAAACTTCAAATCAAGTTACTACCGAATCTCGTAGGTAAACCAGAGTGAGATCCGCACCAGAGTGGTACAGTAATCCTGTTCTGGAAGTCATGTTACTAGACCATGACGATCTTGCGAACTATGAGGAAGCGATGATGAGCCCAGATTCCGCAAAATGGTTTGAGGCCATGAAATCTGAGATATGATCCATGTATGAGAACAAAAGTATGGACTTTGATGGATTTGCCCGATGATCGGCAAGCCATAGAAAATAAATGGATCTTCAAGAGGAAGACAGACGCTGATAGTAGTGTTACTATCTACAAAGCTATAATTGTCGCAAAAAAGTTTTCGACGAGTTCAAGGTGTTGACTACGATGAGAGATTCTCACTCGTATCTATGCTTAAAGTCTGTCCGAATCATGTTAGCAATTGCCGCATTTTATGAAATCTGGCAAATGGATAAACAAAACTAAATTCCTTAATGGATTTAATAAAGAAGAGTTGTATACGATGCAGCTAGAAGGTTTTGTCAAATCCGAAAGGTGCTAACAAAATGTGCAAGCTCCAGCGATCCATCTATGGACTGGTGCAAGCATCTCGGAGTTGGAATATACGCTTTGATGAGTTGATCAAAGCATATAGTTTTATACAGACTTGCGGTGAAGCCTGTATTTACAAGAAAAGTGAGTGGGAGCACTACAACATTTCTGATAAGTATATGTGATTGACATATTGTTGATCGGAAATAATGTAGAATTATTCTGTAAAGCAAGGAGTGTTTGAAAGGAGTTTTTCAAAAGAAAGACTTCGGTGAAGCTGCTTACATATTGAGCTTCAAGATCTATAGAGATAGATCAAGACGTTTGATAAGTTTTTTCAATGAGTACATACCTTGACAATATTTTGAAGTAGTTCAAAATGGAGCGGTCAAAGAAAGAGTTCTTGCCTGTATTACAAGGTGTGAAGTTGAGTAAGACTCAAAGCCCGACCACGGCAGAAGATAGAAAGAGAATGAAAGTCATTCCCTATGCCTTGGCCATAGGTTCTATAAAGTATGTCATGTTGTATACCAGATCTATTGTATACCCTGCACTGATTTGGCAAGGGAGTACAATAGTGATCTAGGAGTAGATCACTGGACAGCGGTCAGAATTATGCTTAGTAAAATAAGGATATGTTTCTCGATTATGGACGTGACAAAAGGGTTCGTCGTAAACGGTTACGTCGATGCAAGTTTTTGACACTGATCCAGATGATTCTAAGTCTCAATCTGGATACATATTGAAAGTGGGAGCAATTAGCTAGAGTAGCTCCGTGCAGAGCATTGTAGACATAGAATTTTGCAAAATACATACGGATCTGAATTTGGCAGGCCCGTTGACTAAGATTCTCTCACAAGCAAAACATGATCACACCTTAGTACTCTTTGGGTGTTAATCACATAGCGATGTGAACTAGATTACCGAATCTAGTAAACCCTTTGGGTGTTGGTCACATGACGATGTGAACTATGGGTGTTAATCACATGATGATGTGAACTATCGATGTTAATCACATGGTGATGTGATCTAGATTATTGACTCTAGTGCAAGTGGGAGACTGAAGGAAATATGCCCTAGAGGCAATAATAAAGTTATTATTTATTTCCTTATAATCATGATAAATGTTTATTATTCATGCTAGAATTGTATTAACCGGAAACATAATACATGTGTGAATACATAGACAAACAAAGTGTCACTAGTATGCCTCTACTTGACTAGCTCGTTAATCAAAGATGGTTATGTTTCCTGACCATGAACAATGAGTTGTTATTTGAGTAACGAGATCACATCATTAGTTGAATGATCTGATTGACATGACCCATTCCATTAGCTTAGCACCTGATCGTTTAGTATGTTGCTATTGCTTTCTTCATGACTTATACATGTTCCTATGACTATGAGATTATGCAACTCCCGTTTGCCGGAGGAACACTTTGGGTGCTACCAAACGTCACAACGTAACTGGGTGATTATAAAGGAGCATTACAGGTGTCTCCAAAAGTAGATGTTGGGTTGGCGTATTTCGAGATTAGGATTTGTCACTCCGATTGACGGAGAGGTATCTCTGGGCCCTCTCGGTAATGCACATCACATAAGCCTTGCAAGCACTGCAACTAATATGTTAGTTGTGAGATGATGTATTACGGAACGAGTAAAGAGACTTGCCAGTAACGAGATTGAACTAGGTATTGGATACCGACGATCGAATCTCGGGCAAGTAACTACCGATGACAAAGGGAACAGAGTATGTTGTTATGCGGTCTGACTGATAAAGATCTTCGTAGAATATGTAGGAGCCAATATGGGCATCCAGGTCCCGCTATTGGTTATTGACCGGAGACGTGTCTCGGTCATGTCTACATTGTTCTCGAACCCGTAGGGTCCGCACGCTTAAGGTTACGATGACAGTTATATTATGAGTTTACATGTTTTGATGAACCGAAGGAGTTCGGAGTCCCGGATGAGATCGGGGACATGACGAGGAGTCTCGAAATGGTCGAGACGTAAAGATTCATATATTGGATGATATGGTTAGGCCAAGGGGTCAAGCCCATGAGGCTTTAGATCGGTGCAAAAAGGAGTTTTGCGGAGGCCAGGGGGCCAAACGCCGGAGACCCTGGCGTCTGGCCCTGGGCCAGACGCCGAGGCCCATGGCGTCTGGGCCAGACGCCAAGGATTGTGGCGTTTGGTCCTGGAGTCCGAGTGGGACTCTTGCCTTTCGGGCAAAACCGACTTTGAGGAGGCTTTTGCTCCAAGTTTCGACCCCGGGGCTCAACATATAAATAGAGGGGCAGGGCTAGCACCAAAGAAACAACAAGTTGATCCACGTGATCTATTCCTTAGCCGTGTGCGGTGCCCCCTGCCACCATATACCTCGATAATACTGTAGCGGAGTTTAGGCGAAGCCCTGCTGCTGTAGTTCATCAAGATCGTCACCACGCCGTTGTGCTGACGGAACTCTTCCCCGACACTTTGCTGGATCGGAGTCCGGGGATCGTCATCGAGCTGAACGTGTGCTCGAACTCGGAGGTGCCGTAGTTTCGGTGCTTGATCGGTTGGATCGAGAAGACGTACGACTACTTCCTCTACGTCGTGTCACCGCTTCTGCAGTCGGTCTGCGTTGGGTACGTAGACAATACTCTTCCCTCGTTGCTATGCATCACATGATCTTGCGTGTGCGTAGGAAATTTTTTGAAATTACTACGAAACCCAACAATATGTGCAGCTCCTATCGAGATTTGTCGGCACATTCGGGCGGTGTTGCTGGATTTGTTTTAACTTGTCGAAGTGTCTTGTAGAACTGGGATACCGAGTCTGATCGGAATGTCTCGGGAGAAGGTCTATTCCTCCGTTGACCGTGAGAGCTTGTCATGGGCTAAGTTGGGACTCCCTGCAAGGAATTGAACTTTCGAAAGCCGTGCCCGCGGTTATGGGCAGATGGGAATTTGTTAATGTCCGGTTGTAGATAACCTGAACCTTAACTTAATTAAAATGAATCAACTGTGTGAGTTACCGTGATGGTCTCTTCTCGGCGGAGTCCGGGAAGTGAACACGGTGTTGGAGTAATGCTTGCCATAGGTTGCCCTCTAGTTACTCGCTCGCGCTTTGCCTCCTCTTCTCGCTCTCTTTTGCGAACAGGTTAGCCACCATAAACGCTAGTCGCTTGCTGCAGCTCCACATATATTATACCTTGCCTTACCTATAAGCTTAAATAGTCTTGATCGTGAGGGTGCGAGATTGTTGAGTCCCTGTGGCACACAGATTACTTCCAAACCAGATGCAGGGCCTGATGACTCCGTTCCAGAGGACGCGCTTGAGCTCAAGTGGGAGTTCGACGAGGACTCACGCCGTTACTACGTGTCTTTCCCTGATGATCAGTAGTGGTGCCCAGTTGGGGCGATCGGGGTCGTGTCGCATGTTGGGTTTATCTTTTATTTTGGCGCCGTAGTCGGGCCATGAGTGTTTGATTGATATAATGCTATTTATGTACTTTGATTGACGTGGCGAGTGTAAGCCAACTATGTATCTCCCCTTTTATTATCTATATTACATGGGATGTTGTCAAGATTGCCTAACTTACGACATTGCTTTCAATGCGGTTATGTCTCTAAGTCGTGCCTCGACACATGGGAGCTATAGCCGCATTGAGGGCGTTACAGTAACCTTGGGAAGTGCACCTTCTGCATCAACCAAGTATCTTTTCTTGGCTATGTTGTTACTCCACAGGGAATTGAAGTTGATAAAGCCAAGATTGAAGCTATTGAGAGTTGGCCGCAGCCCAAAACGGTCACACAAGTGAGGAGTTTTCTTGGCCTTGCTGGATTCTATAGGCGTTTTGTGAGAGATTTCAACACCATTGCTGCACCTCTCAATGAGCTTACAAAGAAGGATGTACTTTTTATTTGGGGTACCGCACAGGAAGAAGCCTTCACGGTATTGAAAGATAAGTTGACACATGCTCCTTTACTCCAACTTCCTGATTTTAATAAGACTTTTGAGCTTGAATGCGATGCTAGTGGAATTGGATTAGGAGGTGTGTTATTACAAGATGGCAAACATGTTGCATATTTTTCTAAAAAATTAAGTGGGCCTAGTCTGAATTATTCTACGTACGATAAAGAATTATATGCTCTTGTTTGGACTTTAGAGACATGGCAACATTATTTATGGCCCAAAGAATTTGTTATACATTCTGATCATGAATCCCTGAAACATATTAAAAGCCAAGCTAAACTGAATCGTAGACATGCTAAATGGGTTGAATTCATTGAGACTTTCCCTTATGTCATTAAACACAAGAAGGGTAAAGAGAATGTTATTGCTAATGCATTGTCTCGTCGCTATACTATGCTTTCACAACTTGACTTCAAAATATTTGGTTTGGAGACCATCAAAGATCAATATGTGCATGGTGCTGATTTTAAAGATGTAATGCAGAATTGTAAAGAAGGAAGAACATGGAACAAGTTCATCGTTAATGATGGATTTGTGTTTCGTGCTAACAAGCTATGCATTCCAGCTAGCGTTGTTCGTCTTTTGTTGTTATAGGAGGCGCATGGAGGAGGATTAATGGGACACTTTGGCATGAAGAAGACGGAGGACGTACTGGCTACACATTTCTTTTGGCCAAAGATGAGATGGGATGTTGAGCGTTTTGTTGCTCGCTGCACTACATGTCAAAAAGCTAAGTCATGACTCAATCCTTATGGTTTATATATGCCTTTGCATGTACCTAGTGTTCCTTGGGAGGATATATCTATGGATTTTGTTTTAGGTTTACCTCAAACAAAGAAGGGGAGGGATAGCATATTTGTTGTCGTGGATAGATTCTCGAAAATGGCACACTTTATACCATGTCATAAAAGCGATGATGATGTTAATGTTGTTGAATTGTTCTTTCGTGAAATTATTCGCTTGCATGGTGTGCCAAATACTATTGTTTCAGATCGTGATAATAAATTTCTTAGCCACTTTTGGATATGTTTATGGGCTAAGTTGGGGACTAAACTGCTTCTTAGTACTACTTGTCACCCCCAAACTGATGGACAAACTGAAGTAGTCAATAAACATTGTCTACTATGCTTAGGGCTGTTTTGAAGAACAATATGAAAATGTGGGAAGAATGCTTGCCTCATGTTGAATTTGCTTATAATCGTTCATTGCATTCTACTACTAAGATGTGCCCCTTTGAAATTGTGTATGGTTTCCTACCTCGTGCACCTATTAATTTGTTGCCTCTTCCATCTTCGGAGAAGGTTAATTTTGATGCTAAAGAACGTGCTGAATTGATTTTAAAAATACATGAGTTAACTAAGGAAAACATTGAGCGTATGAATGCTAAATATAAACTTGCTGGAGATAAGGGTAGAAAACATGTTGTGTTTGCACCTGGAGATCTTGTTTGGTTATATTTGCGTAAGGATAGATTTCCTAATTCCCGCAAATCAAAGCTAATGCTACGTGTTGATGGTCCTTTTAAGGTGTTAGAGAAAATAAATGATAATGCATATAAACTTGGGATGTCTGTAGATTTTGGGGTTAGTCCCACTTTTAACATTGCAGATTTGAAGCCGTATTTGGGTGAGGAAGATGAGCTTCCGTCGAGGACGACTTCATTTCAAGAAGGGGAGGATGATGAGGACATCAATACTATTGTTACACCCACAGCCCCTGCTGTTATACATACTGAACCAATTACTAGAGCTCGCGCACGCCAATTGAATTACAAGGTACTTTTGTTTCTTGGTAATGATTCTAATATTCATGAGAATATGATGCTGCCTAAATTGGATACGTTTGTTTTGCTTACGAATGAAGGGCCTAGCTTGGACAAGACAAATGAACCTTGGAGAAAGTTTAAGCATGGAGATGATGGCATGCGCAAGAGGAACAAGAACGGAGTTACAAGTGATGATTCCAGGACTTTGAAGCCACCATAATGAGTGCATGAATCCTTGGACGAAATATACAATATGCCACTTCATAAAATTTGTCCAGAGGCTATTCTAGGTGCCGTGTCACCTTATTTTTGGGCCAGGCCCATGTAATTTCAAAATACTTGATTATAGGCTATTTTTAGAGTCCGTATGTGTGGGAAAACAAGAGTTAGGGTTGGTTTCGGTCCCCTCTTCTAAGGGCCATGAAATTCCCCCCTCTCTCCTCCATATATACAGCCCTTAGGGCATCGTTTAGACTTTGGGTTTTGCTTAGATTAAAGTTCGCCATATCTGCAACTTCGCGTACTTCGTTTGTGTTCAACGACCAGACAAAGGTGTCATAGAACCCCACCTTGATCAATAAAGTTTTCCTCTTATATTCGCAATATCCAGATTGCAATCTTAGTTTCTTGCTTGTTCTCCGTTTGCCTGCAGGAAACAGACCTTCGTGGTCAGGTGATCATGCTCCGTCGTGGTCAATAACCTCTCGGAGTTGGTTTAGCGATTGCTAAGGCGCGACGTCCTCGCACGTTCGTAGTTGGATCGTCAAAGTCGACTCCCTCCAAAATGATAGCCACCATCTCATCGAAAGATGGGACACCTTTGCCTCTATCACAAGATCCACCAAAGGGGGCACCTGGGTGAGCACAACCCACCAGGGTGTGCCCCCCTCTCCTGGCATGCCCAAGTTGGTTGTGTCCACCTGGTGGCCTCGTAGACCATGAAACCGACGCTATAAAATCCTATTTTTCTAGAAAAAAAAACAGAGAGAAAGAATTATCGCGACCCACGAGACGGAGCCACCGTCACCTCCTGTTCTTCATCAGGATGCCATTCTGGAGTCCGTTTGGGGCTCCGGAGAAGGGGATCTTCGTTCTTCGTCATCACCAACCCTTCTCCATCGCCAATTCCATGATGCTCCCCACCAGGAGTGAGTAATTCCTTCTTAGGCTCACTGGTCGGTGAGGAGTTGGATGAGATTAATCATGTAATCGAGTTAGTTTTGTTAGGGCTTGATCCCTAGTATCCACTATGTTCTTAGATTGATGTTGATATGACTTTGCCATGCTTAATGCTTGCCACTTTGGGCCCGGGTGCCATGATTTCAGATCTGAACCATTTATGTTATCACCATTATATCCATGTTCTACATCCAATCTTGCAAGTTATAGTCACCTACTATGTGTTATGATCCGGCAACCCCGGAGTGACAATAGCCGGGACCACTCCCAGTGATGACCGTAGTTTGATGAGTTCATGTATTCATTATGTGTTAATGCTTTGTTCTGGTTCTCTATTAAAAGGAGGCCTTAATATCCCTTAGTTTCCAATATGGACCCCGCTGCCATGGGAGGGTAGGACAAAAGATGTCATGCAAGTTCTTTCCATAAGCATGTATGACTATTTACGGAATACATGCCTACATTATATTGACGAACTAGAGCTAGTGCCGTATCGCCCTAGGTTATAACTGTCTCATGATCAATATCATCCAATAAGTCACTGATCCAATGCCTACAAATTTATCTTGTATTGTTCTTACTAAGTTACTACTGCTATCATCACTGTTGCACTTGCTACAAAATTACTACTATCACTATTACCGTTACTGCTGCTACTATTATCAAAACTATCATACTGCTTTTCTACAGATAATTAATCTCCAGGTGCGGTTGAATTGACAACTCAGCTGCTAATACCTTCAAATATTTTGTCTCCCCTTGTGTTGAATCTATAAATTTAGATTGAATACTCTACCCTCGAAAATTATTGTGATCCCCTATACTTGTGGGTTATCAACGCATCATTATCTTCGACACGAATGTCTTCACGAACCACCAATGTCTTCATACATTCTTAGGGGTCATCTTTGATGGGTAAACCGAATCAATAGGGACTTCTACCTATGTTTCTCATGTGGATCTCACAAACACATTAGTCCCTCAACCACGTTTGTCATCAATACTCCAAAACCAACTAGGGGTGACACTAGAAGCACTTACAACAACACATACATGAAGAAACAAAAAAGAAAAATAAGCAGTTCAAAAAACATGTAAAAAATATAGTAATGCTGAAACGATTGCCAAGAATGACTTGTAACGTAACTAGTTTAGGTACAAACCGGTGGGAAACTGTTTTCCACACAAGAGAAAAGCATACTTCAAAGTTTTTTTCAAACATTCGATAGGTGACTTATAAGTACTTCTGGTGCACAGTAGCTTCAAGTATATAAAACAAGTAGCTTCAAGTTTGCAATGAACATTATTAAAGGCACACATCGATGGGTGAAAACGATGCACTTTAGTAGCTTTAAGCATTTGCTTTGTAAACATAAGTAACGACACATCTTCCTCTTCTTGGTTGAAACATCTTCTTGAACTTCCTAGAAGGATTCTTCATTGATGTCAGACTTTGCGAGTTTGTAAGTGACAACCTGCCAGAATTGAGGAATAATTTCCTGATACAGATGAAAATGTGAGCAAAAGATTAAGCATATAAAAGTGATAAAAAGACCTAGGGAAAAGAACATAGAACAATAAAAAGAATATACATCGTCAATGTTCTTCATGATCTTGCCATCCCAGATATCCATGTACATAATAGCATAGAGTGCACAATTGTGGATGTACCAAGACATTTACATCAAAATCAGAAAAAGAACATGTTATTTCAAAAATGTAAAGTATATTGCTTGTTAAACAGAAAAGTGGACTTAGTACAATGATAGTTCTTTTACTCACAGGTTGTTTTGCTGGGGTAGTTCTCAGGCGAAATGCACTCAAATTTCTCGACATTCTTGTATATGGATCCAGAAGACTTCAAAAGGGTGCCCATGTTGATTGCCTACATTTAAAAGAAGTTGCAGAGTTAAACAAACACAAAACTTTAGTAAAGAAATACAAAAGTTAAATTATGTGGAAAATATAGTCATACATTCTTAGAAAGTAACATGTGACAGGTACCAGATAAAACATTTGCTCTTATAAGGTGAAGAGTAAGACAAATAAAATAAGAAAACAAACCAGATTTGATGTTAACTTGTTGACTTGATTTTGAGGAACATAACTCCTTGAATTGAAGAAATTAACTGTTTCAAAGAGATTGCTGATGCAGAACAAAGTCCAACGGAAGGAATCAACTCGGGGGAAGTAAAGTTGGATGGCAATTAAAGTAGAAAAATGAGTATAGATGAAAAAGATGCAAAAATGATGGTTTCATGGAATGATAAAAAAATGTGTACTAGATCACGCTTATGTAAGCTCTTCCCCGAGTATAGTTTCTTGAATTCTCTTAGGCAAGACCTAGAATTGAAGTTTCGGGGATCTAGAAGCAGTTTCTCCTACAGAAAAGATGAAACAGATAAAGGCATTAAGAACATAATAACTTGTAGGAGTATATTGTGAAACAAAAACATACAAAAATATCAATGAGCATTAGAGAATTACCTTGAAGTAGGAAGTAAAGCAATACTTTGAAGGTTCTTTAGTTTTTGGAGCTGGACTTTCATTATCGTAATTGAAAACTTGGACATAGGCATTGAATATTTCATTATCAACCTTTCCTATTGCCTTCAGAGAATTGTAGAAATTATCATAGTCCACTGGAAAGCCATTGACATCGATAACAGTCGGAGTACATGGAAAATAATAGAATAGTTCAAAAACAAAATGCACAAATACGAAGATCATTTGATGTTTAAAGAAAAAGTTGTTCCTGAAATAACTTACTTATCACCATTATTAAGCTGATGAGCCATACAATGAAGCTATGGGAGAGAGTCATTGAGCACCGCTTAAGAAGAATGACAAGCGTGACCAAAAATCAGTTTGGTTTCATGCCTGGGAGGTCGACCATGGAAGCCATTTTCTTGGTACGACAACTTATGGAGAGATATAGGGAGCAAAAGAAGGACTTGCATATGGTGTTCATTGACTTGGAGAAGGCCTATGATAAGATACCGCGGAATGTCATGTGGTGGGCCTTGGAGAAACACAAAGTCCCAGCAAAGTACATTACCCTCATCAAGGACATGTACGATAATGTTGTGACAAGTGTTCGAACAAGTGATGTCGACACTGATGACTTCCCGATTAAGATAGGACTGCATCAGGGGTCAGCTCTGAGCCCTTATATTTTTGCATTGGTGATGGATGAGGTCACAAGGGATATACAAGGAGATATCCCATGGTGCATGCTCTTTGCGGATGATGTGGTGCTAGTTGATGATAGTCGGACGGGGGTAAATAGGAAGTTAGAGTTATGGAGACAAACCTTGGAATCGAAAGGGTTTAGGCTTAGTAGAACTAAAACCGAGTACATGATGTGCGGTTTCAGTACTACTAGGTGTGAGGAGGAGGTTAGCCTTGATGGCCAGGTGGTACCTCAGAAGGACACGTTTCGGTATTTGGGGTCAATGCTGCAGGAGGATGGGGGTATTGATGAAGATGTGAACCATCGAATCAAAGCCGGATGGATGAAGTGGCGCCAAGCTTCTAGCATTCTCTGTGATAAGAGAGTGCCACAAAAGCTAAAAGGCAAGTTCTACAGGACGGCGGTTCGACCCGCAATGTTGTATGGCGCTGAGTGTTGGCCGACTAAAAGGCGACATGTTCAACAGTTAGGTGTGGCAGAGATGCGTATGTTGAGATGGATGTGTGGCCACACGAGGAAGGATCGAGTCCGGAATGATGATATACGAGATAGAGTTGGGGTAGCACCAATTGAAGAGAAGCTTGTCCAACATCGTCTGAGATGGTTTGGACATATTCAGCGCAGGCCTCCAGAAGCTCTGGTGCATAGTGGACAGCTAAAGCGTGCGGAGAATGTCAAGAGAGGGCGGGGTAGACCGAATTTGACATGGGAGGAGTCCGTTAAGAGAGACCTAAAGGATTGGAGTATCACCAAAGAGCTAGCTATGGACAGGGGTGCGTGGAAGCTTGCTATCCATGTGCCAGAGCCATGAGTTGGTTGCGAGATCTTATGGGTTTCACCTCTAGCCTACCCCAACTTGTTTGGGACTAAAGGTTTTGTTGTTGTTGTTGTATTGAAGTATTTGTTTCCAAGGTACTTCTTATAAAATTCCTGAACATGAGGTTCGATAGTTATCTTTGATAGCTTTTCTTCAGAACATAAGACTTCAGCTTTCCTTTTCTTTTGATTTCTTTTCTATATAGTGCTCGGACCAGATATATTCATTGCTGCATCAGATGACTTATTCTCAGGTACTACAATTTCTATACAAAATCAATGAATTGCATATAATAAGCATTGTGTGCAGAAAAACCGTGAAGCATACAAAAAGAATATGGCAGGGCATCCCAAAACTAAACCAGAAATTGCAAGTAAAATTTTCAACGTGATGAAAGAAGACAATGGAGCACCAAGAGAAAGCAAATAGAAGTTACCTTTGGGAACTGAGTTGTCAAGTTGTGGCATCAAAATATCATCAGCATACTCCATGGCGATTTCAATGCCATCACCCATGTTTTCAGTTTTTTGTGAATTCAATTCCTTTGGAATACAACCATCTTCAATTAGATTGTTTTTTAGGGAATTGACAGTGGGAGAGGACTCCCACTGTGATTTTATATATCTATATAAATGGGGTGTTTACATAGACATATAGGGTGCCTAACTCAGTTACCCATCTACTCCCCCTCCCCACAGACCAGGGAGGGGTGAATTACCAGCTCTCCACGGGAGGAGTCAGGTAAGAAAAAGAGATAGAAACTATCAACCTAGAGCAGAACAAAGATTGACAAACAAGCCTCTATGGGCCTCTTTGACTCTATGCTGGAGTTGACCTAGGTCATTTTTGAAGCATGAAAACCAGGACCCAACAGTAGGGTCAACTCCACGGAAGTGTTTGTTGTTCCTTCCTTCCATAGGCTCCATCCGGCAGTGAGAAAAATTTCCATGAAAAATGGGTCACGCCAGGAGTCTCTGTTCAACTTGAGAGCAGTGAGACGGTTACCAAAGGGGGTCCATTGAATACCAAGTTTGGTCCAGCATGTCCTGCTAAAATCACAAGTGAAGATCATATGGTCCACTGTTTCTTCGATTGGAAGCCCGCAAAGGAGACAGTCAAAATCATATCCAATGTTAAAGTGCCTCCGCTTCAACATATTACGTGTGTTGAGTCTGTCGTGAAAAAGCAGCCAACCAAACACCTTCAACTTCATTGTACATTTTGATTTCCACAGGTGTTTGAACATGGGGTCGGTTCGGGCATCTCTAAAGAAATATGAATAGTAGTCCTTAGGTCTGAAAGTGGCCGTGCCCCATATGTAGTGCCAAATATTAGTATTCGATGTGGAAGGGCAGATCTTGGTCAAGGTTAGCTGTATGTCACGTATTTCTTCCAATGCGAGCGGTGACACGGGGAGGTGGAAGGTTTCATGCAGATCGTTGGAGGCCCAGATTGTTACTTGAAGGAGATGGTAGATTGTGAGGACTAGCATTGCTCTGAACTAGGAAAGGAGGATTGGGACAAGCACCAGACATTTCTTTACTTGGGGTCTGATTGAGCACATTAACAACACTTGACTCTAGCTCATTCACTACCTGAACTTGCTCACTGACATAAACTGAGTTCCCAGAAAGAGGGATTTCAGGCACAATGTTGACATGCTGAAAATCTATCTGATTTGCCTCACTATCTACTATAGGATAAACAGGACACAGTGGTTCCAGGAATGCCAATTATGGAGTCTGAATTGGCTCAGAGATGGTACCTGAGATGTCAATAAGAGTGTTAAAATCAAATTGAGTGCTCTCACTTGTTTGACTAAAAAGAAATATATTGATTAAGTGTGTTGTGAAAATGATTACCATTGTTCCCAACTGAATTCGCTTCATTAATACCACAAAAAACCCAATGTTCACAGTTGTAGGTGCTCGGTCAGTTTCCTGTACTTGCTGAGGAACTGACACTTGCTCTAGAACTCGAGTTGGAATTTGAACTTGGATGTCCTTGCTGGTGTGGCTTAAGGTAACATCAGGAGTAGGACTGACTCCTACATGATCTTGGAATAAAGAACATCTAATTGGCTCATTGTTTACCTCAACTGGGCGATTGTTGGTGTTTACTGCTGGTTCACTGAGATTATTCCTGTTGTTTGCTGCTGAAAGAAGAATAATGGGATTTGTGGTTGAAGTGCCAGCAATGTTGACTTGCATGTTTGAATTTGGTTGTAAAGACAACAGAGTTGCTTGCATATATGCAAACATACTCTACACATGTTGTTCATGAAGCTTCTTCCAAATTTGATCATGCTTTGCAACAACTTGAGATATTATGTTCATAGCCTATTAGTTTGACAAACAAAAAAGATACATGTGTATAAGTTCTACTATGAAAATGAGCTGACAAGACTAAAATGTATTAATAAACAAAAGGCAATAAAAAGCATGAAAACATACTTCTGGATTATGGTTCGAAGTAGATGCAACATTTGAGATGTCACTGTAGTTTGGAATGACATTTTCCTCATTATGGTAAGTTTGTGGGGCATTCAGCCACTTTTCCTCAGCCAATATGATTGCACGAGCACTGTAAGGTGTCGAGGAGATGTCTCTCAGCTGAACAAGATAAAAAATATAGTCAACAAAGCTTACTGGGTATTCTTAAACAGATCATGGAACCAAAAGTATAAACAATGAAAAAATGCTCCTTCTTGTTCGAAACTATAACTACAAGTTTTTCCCTCACTTAAAGAATGCACAAAAGAATAAAAAAAGGATAAAACAAGCTTACTGGTAAGAATCCCAATACAAACGGCTTCTTTGATGATGTGTTCAAGTCCACTATAGATAGATAGTCAAAGTCTTCATTCTGAACATGGACTATTCTATGGACTGCATAATTGATGTTTCGTTGCTCACTTTTGTGAAGTCTACGAAGTCCAGATAAACAATCTAGCAATCATGAGAAAAGATGAACGAGGGAATCAATGACTATAAAAAAGAATGCAGAAGTTAACACTACATTAAAAAATGAAAAGGAGAAAAAAATTAGAAAACTTACAGCGGCTAAAGATAAGCATCCACCAACATAGATTGAAATGTTCAACGGAATTTCAGTTTTGTTGAAGAGATTGGTGCTGAAATTATCAATTTCCTTGTTCAAGTGATCAATGCAAAGCTGATCCAAATCAAAGGTCTTCAGCTTAGTAATGTCATGGAGCCATAAAGAATTTTCCAATTTGCATAATTCCGAGAGGTTGGACAGAAAATAGAAACATGAAGCTCCACATGAAACCTTCCGCGGTCTCGTCATTCTTCATCATAGTGATAATATTATCGACTGGAATGTACTTCTGACCATTATCAAGATACTGAAACCTAAGTTGTAATACTCTAGCCACAACAACTACATCTGTGTTGTCCAGAGGAAAAGGCACAGAACCAGAACGGATACCAAAAACCTGAATTACCATCTCCCTTCTAAGACGAATGATCTTTTGACCCTTTCTGAAAACTCCAGGTCCATTATAGTTTATGTGGTTTGCAACCCATTGCAGAATTGGAATTCGAATCATCAAATGAGGATGAATATTCAGGAGATTATCGAGCTCATATTTGGAAACATACGACTTCTGTTTGTCAGTTAAATCACAAACTGCCTTATGCCACCTAACGGTCGAAAATCTGTGCTTGATAGTACCCTAAGGATATTTGTAAAGTCTAGGCATTTTGACAGTTGAGGGACAACCGTACAATAATAAAAAAGTAAGCTGTTGAAACAAAGATTAATTCAAGGAAACAAAAGCAGTACTTAGTATCATTGGTACGTGTATAAGTCACAACAAAGAAAGTATGACAGTTAAAAAACATGTAATACATTAAAAAAACAAGCAAATGAATAACAAGAAAGTATCAAACTAATAAGTACCACATCTTGCAACTTTCATCCTGCACTACTGGGTTAACGTCCTATATCAAAAACTACAGTCACATCACCTAATACCATTTCAATAACGAACACTCGTCTAAAAAAACAAAACTAGCACCAGAACCATACATATGTGAAAAGAGTAGAAACACAAAGGTCATCCATCATGCAATAAAGTATCAAGGTACAAGTACTAGTGCTAAAGTTGTTGCAAAATAACATCAATGCACACATATGAACATGATGAAAAAACATCTAAGTAATTGTTAGTTGTAACCTACAACAAAAATCACCAGACCTAACACTAGTCCATAAAAAAATGCTTATTCACTTTTATACAACACATCCACACAAGAATAAGCACCAGAAAGAAAATGAGAGACAATGTAGACAATTTCAGAAGTACTATTATTCTTGTTGGCTGATTTCCAGACCAAAATAATGGCTAATGTTTTTTGAACCATTTAATTCTAAGCTACAGACATTAATTCAACAATGGCTGGAGATGGAGTTTTTTGAATCATTTTATACTTTCCCTAGTCATTCCCTTATAGCATCACTCGCGGGTAAAACGAAAAAAGACACAAGAAAACTAGCTATTATAGTAAGCAGCAGTAGGAACAAATTACCTATATCTATATAGTTATTTGGTAGATGCTACAGTAAATTATGCAACCAACTTATCACACTTGTCTAAGCAAAGATCGGGCTTCACTTATAATTCATTTACATAGAAGATAACTGCCAACTGATGATAGATGCGTCCACTTGAACAAATAGAAGCTCCAGTACTAGACATCGCACACAACTCCCAGATAAACAAAGAAAAATAGTTCACTTGGTGGGGTGGCGCTGAAACAAGAAACTCAGAGAACACAAAAACCAATAAACTATTTGTGCACCCACTTGGTGGGGTGGCGTTGAAACCTTAAACTCAGGTTCATCAAGTTCTGTTCACAAATTTGCATCGCACTGGTTTTGCATGTTGATTGCTATCTTCTGTCCCCTAGTGTCTAGTCTAGCAAACGACTTTATTTTTCTTAATTAACAACTAAACAGAAGAAGATCCACTGACGACACCCAGCCACAACAGACACAGAGAACTAGTACTGATCAAACCAACATACGAAAAATTAAGTAATTTTAGTTGGTTAAATATGTTGACAGGTGCTTGCTTCTAAGGAAAATACATCCTAACAAGCCAACTGAACTAGTCCATAATGCTGCTACACATTACAAAAACTAAAAAGAACATGTAAAACAAGCGATAAGAACTTCTCCATTGAGATACACAACCCCCATATCATCATCAACAAAAATAGAAACAAGAATCAGAAAGCAAAGCATACGAACACACAACACCATATCATCATGCCGCATCATACCCTGAAATCTAATCTCTGAAGACAACCCCCTAGTCTAGACTCAGATTCACCAAATCAGAACTGCCCTGTACAAGACCATGTTCATCAAACCCTAGCAAACACAAGAACAGACACTAACGCAATAAATAGCCTCGATCTTGTAGTAACACACAGACAGAAAGGAACAAACCGCGCAGAATTGGGGCCATTACATTCAAGATGATGAACTTGACGAACCCTAGATGACACGGAGCTTGAAGGAACCCTAAAAGACGCAGGCCTTGACGGGAGCCCTAGACGCCGCCGAGCTTGATGGAACCCAGACAAAGCCGACACCGACGATGGAGACACTAAACACCTGCAAATAAACATCCATTGCGACGACGTCAGCCAGATCAGATTAGCGATGAGGCAGACAAATCAGGGGGAGAGAGAACTGTTGACTGCTTACGAGGGGCGGCAGTGTCCTGCCGGATTAGGAGCCCCGAGGAAGAAGCAAATGAAGAGGGTGCTTGGATACAAGGGACTATTTTTAGTCTGACTAAAAATAGTCTCTTTTAGAGGCTAAAGTTCCAAGCACCCCTGACTAAAGAGAGGCTAGGACTAGTCTTGAGGCTAAAATCTTTTAGTCATGGGAAACCTACTAAAATATGTATTAGCTCTCTCTCTCCTCATTTAATTTCTCTCCTTAGTTCTGGATTGGAGGGTTTGGAGGATAATAAATGCTCAATAACTAGATTTTAGCCTCTTTAGTACTTGGATCCAAGCATGGGTGAGACTAGCAAGTTTTAGTCCCACTACTTTTAGTCATGGGACTAAAACGTATCCAAGCATGCTCGAAGAGGGAGGATCGGGCATCCGACAGGAGAAGCAGATGAATACGAACGAAAGCTTCCTTATCTGGAGCGACGAAAGAGATGCATGAACGAAAAACGAGGACAATGAAAAAAGGCCGGCCCAAATGAAGTCAGGGGTGGTGTGCCGTACCTCGATACTTTGCGAATCACTAACTAATTAAGAAGGAATACTCGTTGCAAAGAGCACTCCACTTTCCAGGTCGCGACAAGTGACGCACATGCAGCATGCCACTTGTCGTAACTGGGAAGTTTTTTTTCATAGATTCATTTATTTAAAACGTTTATCTTTTAAACCATGCGTTCAAATCCCGAACCTTTTTCACCATTGAATTTTTTGCGTCGAGATCTTCAAAACTAGATCCCATGTTGATAGGTTTTAACGAATTTTTTTTCATGAAAAAAATCAGAAGAAAAAACCGGGCGAAAAAACCAAATCGGGAGCATGGTTTTTTTCCTTTCTGAAAGAGGCACACCCGTGCCTCTCGCGAAATCACACCCGTGCCTCTCATGAAAGAAAAACCGTGACTCACGTGAAAGAAAAAAATGCGTTTTTTCCGTTTTCGAGAGGCACGGTCGTGACTCTCGCGAAAGCACAACCATGCCTCTCGCGGAAGCAAAACCGTGACTCTCGCGAAAAAAAAAAAACAGAAAACGCGTTTTCCCCTTTCTGAGAGGCACGACCGTGACTCTCGCGAAAGTACAACTGTGCCTCTCGCGGAAGCAAAACCGTGACTCTCGTGAAAGAAAAACAACAGAAAACGTGTTTTGTTTTTCCCTTTTCGAGAGGCACGGCCGTGACTCTCGCGAAAGCACAACCGTGCCTCTCGCAGAAGCAAAACCGTGACTCTCTCGAAAGAAAAAAACAGAAAACGTGTTTTGTTTTTCCTTTTCCAAGAGGCACGATCCTGACTCTCGCGAAAGCACAACCGTGCCTCTCGCGGAGAAAAACCGTGAATTTCGCAAAAAAAACGTGTTTTTTTCGTGCAAAAAATATTTCCCCGGTTTTTTGATCGAAAAGCTAAGGAAGACGGGGAGAAAACCAAAACGTCAAAAAACCCCAGAAAAAACCCGTTTAAAAAGCCAAAAGCGCGGGCGGAAAAATAAAAAAATCCGAAGGAAGCGTCCAGAGAGAGACACGCGGCGAATAGCTGAGAGCGCGTCAAGTGGCACTGATCATTGCGGGGCTCCCGAAGGAGCGCTCGTTAAGAGCATCTCCAGCCGTGCCCCAGGAAGGCCTCCCCAGACGATTTTCTCGCGCCGGCGCCGAAAAATGGCCCAGTCGCGCCCCCAGGAGCCCGATTTTCGCCGGTCTGGGCCGAAAACAGCGCCGGTGGACCCAGGCCGAACTCGACGCGCTGGGGGCGCCCGGGGGCGCCGGAGCGAGCTGTTTTGGCGCGAAAAAGCCGCGGGCCAGCCGTGTCAGCGACACGGCTCCTCATCTTCCCCCAACGGCCTCGGTTCCCGCGGGGAATCAATGGCAAGGCTACTGCCGGTCAGCCTTGCCATTGATTCTTCACGGGCGGCGCGTTACAGGACGGCGCGCCGACGCCTCCCCTCCCTCGCACACGTTCACATGGGCGCGGCGCGGCTATATAGCTGGTGGCCTCACTCGCCTGTGCCCACACCAGCCCCGCCCCTCGCCGCCGCCCAGCCCCTCCCTCTACCTCTCCCGAGCGCCGCCGCCCAGCCCCTCCCTCTCCCTCTCTACCTCTCCCGAGCCCCTCGCCATGGCAGAGCGTTTCCCCGGAGACGAGGCGGCGGCCAACGGCTTCGGCCGCCGTTCGCTGCGCGAACAGGAGTCCTGGCTCCTGTTCCAGGCGAACATCCCGGCGCCGCCGGACATGCGCGCCGGGCCGACGGCGTGGAGACTCAGCAACGGGGAGTGCCCGTTCCCCCGCTGCCCGACGCTGTGGCCAAGCCCAAATACTTCGCAGAGGAGGTCGAGGTCGTACGCGCCTCCCTCACCGACGCCCAGCTCTCCCTCCCCTAGTACGCCGCCGACAACCACACGGCTTGGGCGGCGTACTTCAAGCGCCGCCAGCAGCAGGGTTGGCGTCCACCAACGACGCGCCGGTGGTCGGCGACCAGAAGAATAGCAAGGGGTGCCACCTATGGTGGGGCGTCCCCGGCCGCACACTCGAGGGTGTGCTGACGTACCTCGAGGGCGGCAACGACTCGCCGTTGGCGTACCCGGCGAGGGTGGCCGCCCCGGCGGACCACCGACGCGCCGGGCCATGGGCGCCAAGGAGGTTCGGGTCCTCCTCCTCTTCTTCCTCCTCGTGATCTTCCTCGCACTCCTCCGGTACTCCAGCCCTGCTCGGCGTCAAGGTCGAGCCCGCGGCGGAGACGCCGCTCGGCAGGCGCACTCGCAGAGCCGGCATCGTCATCAACGAGGGCGGTCGGCGCGCCTCCTCGTCGGCTCCTCCTCCGTGCTTTGTCAAGCCAAAAACGAAGTCGGGGCTCGCACCGGTGAAGACGGAGCCGGGGCTCGCGCCGGTGAAGAAGGAGCCGGCCGCGCCGGTGAAGACGGAGCTCAACAACGACGACACGGCCCTGGAATGGGCGCGCAGGGACTCCATAGCGATGGAGAAGGAGCGCCTGGAGAAGGCGAAGGAGTGCCAGTGCGCCACCCTGCGCCGCTTTGCGGAGCGCCGACGCGGCCGCGACGAAGGCGGAGTCGTCGTCATCTGCGACAGCGACGACGACGACGCGCCGCCGCCACCAGCCCGCGTTGGCGATGCCGGTCAGGGGTCCAACAGGGACGGCCGCGTCAAGGAGGAGAAGTCCGACGATGACGGCGACGACGGTGACTACTCAGCGTTCAGCCAGTTTCTTTTTTAGATTAGTTATTGTAACACCCTCGATGCGGCTATATCTTCCACGTGTCGAAGCACGACTTAGATACATAACCGCATTGAAAGCAATGTCGCAAGTGAGGTAATCTTCACACAACCCATGTAATACATAAGGGAAAGGAATACATAGTTGGCTTACAGTCGCCACTTCACACAATACATGAATAAAGCATTACATCATCCAAATACACTCAAGGTCCGACTACGGAACCAAAATAAAAGAAGAACCCCAAATGCGACAAGGTCCCCGATCGACCCCAACTGGGCTTCACTACTGATCAACTAGAACGAAACAACACAAAGGACAAGATCTTCGTCGAGCTCCTCCTTGAGCTTGGTTGAGTCTCCTGCACGGTCTCAACGGCACCTGCAAACTGGTTTTAGAAGTATCTGTGAGCCACGGGGACTCAGCAATCTCACACCCTCGCGATCAAGACTATTTAAGCTTATGGGTAAGGTAAAGGTATGAGGTGGAGCTGCAGCAAGCGGCTAGCATATATGGTGGCTAACATATTCGCAAAAGAGAGCGAGAAGAGAAGGCAAAAGCACGGTCGATGAACTATGATCAAGAAGTGATCCTAAAACAACCTACGTCAAGCATAACTCCAACAACCATGTTCACTTCCTGGACTCCACCGGAAAGAGACCACCACGGTTACACACGCGGTTGATGTATTTTAATTAAGGTCAACTTCAGGTTTTCTACAATCGGGCATTAACAAATTCCCATCTGCCCATAACCGCGGGCACGACTTTCGGAAGTTCAAATCCCTGCAGGGGAGTCCCAACTTAGCCCATGACAGGCTCTCACGGTCAACGAAGGATATACCTTCTCCCGAGACATTCCGATCAGACTCGGTATCCCGGTTCTACAAGACAACTTCGACAAGTTAAAACAAATCCAGCAACACCGCCCGAATGTGCCGACAAATCCTGATAGGAGCTGCACATATCTCGTTCTTAGGGCACACTCAGATTGTCCAAACTTCCGGTAGGCCAGCCCAGAGTTGCCCCTGGTGGTCACCGGCGGCTGACGAGGTGGACCAACACTCAGAATAGCACTGGCCCGGGGGGGGTTTAAATAAGATGACCCTTGAGTCCGCGGAACCCAAGGGAAAAAGAGGCTAGGTGGCAAATGGTAAAACCAATGTTGGGCATTGCTGGAAGAGTTTTATTCAAGGCGAACTGTCAAGGGGTTCCCATTATTACCCAACCGCGTAAGGAACGCAAAATCCAGGAACATAACACCGATATGATGGAAACTAGGGCGGCAAGAGTGGAACAAAACACTAGGCAAAAAGGCCAAGCCTTCCACCCTTTACCAAGTATATAGATGCATTAATTAAATAAGAGATATTGTGATATCCCAACAAGTAAACATGTTCCAACAAGGGACAACATCTCCATGTTCCAACAAGGAACAAACTTCAATCTTCACCTGCAACTAACAATGCTATAAGAGGGGCTGAGGAAAGCGGTAACATAGCCAAACAACGGTTTGCTAGGACAAGGTGGGTTAGAGGCTTGGTTCAACAATATGGGAGGCATGATAAGCAGGTGATAGGTATCGCAGCATAGGCATAGCAAAAGAGCGAGCAGCTAGCAAGCAAAGATAGAAGTGATTTCGAGGGTATGGTCATCTTGCCTGAAATCCCGCAAGGAAGAAGAACGAGTCCATGAAGAAGACAAACGGACGTAGTCGAACGGTTCCTCACAAACGCGACGTTATCGGAACCAACCCGAAGAAGCAACACCGGAAAGAAGCAAACAATCATGGTAAACAACCACCACATAATCATGGCATGATGCACGATCAAGTATGATGCATGTCCGGTTTAATGAAGCATGGCATGGCAAAGTGCACAAACAATCCTACAAATTAAGTGGAGCTCATTATGCAACGGAGTTGCATATTGACGGAACACCACATTCGAGTTACTTAGTTCGATCTCGTTTATGTACCCAACAAGATTAAATGTTGTTAGCATGGCAAGAGGGTGAAGCAAAATAAAACTACCTATCTAGTCAAGTTTAAATGAGGCCGGAAGCAACGAACAACAATTCCGGTAAATCCCCATATGCATATATTAGGTTTGGTGCTGTTCTGCCCTAAACCAAATTTTATAGTTGTTAAACATGCAAAGTGATGCCACCATGTTAAACTAGGCAAAATTCTACCCCATTTACATATAAAGTTTATTAGAAACCGAGCTACGGTTATTTAGTTATGATTTAAACCATTTTAGCAAGTTATTTAAGCAAATTAAAACAAACATCAATTTAAACATTTCAAACATGGATGAAAGTTGCAAATTATTAAACTAGACAAAATTCTAAGCAACTTTCATATATAATTTATTTAGATCCGATGCACGGTCGTGAAGTTATTAAATGCATGAAACTAAGGGGGGTTTCTATAAAATTTGATGTCTCTGGAAAAATACTAAAAACGCAGATCTGAAAAAACAGGAACTGGACCGAAACAGGGGCGGCTGGGCGCTCACCATGGGCCTTGGCCCGGAACTGTGGAGAGGAGGAGGCAGGCCCGCAGCTGGTCTAACAGATCTGGGCCACGGGGAGGCTTGAGGCCCAGGTGGCTGCCCACACTGGCGCTTGAACGGGTCAACGGGGAGGCTTGGCCGAAGCAGAGCAGCGCGCGACAGGGCTAGCGGGCACGAAGCAGAGCAGCACTCGAGCTCCGGTGAGCGGGCAAGGCGGAGGGAGAAGGGCGGCGGCGAGGACCACTTCGGCGAGGCACGTACTTGGCGCGGGGTCTACGAAGGAGCGGCAGGAGAGGTCCGAGACGGCAACAGCGACGCACGCGGTGCTCCCGCGTCGCGCTCGCCGGTGCGGCGGCGGAGGCCAGGGCGGAGAGGTCGCCGGTGTTGGGGAACGTAGCAGAAATTTAAAATTTTCCTACGTGTCACCAAGATCTATCTATGGAGAGACCAGCAACGAGTAGAAAGAGAGTGCATCTACATACCCTTGTAGATCGCTAAGCGGAAGCGTTCAAGTGAACGGGGTTGATGGAGTCGTACTCGTCGTGATTCAAATCATCGATGATCCTAGTGCCGAACGGACGGCACCTCCGCGTTCAACACACGTACAGCCCGGTGACGTCTCCCACGCCTTGATCCAGCAAGGAGAGAGGGAGAGGTTGAGGAAGACTCCATCCAACAGCAGCACAACGGCGTGGTGGTGGCGGAGGAGCGTGGCAATCCAGCAGGGCTTCGCCAAGCACCATGGGAGAGGAGGAGTAGGAAGAGAGGTAGGGTTGTGCCAGAACTTCGTGTATAGCTCCCATGCGCCTCCCCACTATATATAGGGGTGGAGGGGCTGGTTTCTTGCCCTCCAAGTCCATTGGGGCGTTGGCCAAGGTGGGAGGAAAGAAATCTCATTATTTCCTTCCCCACCGATTGTTATCCCCCCTTTTTAGGGATCTTGATCTTATCCCTTCGGGATATGATCTTATTCCTTCTAAGGGGGGATCTTGGTGCGCCTTGACCAGGGGTGTGGGGCCTTGCCCCCACTACCCACGTCCATGTGGGTCCCCCCATGCAGGTGGGCCCCACTCCGGAACCTTCTAGAACCTTCCCGGTACAATACCGAAAAATCCCGAACATTTTCCGGTGGCCAAAATAGGACTTCCCATATATAAATCTTTACCTCCGGACCATTCCGGAACTCCTCGTGACGTCCGGGATCTCATCCGGGACTCCGGACAACATTCGGTAACCACATACAAACTTGCTTTATAACCCTAGCGTCATCGAACCTTAAGTGTGTAGACCCTACGGGTTCGGGAGACATGTAGACATGACCGAGACGTTCTCCGGTCAATAACCAAAAGCGGGATCTGGATACCCATGATGGCTCCCACATGTTCCACGATGATCTCATCGGATGAACCACGATGTCAAGGACTTAATCAATCCCGTATTCAATTCCCTTTGTCTATCGGTATGTTACTTGCCCGAGATTCGATCGTCGGTATCCAATACCTTGTTCAATCTCGTTACCGGCAAGTCACTTTACTCGTTCCGTAACACATCATCCCGTGATCAACTCCTTGGTCACATTGCGCATATGATGATGTCCTACCGAGTGGGCCCAGAGATACCTCTCCGTTTACACGGAGTGACAAATCCCAGTCTCGATCCGCATAAAACAATAGATACTTTCGGAGATACCTGTAGTGCACCTTTATAGTCACCCAGTTACGTTGTGACGTTTGAT
>NC_041390.1:316618955-316631590 GCF_002162155.2 Triticum dicoccoides
GCATAAAACAATAGATACTTTCGGAGATACCTGTAGTGCACCTTTATAGTCACCCAGTTACGTTGTGACGTTTGATACACCCAAAGCACTCCTACGGTATCCAGGAGTTACACGCTCTCATGGTCGAAGGAAGAGATACTTGACATTGGCAAAGCTCTAGCAAATGAACTACACGATCTTTTGTGCTAGTCTTAGGATTGGGTCTTGTCCATCACATCATTCTCCTAATGATGTGATCCCGTTATCAACGACATCCAATGTCCATAGCCAGGAAACCATGACTATCTGTTGATCACAACGAGCTAGTCAACTAGAGGCTCACTAGGGACATATTATGGTCTATGTATTCACACGTGTATTACGATTTCCGGATAATACAGTTATAGCATGAATAAAAGACAATTATCATGAACAAGGAAATATAATAATAATACTTTTATTATTGCCTCTAGGGCATATTTCCAACAGCCGGGGCCCTGGGCGATGGAGGTCGTCGGAGGGCGAGGTCGCCGGTAGCAGGTCGAGCTTCTTCTCAAGGACGGAGGCGCGCGAGGTGGTGCTTCGGCACAGGAAATCAAGGCGGCGGGGTCGATTTGCTCAGGAACGAGGCCGCCATGGGAGGAGCTCGGGATAGAGGAGAAGCACGACGTTGTACTTGGCGTCCTGCAGGTCCGGCAGGGATGGCGACCCGAAGGCGTGGAATCGGTGAGGCGGCGGAGTTTCTTCGGCAGCCATGGCGCCTGACGTGCTCCCTGCTACAGCGGTACAGAGAGAAGGGGAGACGCGTGAGAGAGAGAAGAAACGGTAGAGGAAGAAGAGATAGGGACGGGGCTTTGGACCTGTTGGCTCGAGGAGAGATCAGAGGAGGCCGCGGGGTCCTGCTGGTGCTGCTTCCCATCGCCGGCGGGGACGGCTGGCTCGATCCGCTCGGGGTCGAGGTGAGTGCCTCTGCGGGAGGGTGCGGGAGGCAAGGCTGGGGCGATGGGAGCCTCCTGGGTCGTCGGATCAGAGATCTGGCGGTCCAGATTGAGTGGGAGAAGGCTGCGGTGGTTGGTGGAGTGGATCCGAGGGAGGGGGAAGTGGATCTGGTTGGGATGCTGAGAAAAACGAGGAAGATGCGGTGGCTACCTAGGGGATGGATCCCGAGGGGGTTTGGAGTGTGGCGGCGGCTGAAGGGGACAAACGCCCTAGTTTTTAGGGTTGCTGGTTATATAGAAGGTGGGATTAGGTTAGGGGGTATTTGGTCCCTCCGATTTTAATCGGACGGTTCAAGATAATTAGGCTAGGGAGCCCAATTAACAAAACGGAGATGTTTTGTAGATGTTTGGGGATGTTCCGGACACAACGGTGACGACTGCTCGGGTCAGGTCTGGGACAATTTTCGGACGCGCGCGAGGAGTCGAAGCTCTGTGCAGATAGGGGTTATGCGAACGAGGTTAAGTGTGGAATGTGGAGAGCAGTTTGGTCTGAGAGAAGAGGGGCGAGATGCAGCCCGGCACGGTTTTCGGAGACCGAAAACGTCCGACGTTAGACCGACTATAATGCCGCTGTAGTTTAACGGTTGGGCTATCAAACGAACTCCGAATGCGATGAAACTTGACAGGCGGTCTATCTACACTATAATAAGACCGCACGCCAACTTTCAACCCAAACCGAGAACATTTTTCGGCCACTTGTAAAATAATATTTCGGACATGCCGCGGGCGTGTGCAAGTGTGTCTAGGCTCAGAACGGACAACGGAGAGAACGAGGAGGCCGGGACACATGCAAGTTTTGAAAACATGATGATGCAATGCATATGATGACAAGACAAAATGCAACACGCAAGCAAATGACAAGGCAACAATAGCGACTAACTGAACGACACCTGGCACAACGGTCTCGGGGCGTTACAGTTATCTATTTTGCTATGTAATGAAAATCCGCGAACATGTCTAATATATGCCCAAATTTGCCGAAATTTATCGTGTTTAGACGAACTTCATCGAACTGTGCCGAAATTTGCTATACAAATTTTATTTTTAAACACATCTGGGGGCGATTCTGGAGACGGCCGCTGGGGACCAACTCATCTCAGACCCAATTTTACGCCGGCTCACCCTTGTGCGGCGATTTTAGGCTCTAACTAGTCCGTGGCTCGAACTCTATCGCCAATTTTCTTCGGCTCGCAAGCCCAGGTCGCAACGGGTTGGGCCCTGTATATTACTATTTGGGCTTCTGCTCTGTGAGTGTGGCTGTCCTATCCTCCTCCTCGCCAACTGTAGAGAAAGAGAAGAGAGAGAGAGAGAGAGAGAAAGAGTACACAGCGGCGGAGGCGATGGCGAAGGGCGGGAAGGGGTTGAACGCGACGGGCGAGTTTTTCCGGCGCCGTGACGAGTGGAGGAGGCACCCTATGGTGGGGAACCAGCTGCGCCACGCCACTCCGGGGCTAGGCATCGCCATCGTCGCCTTTGGGATCTACCTTGTCGGCGAGGCCGCCTACAACCGCCTCTACCGCCCCGCCGGAGACAACCACCACTAGATCTCCCCCAGAGGTAAACGCCCCGTGTGATCTTCACTTTTCTTTCCAGTCTAACCTAATGGGTGAATTTGGGATGATTTCAAGGGGTAAGGGCTTTTGCGGTGTTTCGCCTAGATCTATGATCTATCTATTGGGGACTGTGTAGTACTGTCTTCTGTCGAACGGATTATCGATTTACACGTTGGAAATTTACTGCAGCCCTGATTCGTCAAGTTGTTTGAGATTCTTACGTGCTTGTGGCATAATAGATGTTTGCAAAAGAGTGGACCGAAATGCATCACCTGCACGCATAATGATTCGTAAATTGATTAGTTTTTGCCCTGCATATGGTGATTCTGATCACCAGTCGAGCTGCATGTATGGCAACCGCACATGAATATCCATTTCATGGATGGATGGGTTAGAATAGAGATGCTGTAAATCTCAAGGCGCTCCGTATAGCAATACCCAAGCCCACCAGTAGAGCAGAAATTGCCAAGCATAATAGATCACTCAGACAGGGCAGTGCGATTCTTTTGGTTCTTCTTGATGACACAGAAACAATTGCCAGTCCGGCAACAAAGTAATCATTTCTTTTCGGCAATGTATGCTTGACCTTGAACAGATGCTGATTAAATTGTAGACTCGACAACACCGCTTTTGCAATTGCACAGCCAAAGAAATATGTTCTGTTGAGCTCTGGAACTAACAAAAATAGCATGTAGATCACCTGGCAATATTCTACTACCCATGTTATGTTCTGTAATGTCTTATTGTGAAATAATCCAAAGAAAAACATTATTTGTTTGTATTTAGCCATTCCTTTTAGACTTCTAGTCACTGAATTTCCAGAGAGATATCCCATGTTTCTGGAAGACCATATCATATCCTTTTTTCATCTTGCAGATGAATTGATCTCAGTTCATCTTCTAAGTGATTCCACTGAATTCCTTAATGGCCAATTTCATTACGTTACTACGTTTATGGATCTCTGTTGATGAACCATTTTTTAAGTCCAGATTAGTTATTTCTTAGCTTTTATATCATATTCTGTTTATGAGAAACAAGTCATCCACAGAAATGAACTAATGATTGCTTGAGTTTCTATGAAAGGTGTATACCTTGAGATACATGGGTAGGTCAGCCGAATCACCAGTACTATTTAAGGCCTTAGGAGACTTATTGGCCAAAATTTGGATTGTGCAGTTATACTGTTGGAATGCTTCGAGAAGTATCTGGTTCCACTAAAGTTGTCATGTGCTCATATCAAGTCAGCATATGGCTAACACTAAGAAAGATAGTTTCACATGTAGCTGTCTTATGTCAGTATGTTGTAAGCCCCTTTAAGCTTAGCTCATTGTGATGCTGGACAGATTACATGTTGATGGATTTTACGTCGATCCTAACAGTTGTACTAGAGGGAGTATGTGGAATTTGTAGTCGAGGGGACGTCATGTCAGGAAGTCAGGTGGTCTTGCACACAGAAAACAGAGACATTAATATTATTTGACTTACTCCTGTCCCCTTTCCCTGGAACTAGGATGTTCTGTTCCTAGCCAAAAACTTCCATTACTGCTGTGGCCAGCGGACGCGGATCTTTCTTCTCGGTGGATCTATGCGTGGGCTTCTATGTCCTTCTTTTGTTGATTTCTTTCTTCTATCCACCTGCTTCTGGATTTTCAATCCCTTCCCAAGCATGGAGATGGAGGATCTTCTTGAGTTTGAGTCCAAATGCTTGACCAGGGCAAATGTTGTTGAGAATTTTACCCATCGTCGGCTTCCTGCCTCCAAGTTGTATAAAAGCCATACTTCCTGCCGTGCTCTTTCTTTACATGTGAAGAATATAGAGGATTACAATGTCGAGGGGGACTCGTTGAGTCAAGGAAACTCGGGGAGTTATGATGCTGACGGAGGTGATCGCAACGGTAAGGGCCCGTTTGGATCCTCTCTGGCCCTGCGTTTCACCAGCTCCGCATGTGGAGCGGTGCCGAACGGCCTACCTCCGCGAAGCCAGCTTCACGAAGCCAACCCTCTCACAGTGCAATTTCGCGGAGCAGCGGAAGCGTAGCTCCTCCAAACGATGAAGCAGGAGTTGCATGATTCATAGGAGAATGCCATTCCAAAGTGACCTGGGTACCGTTTAGATCAGAAAAAGCACTCCCGAACAAACCAGCTACCTCAGTGACCCCACGGTTAGACTAGCCCGTGCCTCTCCTCTTTGGCCCATGCTGATGGAGCCGAAGCTGCCGCTGCTGCCAAACGCTTCGCAGCTTCTGTGCAAAGCTGGCTTGGGCTGGCTGGCCGAGAAGCTGGCCAATTTGGGAAGCCAGAGAACTTTTGAATGGGGCCTAAGTGCCAGAAATGTTCTACGTGGTGTAGGCTACACTAGACAAAAGAAGAGGGTCCCCTTCTACGCCCTGCTAGTACCCCTTATATAACTCCGACTATGGAAAACTCCATGTCAATGCATGAGCGCGTGGGGAGATAGAACTCGGACGTGGTGTTGGTTTACAACATGTTTTGCCCTTTTCCTATGTCTCCCAGAGTGTTTTTCTTATCCTTTGATGCAGTTTGATGAAACGTCTCCTTCGTAAGCGGTGGCGCTTGGGCTGATGTCCTTGGGCCTGTGCCCTTTGGAGTGGCTACAAGGACCAGGCTGTAGACAATTTGACTTACCATGGACATATTTTCGGGACCTGGGATCAGCGATATGCAAATCTAGCCATTCCAGTAGCAAATGCATTTCAATGATTCTAAGCCTCTCCACACAATGTTCACGTTATATCCATACACGCAACATGCACGCCTTGTGCAACGACTAAAGTTTAACAAATGAATACAAGGGTCTTACGACCAAGTTGCGGGCCTGTGCCCTTTGGAGTGGCTACAAGGACCAGGCTGTAGACAATTTGACTTACCATGGACATATTTTCGGGACCTGGGATCAGCGATATGCAAATCTAGCCATTCCAGTAGCAAATGCATTTCAATGATTCTAAGCCTCTCCACACAATGTTCACGTTATATCCATACACGCAACATGCACGCCTTGTGCAACGACTAAAGTTTAACAAATGAATACAAGGGTCTTACGACCAAGTTGCGGTTCTCACAACAGAGAAGAAAATATGCCTTGGACAGGTAAATTTAACAAATGCCTTAACAAGGTGTGCATGCTGATGATGTCATGGATTTTGAGTCGCTCGACTAGTCACGACTAGTCGTCGACTAGTCGACGAGTCGCATTTCCAGGGCCGACTCAGCCTCTCGACTCGACTCCTGGGATGAGTCGAGCGACTCGCGTGACTAGTCTCGACTAGTCGCGGTTTTTGGGTCGAACGACTCGAGGCAGCGCTGAATATGGAGTACTCTCCCGCCGCCGTGCTGCTGCTGATGCTGCTGTGCTGCCTCACTGCTGTTGAAGCTGAAGCTGAAGCGGCAAGAGGAGCGGGCTGGGAGGAGGAGCGGTGGCAAGAGAGCTGCTGCGGGGGAGTTGAGAGATCCATCGCTGGGAGGAGTGGTGGACTGATGGCAAGAGAGTGGCAGCAGAATGTGTGGCGGCTGTGGTGAGGGAGGAGGGAGTGTGGATTGTGGATTAGGTCACGGGAGGAGTATATAGCTACTAGATGGGCTTTTGGGCCACAGGGAAGTGCATAACTAGTGGTCCATCTTTCAGTTGGCCCTGGTTACTGCTGGTGGTGGTGTGCTCCTCCCCTCCTCCCCTGGTTGCTGCTGCTGCTGTGCACTTGTGCTCCTCCCCTGACTGCCTGCTGCTTAACTCACGTCGACTCGTCGCCATGTCGACTCGTCGACCGTGAGTCTAGACTAGTCACGACTAGTCTAGAGTCGCCCCTCCCAAGTGACCCGTCGACTCATCGACTCGAAAACATTGGATGATGTCCATAACCCTTCCCAGACCACTGCCTGGGATAACCATAGCTAAAATCGTTATTCACCACTAGAGATCACATATTCCGGATGTTACGATATGATTTGCATTATTCAAATCAAAAGAATAAGTAAAGCAAGTTGAGTACCCAACTTTACCTGCAAGACTTACATTAGACCTAGCTACACATATGCATCAATATCAAAAGGAAAGCGATATATGTGGGTTTGACTGCAACAAGTGCTAGCATACTACAACAGCCTGCTCTACTAAAGCTATGGCTACCAGAGGTAAGAGAGCGTACACAAGTCCATCTAGCTATCTACCACATCAATACACCACCATGAATCCTCCTTCGATTCACCCGCAAGTACCTGTCCATGACTTCCACACTTATCTTGGCAATTTTGTTAAGTAGCTGTGAAAGTTGTTCTATGATCAGGTAACAATCTCCCAAGTCGTCCATAACCGCAGACACGACTATGCAAATAGATTTAACCCCGAAGGGGTGTACCAATTTACCCATACATGTGCCAACCGCTCTAAATGCAAGATCATGAAGTACACTTCATGGGTTATGCTGGCATAGGGTGATCGACACGACACTTCCCCTACGCTGTAAACAAGTCTAGGGAGTCACCCACCTGAGTTGTACCCGAATCGTGAGTCCAGTAGAAGCTCCAAAATAGACCCAACTATTGTGTGACACCGGACCACTCATAGTAAGACCACACCACCATCAGATCACACTTGTTACCAACTCGTGCTACAAATGGAAAGCCTGAACTATGTGACTCTTGGACAGGTTTGAGGTAGAGTGCTAAGCCGAGGGGGTTCCATATACCCAATGTGTGATTAGCGCGCTCAATCTTGGATCAAGATAATGAGAACTTGGGTCCTAGTAGTGGCTTAAGAGGAACAAACCTAAGAGGAACAAACCAGCGTGTTCTCCAACATGGCCTTCCTTCCACCGTGTTCGCCTTTTGGTCATGTTTAACATAATTATATCTAGAAAGCATGCCACAAACATGTGTATTGTATATCCACCACCGTTATTCATCACCCAAATGGATCAAGACTGACGCACAACCCTAAGCATAGCATAACTATGACAAGAGTTTAGGGCCAAATTCATGATAACACAAGCAATTACCAGACATGCTAGGATGTAAGGTAAAGGCAATATCATGTGACAAGTATAGGCCATGCAACAGAATAAGAACTCTAGCTATTGAAGACTAGACAACTAAATCGATAATGCTAATGCAAGAACAAGGGAGAAAACGCTAAATGGGATGTGTCGGAATGAACAAGGAGGTTTTGCTTGCCTGATGGGCTAGTAGCCTGGTACATGGTCAGATCTTGCTCGTTGCTCACGTCATCTTCGGATCCTACCGAGTAAAAACAGAAACACTGGAAAAGCGCAAATGATGCATTTTACTACTACGGCAAATATAGCAACATGATCATGATATGCAATGCATGATATGGCGAGGTTGATGTTTGAAAAGACCTAATGCATGTTAGCAACAAGTTAAGTGTAAGTTGAATTGCAACTAAAATGCAATTCAATTAACTAAACATTCAAAGAATAGGGTCTAATCCTGTTTTAGCTAAAACCATTTTTAAATGATGTTAACATGGCATATGGTGGTGTTTGGAATTAAACTTAAGGGAATGCTAAACATTTAAAATGGAGCGGAATGATCATATGTAGCATTTTCATAATTCTCCATATTAAAAGAAAGACATTAATCATGGCTCAACACTAAACATAATTTTAGAAGTTATTAACATGCACAACAATGGCATATTTAGAATCTACACATTTTTTTTGATAATTTTGGTATATTTGAACATGTTTTCTTGAGTTAGTTATGGATTTTTAAAGTTTGCACAATTTTCTAGAATTTATTGTTTTAACTAGCAAATATGCCCGTGCGTTGCAACGGAAGAAAAACAATCAGATTATGCAGATGCGGTAGAGATAAAAAAAGTCTGAATCAAATGCCAGGATGAGATAAGGACTTCTAAAATGTCAATTCACAAACTCTGAATGATGTCTTGATGAGATAAGAGACATTTAAAAGGCCATCTTAAAAACTGAAAATGTGATGGTCTAATAAAGACTTGATTTTGTAAGGTGAGGCGCCACAACGAAATATTTTTTGGCTGAGCAAACTGCATTGATGGACCATGCCTGAGCTAAGACCGATGAATGATTTTTCTTGCCTTGACCTAGCGTAGCGGTGTTTTCCATAACCAGTAAAAACCGTGGCACCAGAATAAACATAGTTGTTTATGGAGGCAAAATAAACATTTAGTCATTTTCATATATCTTACAAAAACGAACCCATAGGAAGTTGTGTCAATTTTTGGAGGCTCAACGTTGTAGAGAACATGGAAACCTTTTTCTTATGCGACGCGCGGGGGACAAAATAAAATCATAAAATGACCTCTACAGATCCCCTAATAAAACCTCTACGCAAGCGATGGTTTGTTTTGTTTGTTATTTAAGGGTCTGTTTTAATTTTTGTCAACATTTTTTAAATTTCACTGACATTATTTTCAAATTACCAAATATTTGTTGAATACACGATCATTTTTTCAAAATCATGAACATTTTTTCATATTCTTATAAAACGTGAATTTTTTCATAATATGCGAACAGTTTTTTGAATTCATGAACATTTTATGATTTCCCGATATATTATTTCAAAACTCACAACTTTTTGAAAATTTGATTTTTCAGAAATCCCGGATTAATTTAAAGAAGGAAAAACAAATATAAAAATGATAAAGAAAAAAGCAAAAAATAAAATAATAAAAAGCAGGGGCATAACCACAGGCACATGGCCGGCCCATTACTGCACGCTGGAAGTAGGAGGCTCGCAGATAAAAGGGGAGAAAAAAGAGCAGTCCCAGGGATCGAACCACGGTCTTGCGCGTGGAAGACTGGCGCCTTAGCCACTATGCCGCTTGTGTGCTTATGCAATGTGAGTGTATCAGTTTTTATAAGAAACAAACCTGTCGGCGTTTTCTAATAAACTGAAATTTTTTCTTCACTTTTAAATGGCTGAACTAAACTAGTCCCTACACTAATACACTAATAAGGCCGGGCCCATATGTCAGCGACACAAGGGCCGATTTTTAACGCGGAGGTGCACTGTTGCTTAGCTTGTGCGCGGTCGGGGCCTCGCTAGGCGCACACATGCAAGGCTGTTGGAGGAGGTGTGCGGGGCGCACGAGCACACTGGACAAGGCCAGGGACAGGGTGTAAGGCAAGGCACGACGGCTTGCCGAGCTCGGCCATGGTGGCCTGCCTCGGGCAGGGGGGGTGTTGCTAGGGGCACAAGTGGGAGGTGCGCTAGCTCACCAACAGTTCAAGCTCGTGGTCCGGGAGGCCGAGATGGGCCAGAGAGGCGGAATTTGGTGACTGTGGCACACAACCTTGGCGAGGAAGACAACATGGTCGATGGCGATTCGAGGCGTCCCATGGCCATTCCTCTTGCCGGAAGACAGACGGTGCTCCTGAGACACCACGATGTGTCTCAAGGATGAGGTTGGCCACTTGTGCTACAAAGGTGTGCGATGGTTGTGGCCTCAGTCGTGGCCATGGCGACGAGAGGGAGGCGGAGCGAGCGAGAAGAGGGGGAAACGGCGGGAAGGAGGAACCTAGGGGTGGGGGACGCGTTAAGAGGGGCTAAGCCATGACCGATGTGGACATATTGGATGCATGCCGTACAGTCATTTTCTTAAAATTGTGCATTGTAATTAGAGTTTGATGATTTAAACCATTTCAATCCATGTCATATTTTGGGATGGGTATGTGAACTTATAGATGAACTCACGAGAGGGAGGCGGAGCGAGCGAGAATCACCACGTACAACTATGGTTAAGGAAAATCATACATTGTGACAGGTCTATATGCTTGTGTTGTTTCCTGTGATACTTGGAAATATTTGTTTTTGTTAAACATAGTTATATTCCGTCACAGTTGAATTTTTGATGCTCTGGAAATAGTATTTGTTTAACACTCCTCTGTCCCTGAATAGGTGGTGATAAATTGAATCAGTGAATACTACTCCCTCCGTTCCAAATTACTTGTCGTAGAAATGGATGTATCTAGAACTAAAATACATCTAGATACATCTATACCTGCGACAAGTAATTCGGAACGGAGGGAGTACTTCGTAGTCTACTTCAACTAATTTGTATTTGCCCTAGGTTTCAATTGTTTGCATTGTGGCAAAATGAAATTAGCAACTCTAGTTAGCAGATAACATGGATCTTGAATGTTAAATGGCTAGCTATAGCATGCCATTGACTTTCTCGGCCTTTTAGAAGTCGATTAAATTCTATATGTTTGTGCTGTTTCCTGTGATACTAGGAAATATTTGTTTTTGTTAAACATAGTTATATTCAGTCCCAGTTGAGTTTTTTATGCTGAGCACTACGAAGCACCGAAACTGATATGCGTCTCAGTATTAGGCCGATACTGATATGCGAATTCGCCATTTTGAAGAAGTGCCAATACAGGATACGTTTTACTATTTAAAAAAAAGGTATAGAAGTTAGGAACAACAGATGCATGTAGCTCTGGGGAGGGGTCCGACCACTTTGGGTCTATTGTACGCAGCCTTTCCCTACATTTCTGTAAGAAGCTGTTTCCAGAACTTGAACCCCTGACCTCATGGTCACAATGCAGCAGCTTTACCACTGCGCCGAGGCTCTCCTTCAACAGATAATCATATAGATGCACGAAAATGAAATGATTGGTTTGGCTGTACATTTTTTGCATGCCTTAAGAATAAAAAGACCTTGCAATTTTTTAATCCAATTGCTTGCGTAAATCATTTACCCAAGCTTTCTTTAATGTAGTATTTGGTCCTTCTCCCCTCCTCTTCTTAGTGCTTGCACTCGATGAAGCAAAACTTGCAGAACCACTAGGCAAGGACACATTTTCGTTTTGTTTTGTGTTAATGCAGCTTGAGCCATTGCAACATGGCTCCACAATGGCACCCTTAGATTGGTAGGTTCAGCAGGAGGAGCCATCTGAAGGAGAGGATCATGTAGTATTTGGTCCTTCTCCCCTCTTCTTAGTGCTTGCACTCGATGAAGCAAAACTTGCAGAACCACTAGGCAAGGACACATTTTCGTTTTGTTTTGTGTTAATGCATCTTGAGCCATTGCAACATGGCTCCACAATGGCTCCCTTAGATTGGTAGGTTCAGCAGGAGGATCCATGAAGGAGAGGATCAGAGGAGATGATCATGAGAGGAGAAAAGACAAGACAGAAGAGGAAGGGAGCTTAGCTATGGTGGCTGGCGGCTGAATGGCTCAGTGTACACATCTTGGTGGCTGGGGCTGAGGGTGAGGGGGGAGTCGGAGATGAGGACGACGAGGAGTCGGTGAGGATGGAGGAGCAGCTCCTCGTCGGCTCGTTGCCGGCCTGCTGCACCGCTGGGTGAGCAGCCGCCGCCTGCTGTGGAGCTCGGGAGAAAAGAGGGGGAGGGAAAGGATGGGGCGTCGGGACTAGGGTTGCCTGGTTACTCGATCTCTTGTTATGTGGGCTGGGATGTTATGGCCGATTTAGCTAGGCCCACCGGGCAATCTTAGCCCATAAGTTATCTTAGGTTAATTCTTATGCAAGTTATCTAGGTTATAAATATAGGCTGTAAGACTCTTTTTGGAATTAAGCAATAAGAATATTATTATCCCTATTGCCTGGCTCCTAGAGGAGCCGGAACCCTAGCCGCCTCTAACCCTAGCCGCCGCCATCTCCCTCCGACGCGCCGGCACCCAGCCGCCGGCGCGCCCGATCATTGCCCCGTCCCACTCCATCCTTCCCCTACAACCTCCGGAGCAGGTCCGGTAGGACCCCTGGTTCTACCAATTTGGTATCCAGAGACTCAGGTTTGATCATGTCGTCATCAACACCCACGCCGCCGCTGCCCATCATCACCACCGCCCCGATGACCACTGCCGGGTCCCCGACGCCGCCGGCCCCGATCACCTCCGCGCCGCCGGCCCCCGTCACTTCCGTGCCGCCGACAACCTTCGTCTTCACGCCGGAGGAGATGACCAGCACCCTGCGGGACCTCGTGACGGTCGTCCAGGGCATCTCCCTGTACTTGGCCGGCCCGCACACCACCGCGCCGGCTGCGCCCCCCGCCTACAGCCACCCGGCGACGCACTGGCCGATCCAGAACGCGTCCGGCCCGAGCGGGACGCCCCTGCTGCCGT
>NC_041390.1:316631975-316691532 GCF_002162155.2 Triticum dicoccoides
CGCGCCGGTTCTCGCGGCGCCAACCGCGCTTCCCGCGCCCGTCGCAGTGGCCGCAGCGGCCGCAATGGCCCGCGCCGGCCCCAACCGCGCCAACCGCGCCGCCCGTGCCGGTCCAGCTCCCACCGCCGCCGCCCAGCTCCGGATTGGGCCAGTCCACACCGGGAGGACTTCCGATCCAGCAGGTCCGGTTTCCGCCGTCACCGTCCCCGATCTCGGCCTGGCTAACCGGGACGTCGCCACCGCCAGTTTACACAGAGGCCGGGGACCCACTGGTACCCACGCTGCAGTCTGGGGCCTCGTCCGGCTCCGCGAGGGCCTACGACGGCCTCCCCACCGTTGACCGGGCGCCGTCATCATCACTGCTCCGCATCACCGAGCCGGTCGGCCTTGGCGCATCAACCCAGACGTCGCCACGGTTCGCCAAGATCGATTTTGCCTCTTATGATGGCACGGAGGACCCGCTTAACTGGCTCAACCAATGTGAGCAGTTTTTTCGTGGCCAGCGCACGCTCTCGTCGGAGCGCACTTGGCTGGCATCCTACCACCTCCGCGGTGCAGCCCAGACCTGGTACTACGCCCTCGAGCAGGACGAGGGCAGCATGCCCCCTTGGGAGCGCTTCCGCGAGCTCTGCCTCCTTCGCTTTGGGCCTCCGGTTCGCGGGAGCCGCCTGGCGGATCTCGGCCGCCTTCCCTTCACCTCCACGGTGCAGGACTTCGCCGACCATTTCCAGGCCTTGGCATGCCATGCGTCGGGCATGACGGCGCAACAGCAGGCCGACCTCTTTGTCGGTGGACTTCCGGATCACATCCGCGTGGATGTGGAGCTTCGGGGACCCCAGGATCTCCAGTCGGCCATGTACCATGCCCGCTTGTTCGAGCGCCGCGCGGTGGCCATCCAGCAGGAATCACCGTCCCGGACCGCTGGGTCGCTACTCGGGCCGGATTCCGCGCAGGGTCGGCCTGCGCAGGCTTCTGCGGCACCCCTCACCGCGACCGCGGCGTGCCCGTTCCGCCGGCTCACCTCAGCCGAGCTACTCGAGCGTCGCCGTCAAGGGTTGTGCTTCAACTGCGACGAGCCCTACACGCCCGGCCATGCCTGCCCGCGACTCTTCTACCTGGAGGTTGCGGACTACATTCCGGAGGACACCGTCGCCGACCTGGCCGCCCCAGCTGTTGAGAAGGTGTTTGACGCTGGTTGATCGCCTCGGGGAGTTCTGCAAGCGCTTCCCCACTCGAGCTGTTTGTGCAGGCGGGGAGAAGTGTTATGGCCGGTTTAGCTAGGCCCACTGGGCAATCTTAGCCCACAAGTTATCTTAGGTTAATTCTTATGCAAATTATCTTAGGTTAATTCTTATGCAAGTTATCTAGGTTATAAATATAGGCTGTAAGACTCTTTTTGGAATTAAGCAATAAGAATATTATTATCCCTATTGCCCGACTCCCAGAGGAGCCGGAACCCTAGCCGCCGCCATCTCCCTCCGACGCGACGGCGCTCAGCCGCCAGCGCGCCCGATCATCGCCCCGTCCCACTCCATCCTTCCCCTACAACATCCGGAGCAGGTTCGGTAGGACCCCTGGTTCTACCATGGGACGTATCCAAAAAGCACCCGCCAAGTATCCAACAAGTATCGGTTTTGTTTTAAATTGTTTATTTCTGAATACTCACATGATACATATCCACCACGTATTGGAGAAGTATCCGTATCAGATACCGTATCCGATACGGGTACGTGAGGTCAGTGAAGTATCCGTTCATTCGAGGCTGAGCATAAGCTCTGTAAACAATTATAAGACTATTTAGTATTTGTTTAATACTCTGTTCCCGAATAGGGGCGGTAAATTGAATCAGCGAATACAACATCGTAGTCTACTTCAACTAATTTGTATTGCCCTAGATATCAATTGTTTGCATAGGTGAGGATGGATCTTGAATGTTAAATGGATAGCTTTAGCATGCCATTGACTTTCTTGGCTTGTATAAATCGATTAAATTCTGGCATGTGCTTACGCTAGCATTGTCCAGTTTAATTATGTTGATCCTAGTTGAGTATATTTATGCTGGAATTGGGTACCGTGTTTGAATGGAAACAAATGGAGATGTATATCCTTAAAATAAAGGAGGTAACTACGGAAGTTGCAAAATTTTGTGGTTGTGATTCATCTCTCAATCCAGCGTGCGTAGTTGCTTCGTTTGTTATCCGATATGTTTTTCTTTGCTTAATATTTTGATCAATTGGTGATATTGCATGTTGCAGGTAAAGTAGATGGAGCAAACTTTACCGAAGCACCAATGTTGATCTTTTCCGGTTTGATCTCATAAGGTCTGCATGACCACCTTGTAATTCGCGATCAGGAGACGTGCTGTTGGTTCAACTAGTTTTCCTGGAACGCGTGTCCTTTAAATCTGATACTATTTTGTGGTTATACTCGGCATCTGGACATGGCATTGTTTTTTTTTTTGACCCTAGGACGTGGCATTGTTTGTTCTTACATTACTGAACTCATATATCTACAAGTTAAAGTTGAGTGCCCGTGCGCTGCCACGGAATAAAAGAAACATTGCGATCATTATTTTAATTTTGAAATAATATTGAATATCATTTAATTTTTACTAGCAAATATGCCAGTGCGTTGCAACAGGAGAAGAAAAATATCCTTGCATCCTTTTATTGCATGTGTAGCTATATGTTTGACAACGTAAAGAAAATGATTTGTGTGATATAATACTAATTTTGTTTTGGATTACTAAAGATAATTGTGGTAAATGTGCCTGGACTATTGGAGTCAGACAAAAATATTATATGCACGATGTTTCTTTTTTGACTGGGATATGCACGATGCTTAGATCATAACATGTTTTGAACATAAAAGAAGAGTAACTTATGTAGCTCGGGTGTATTCTTTGCAGCCGCCCTATCTGATGGATCGTCATTAAACCATGATATGCAAGCCCCTCGTCCGTTCTAACCGTCCTGCTGATATTGTAGGTAATTAACTTACGTATATCCCCTGCAAAAAAATGCGTATATAAACAGGTTTTTTTTTTAGACAAGCGTATATAAACAGGTGTGAGTTCGATGAACCAGCACTAGCTAGCTTTTTTCTCGTGTGACTCAGCGGACCATAAGAAAAGGCCCAGCGGTGCAACCACGTGACCATGGAAGGTGACGAAAAGGTGACGAAGCGGTTGGTCAATGGAAGCAAGAGTATCCGCCATGCCCGTGACCATGTTGAAATAGTCTGATGGTGCTATCGAGGAGCTTCACCTCGCCAAGCTGTGTACGGATAGCATGGGCTCGCGCCTACGACTGAGACGCAAAGCTGGCGTGAAGAGCAACCCACACATTATGAGACGTAGCAGTAAAGATGACCAGCATCCTGAGTCACCCATGCATGGTACGTCGGGTGATACGGTGAAAAACACGGAAGTGTCCCGTCGACGAAGCCCTCCAAGTAATGGTTGCGGAGTAGCAGCACATGTGCACGCCATGATAGAGTTATTCGGCGTAGCTTCACCGGTATGAGGTGCGTAAAGTAGAAGGGCTGGGGTGCACTGCCAAGGACAGTCGCAACATGCTCCACGTGTGCGGAGTGTGGCGCATAAAAGCTCAGGTGTGGAGCACCACCGAGAGTCGGCACGACAGATGCTGCTGACGGAGTGGCCGATGGCGCGCCATAGGGCGGTGCGGGGGCGCCGTACATCATCGCAGGCGCACCTAAAGATGACGGGTGTCGGGGTTACGATCCTGACAATGAATACTAGGGGTACAAAACAGGGGCAGAGCCTAGCTACGGCGTAGGTGTAACACTCGGTGTTTACAAGTTCGGGCCCCTCTCGGAGGAGGTAACAACCCTACATCTCGTGCCTTGAGGCTTGTTTTCTTGAGGGGGGGGGGGGTATGATTACAGAGAATGATTAACCCTTGCTCTAGAGGAAGAGGACGGCTTATATGGAGTGCACTGTAGCCTCCTTCACTCCCACGTCACTAGGGTGGTTAATACCCATAACTACGACAGTTACAGGTGTAAATAGTCGCAACTGCGGCAGTTACATGTAATGGTAGCTATGACTATACTTAAAGAATGACTTAAGATTCCTCGACCGTTGCAGCTCCCAAGTCGTCCCTTCATCTCCCTTGTCTGAGTGATAGTGGTCACGCCGACTGGAGAGTGGGCGTCCGAGTGCTGTCGAGGTGTCCAAGTGGACTTCCAGTTATACGCATCCGAATGCTCATGTGGTCCAGAGACCTACCAATGATGGTGTGGGGCCCTAGTGAAGGAAATATGCCCTAGAGGCAATAATAAAGTTATTATTTATTTCCTTATATCATGATAAATGTTTATTATTCATGCTAGAATTGTATTACCCGGAAACATAATACATGTGTGAATACATAGACAAACAGAGTGTCACTAGTATGCCTCTACTTGACTAGCTCGTTGATCAAAGATGGTTATGTTTCCTAACCATAGACATGAGTTGTCATTTGATTAATGGGATCACATCATTAGGAGAATGATGTGATTGACTTGACCCATTTCATTAGCATAGCACTTGATCGTTTAGTTTGTTGCTATTGCTTTCTTCATGACTTATACATGTTCCTATGACTATGAGATTATGCAACTCCCGTTTACCGAAGGAACACTTTGTGTGCTACCAAACGTCACAACATAACTGGGTGATTATAAAGGTGCTCTACAGGTGTCTCCGAAAGTACTTGTTGAGTTGGCGTATTTTGAGATTAGGATTTGTCACTCCAATTGTCGGAGAGGTATCTCTGGGCCCTCTCGGTAATGCACATCACTTAAGCCTTGCAAGCATTGCAACTAATGAGTTAGTTGCAGGATAATGTATTACGGAACGAGTAAAGAGACTTGCCGGTAACGAAATTGAACTAGGTATTGAGATACCGACGATCGAATCTCGGGCAAGTAACATACCGATGACAAAGGGAACAACATATGTTGTTATGCGGTCTGACCGATAAAGATCTTCATAGAATATGTGGGAGCCAATATGAGCATCCAGGTTCCCCTATTGGTTATTGACCGGAGACGTGTCTCGGCCATGTCTACATTGTTCTCGAACCTGTAGGGTCCACACGCTTAAGGTTTCGATGACAATTATATTATGAGTTTATGAGTTTTGATGTACCGAAGGAGTTCGGAGTCCCGGATGAGATCGGGGACATGACGAGGAGTCTCGAAATGGTCGAGACGTAAAGATCGATATATTGGACGACTATATTCGGACATCGGAAAGGTTCCGAGTGATTCGGGTATTTTTCGGAGTACCGGAGAGTTACGGGAATTCGCCGGGGAGTATATGGGCCTTATTGGGCCATACGGGAATAGAGGAGAGAGGCCAAAAGGAAGGAGGCGCGCGCCCCCTCTCTGGTCCGAATTGGACAAGGGGTGCAGCCCACTTTTCCTTGTTCCTTTCCCCCTCTTTCCTTCTCTCCTACTCCAACAAGGGAAGGAGGAGTCCTACTCCCGGTGGGAGTAGGACTCCCCCCTTGGCGCGCCCTCCTCCTAGGTCAGCCGCCTCCCTCCCTTGCTCCTTTATATACGGGGGCAGGGGGCACCCCATAGACACAACAATTGATCATTGATCTCTTAGCCGTGTGCGGTGCCCCCCTCCACCATAATCCTCGATAATATTGTAGCGGTGCTTAGGCGAAGCCCTGCGACGGTAGAACATCAAGATTGTCACCACGCCGTCGTGCTGATGGAACTCTTCCCCGACATTCTGCTGGATCGGAGTCCGGGGATCGTCGTCGAGCTGAACGTGTGCTAGAACTCGGAGGTGCCGTAGTTTCGGTGCTTGATCGGTCGGGCTGTGAAGACATACGACTACATCAACCGCGTTGTGCTAACGCTTCCGCTTTCGGTCTACGAGGGTACGTGGATAAAACTCTCCCCTCTCGTTGCTATGCATCACCATGATCTTGCGTGTGCGTAGGAAAATTTGAAATTACTACGTTCCCCAACAGTGGCATCCGAGCCAGGTTTTATGCGTAGATGTCATATGCACGAGTAGAACACAAGTGAGTTGTGGGCGATATGAGTCATACTGCTTACCAGCATGTCACACTTTGGTTCGGCGGTATTGTTGGATGAAGCGGCCCGGACCGACATTACGCGTACGCTTACGCGAGACTGGTTTTACCGACGTGCTATGCACACAGGTGACTAGCGGGTGTCAGTTTCTCCAACTTTAGTTGAACCGAGTGTGGCTACGCCCGGTCTTTGAGAAGGTTAAAACAGCACTAACTTGACAAACTATCGTTGTGGTTTTCGATGCGTAGGTAAGAACGGTTCTTGCTCAGCCCGTAGCAGCCACGTAAAACTTGTAACAACAAAGTAGAGGACGTCTAACTTGTTTTTGCAGGGCATGTTGTGATGTGATATGGTCAAGACGTGATGAGATATAAGTTGTTGTATAAGATGATCATGTTTTGTTGAAGTTATCGGCAACTTGCAGAAGCCTTATGGTTGTCTCTTTATTGCATAAGATGCAAGCGCCAAATAATTGCTTTACAATTATCGCTATGCGATAGCAATAGTTGTAAGAGCAATAGTTGGCGAGACGACCATGTGACGACACATTGATATAGATCAAGATGATGGAGATCATGGTGTCATGCCTATGACGATGGAAATCATGACGATGTTTTGGAGATGGAGATCAAAGGCACAAGATGATGATGGCCATATCATGTCACATATTTTGATTGCATGTGATGTTTATCTTTTATGCATCTTATCTTGCTTTAATTGACGGTAGCATTATAAGATGATCTCTCACTAAATTTCAAGATAAAAGTGTTCTCCCTGAGTATGCACCGTTGTCAAAGTTCGTCGTGCCCAGACACCACGTGATGATCGGGTGTGATAAGCTCTACGTCCATCTACAACGGGTGCAAGCCAGTTTTGCACACACAGAATACTCAGGTTAAACTTGACGAGCCTAGCATATGCAGATATGGCCTCGGAACACTGAGACTAAAAGGTCGAGCGTGAATCATATAGTAGATATGATCAACATAGTGATGTTCACCATTGAAAACTACCCCATTTCACGTGATGATCGGTTATAGTTTAGTTGATTTGGATTACGTGATCACTTAGAAGATTAGAAGGATGTCTTTCTAAGTGGGAGTTCTTAAGTAATATGATTAATTGAACTTAGATTTATCATGAACTTAGTCCTGGTAGTATTAGCATGTCTATGTTGTAGATCAATAGCTCGCGTTTAGCTCCCCTGTTTTATTTTTGATATGTTCCTAGAGAAAACTAAGTTGAAAGATGTTAGTAGCAATGATGCGAATTGGATCCGTGATCTGAGGTTTATCCTCATTGCTGCACAGAAGAATTATGTCCTTAATGCACCGCTAGGTGACAGACCTATTGCAGGAGCAGATGCAGACGTCATGAACGTTTGGCTAGCTCAATATGATGACTACTTGATAGTTTAGTGCACCATGCTTAACATCTTAGAATCGGGACTTCAAAGACATTTTGAACGTCATGGATCATATGGATGTTCCAGGAGTTGAAGTTAATATTTCAAGCAAATACCCGAGTTGAGAGATATGAAGTCTCGAACAAGTTCTATAGCTAAAAGATGGAGGAGAATAGCTCAAGCAGTGAGCATGTGTTCAGATTGTCTGGGTACTACAATCACTTGAATCAAGTGGGAGTTAATCTTCGAGATAAAATAGTGATTGACAGAATTCTCTAGTCAGCATCACCAAGTTAGTAGAACTTCGTGATGAACTATAGTATGCAAGGGATGATGAAAACGATTCCCGAGCTTTTCATGATGATGAAATCGATGAAGGTAGAAATCAAGAAAGAGCATCAAGTGTTGATGATTAACAAGACCACTAGTTTCAAGAAAAGGGCAAAGGGAAAGAAAGGGAACTTCAAGAAGAATGGCAAGCAAGTTGCTGCTCAAGTGAAGAAGCCCAAGTCTGGTCCTAAGCCTGAGACTAAGTGCTTCTACTGCAAAGGGACTGGTCACTGGAAGCGGAACTGCCCCAAGTATTTGACGGATAAGAAGGATGGCAAAGTGAACAAAGGTATATTTGATATACAGATTATTAATGTGTATTTTACTAGTGTTCGTAGCAACCCCTCGGTATTTGATACTGGTTCAGTTGCTAAGAGTAGTAACTCGAAACGGGAGTTGCAGAATGAACAGAGACTAGTTAAGGGTGAAGTGACGATGTGTGTTGGAAGTGGTTCCAAGATTGATATGATCTTCATCGCACACTCCCTATACTTTCGGGATTAGTGTTGAACCTAAATAAGTGTTATTTGGTGTTTGCGTTGAGCATGAATATGATTTGATCATGTTTATTGCAATATGGTTATTCATTTAAGTAAGAGAATAAATTGTTGTTCTGTTTACATGAATAAAACCTTCTATGGTCATACACCCAATGAAAATGGTTTGTTGGATCTCGATTGTGGTGATACACATTCTCGTAATATTGAAGCCAAAAGATGCAAAGTTAATAATGATAGTGCAACTTATTTGTGGCACTGCCGTTTAGGTCATATTGGTGTAAAGCGCATGAAGAAAATCCATGCTAATGGGATTTTGGAATCACTTGATTATGAATCAGTTGATGCTTGCGAACCGTGCCTCATGGGCAAGATGACTAAGACTCCGTTCTCCGGAACAATGGAGCAAACAACTGACTTATTGGAAATAATACATACTGATGTATGCAGTCCGATGAATGTTGAGGCTCGCGGCGGGTATCGTTATTTTGTGACCTTCAAAAGATGATTTGAGAAAATATGGGTATATCTACTTGATGAAACATAAGTCTAAAACATTTGAAAAGTTCAAAAACTTTAGAGTGAAGTGGAAAATCATCGTGACAAGAAAATAAAGTTTCTACGATCTGATCGCAGAGACAAATATTTGAGTTACGAGTTTGGTCTTCAATTAAAACAATGTGGAATAGTTTCACAAAATCGTGCCACCTGGAACACCACAACATAATGGTGTGTCCGAACATCATAACCGTACTATTATTGGATATAGTGCAATCTATGATGTTTCTTACCGATTGACCACTATAGTTTTGAGGTTATGCATTAGAGATAGCTACATTCATGTTAAATAGGGCACCATCTAAATCCGTTGAGACGACACCGTATGAACTATGGTTTGGCAAGAAACCTAAACTGTCGTTTCTTCAAGTTTGAGGTTGCAATGCTTATGTGAAAAAATTTCAACCTGATAAGCTCAAACCCAAATCGGAGAAGCGCGTCTTCATAGGATACCCAAAAGAAAATGTTGGGTACACCTTCTATCACAGATCCGAAGGCAAGTTATTCATTGCTGAGAATGGATCCTTTCTAGAGAAGGAGTTCCTCTCGAAAGAAGTGAGTGGGAGAAAAGTAGAACTTGATGAGGTAACTGTACCTGCTCCCTTATTGGAAAGTAGTTCATCACAGAAATCTATTCCTGTGACTACTACACCAATTAGTGAGGAAGCTAATGATGATGATCATGTAACTTCAGATCAAGTTACTACTGAACCTCGTAGGTAAACCAGAGTGAGATCCGCACCAGAGTGGTACGGTAATCCTGTTCTGGAGGTCATGTTACTTGACCATGACGAACCTACGAACTATGAGGAAGCGATGATGAGCCCAGATTCCGCGAAATGGCTTGAGGCCATGAAATCTGAGATGAGATCCATGTATAAGAACAAAGTATGGACTTTGATTGACTTGCCCATAGATCGACGAGCCATTGAGATTAAATGGATCTTCAAGAGGAAGACGGACGCTGATAGTAGTGTTACTATCTACAAAGCTAGAATTGTCGCAAAAAGGTTTTCGACAAGTTCAAGGTGTTGACCACGATGAGAATTTCTCACTCGTATCGATGCTTAAGTCTGTCCGAATCATGTTAGCTATTGCCGCATTTTATGAAATATGGCAAATGGATAAACAAAACTGCATTCCTTAATAGGATTTATTAAAGAAGAGTTGTATATGATGCAACCAGAAGGTTTTGTCGATCCTAAAGGTACTAACAAAATATGCAAGCTCCAGCGATCCATCTATGGACTGGTGCAAGCATCTCGGAGTTGGAATATACGTTTTGATAAGTTGATCAAAGCATATAGTTTTATACAGACTTGCGGTGAAGTCTGTATTTACAAGAAAGTGAGTGGGAGCACTACAACATTTCTGATAAGTATATGTATGACATATTGTTGATCGGAGATGATGTAGAATTATTCTGCAAAGCATAAAGGAATGTTTGAAAGGAATTTTTTCAAAGAAAGACCTCGGTGAAGCTGCTTACATATTGAGCATCAAGATTTATAGAGATAGATCAAGACGCTTAATAAGTTTTTCAATGAGTACATACCTTGACAAGATTTTGAAGTAGTTCAAAATGGAACAGTCAAAGAAGGAGTTCTTGCCTGTGTTACAAGGTGTGAAGTTGAGTAAGACTCAAAACCCGACCACGGCAGAAGATAGAGAGAGAATGAAAGTCATTCCCTATGCCTCAGCCATAGGTTCTATAAAGTATGCCATGCTGTGTACCAGACCTATTGTATACCCTGCCCTGAGTTTGGCAAAGGAGTACAATAGTGATCTAGGAGTAGATCACTAGACATTGGTCAAAATTATCCTTACTGGAATAAGGATATGTTTCTCGATTATGGAAGTGACAAAAGGTTCGTCGTAAAGGGTTACGTCGATGCAAATTTTGTCACTGATTGAGATGACTCTAAATCTCAATCTGGATACATATTGAAAGTGGGAGCAATTAGCTAGAGTAGCTCTGTGCACAGCATTGTTGACATAGAAATTTGCAAAATACTTACGGATCTGAATGTAGCAGACCTGTTGACTAAACTTCTCTCACAAGCAAAACATGATCACACCTCAGTACTATTTGGGTGTTAATCACATAGAGATGTGAACTAGATTATTGACTCTAGTAAACCCTTTGGGTGTTGGTCACATTTCGATGTGAACTATGGGTGTTAATCACATGATGATGTGAACTATTGGTATTAAATCACATGGCGATGTGAACTAGATTATTGAGTCTAGTCCAAGTGGGAGACTAAAGGAAATATGCCCTAGAGGCAATAATAAAGTTATTATTTATTTCCTTATATCATGATAAATGTTTATTATTCATGCTAGAATTGTATTACCCGGAAACATAATACATGTGTGAATACATAGACAAACAGAGTGTCACTAGTATGCCTCTACTTGACTAGCTCGTTGATCAAAGATGGTTATGTTTTCTAACCATAGACATGAGTTGTCATTTGATTAACGGGATCACATCATTAGGAGAATGATGTGATTGACTTGACCCATTTCGTTAGCATAGCACTTGACCGTTTAGTTTGTTGCTATTGCTTTCCTCATGACTTATACATGTTCCTATGACTATGAGATTATGCAACTCCCGTTTATCAGAGGAACACTTTGTGTGCTACCAAACGTCACAACGTAACTGGGTGATTATAAAGGTGCTCTACAGGTGTCTCCGAAGATACTTGTTGGGTTGGCGTATTTCGAGATTAGGATTTGTCACTCCGATTGTCGGAGAGGTATCTCTGGGCCTCTCGGTAATGCACATCACTTAAGCCTTGCAAGCATTGCAACTAATGAGTTAGTTGCAGGATGATGTATTACGGAACGAGTAAAGAGACTTGCCGATAACAAGATTGAACTAGGTATTGAGATACCGACGATCGAATCTCGGGCAAGTAACATACCGATGACAAAGGGAACAACGTATGTTGGTATGCGGTCTGACCGATAAAGATCTTCGTAGAATATGTGGGAGCCAATATGAGCATCCAGGTTCCGCTATTGGTTATTGACCGGAGATGTGTCTCGGTCATGTCTACATTGTTCTCGAACCCGTAGGGTCCACACGCTTAAGGTTTCGATGACAGTTATATTATGAGTTTATGAGTTTTGATGTACCGAAGGAGTTCATAGTCCTGGATGAGATCGAGGACATGACGAGGAGTCTCAAAATGGTCGAGACGTAAAGATCGATATATTGGACGACTATATTCGGACATCGGAAAGGTTCCGAGTGATTCGGGTATTTTTCGGAGTACCGGAGAGTTACGGGAATTCGCCGGGGAGTATATGGGCCTTATTGGGCCATACGGGAATATAGGAGAGAGGCCAGAAGGAAGGAGGCGCGCGCTCCCCTCTGGTCCGAATTGGACAAGGGGTGCAGCCCACTTTTCCTTGTTCCTCTCCCCCTCTTTCCTTCTCTCCTACTCCAACAAGGGAAGGAGGAGTCCTACTCCCGGTGGGAGTAGGACTCCCCCCTTGGCGCGCCCTCCTCCTAGGCCGGCCGCCTCCCTCCCTTGCTCCTTTATATACGGGGGCAGGGGGGCACCCCATAGACACAACAATTGATTATTGATCTCTTAGCCGTGTGCGGTGCCCCCCTCCACCATAATCCTCGATAATATTGTAGCGGTGCTTAGGCGAAGCCCTGCGACGGTAGAACATCAAGATCGTCACCACGCCGTCATGTTGACGGAACTCTTCCCCGACATTCTGCTGGATCGGAGTCCGGGGATCGTCATTGAGCTGAACGTGTGCTAGAACTCGGAGGTGCCGTAGTTTCGGTGCTTGATCAGTCGGGCTGTGAAGACGTACGACTACATCAACCGCGTTGTGCTAACGCTTCCGCTTTCGGTCTACGAGGGTACGTGGACAACACCCTCCCCTCTCGTTGCTATGCATCACCATGATCTTGCGTGTGCATAGGAAAAATTTGAAATTACTACGTTCCCCAACACCTAGGTGGCCCCCAGATGATAGGTCTTGACCCTACCTGTAGTAGGTGATCTCATCATTAGCCCCCAAATCGGTTGAGGTTTCATAGGGCAAATGGACTAAGCTTTTCGGTTAAGTGTAAGTGCTTCAGGGGCACTCGGAATATGTTCAAATAGTAGCCTGCTGCACCTTGGACGAATACGCAACAGATCCTGGACTAAAGGGTTCCCTGGGTGGCCGGGTGTTGTTGATCGCCCAGTAAAACTTGGTGGCATTCATTTGTCTCTCGGGAGAGATAGACTTGAGGTCCGAGTGTGGACATGCCATTAAAACTCGAGTGGCGACACTGGCGCGTGGTCTGACTCTTCGGGGAGATGCCACTCCTTATCCTAGGGGAACGCCAACGCAGGCCATCTCCGAGTCCAACTTTACGAGTTATGCGCCTTGGAGCCTAGTGAAAGGGCCAAGTTAACCCGCGGAGGGCCATCACGCTCGTCTCATAGCAATCCTGAAGGTGAGTTCAGTTGGGTGTTTTGCGTGTTTGAGTGCATGGGTCCCCGCAGAGGGTGGTCAGTCGGACTGACAAATGCCCTTTAGGAAAGGGACGGTGGGCAATCAATCAGATTGATTCACCGTGAAAATTATGGGATTCAAAATTGAGTGTGCGTGTGCAGAAGCGGTAACATCGTGGGTTAGTGGGGGAAAGTGGGGCATGATGCCTCGGTTTTTGCCCCTGAAATCTGCCACGTGCCACTATTGCTCTGTGCGAGCAGCCACCGCGGGCGCCGTTGATCCAGGGATCGACGGCTGGAGATCCGTCGCGTGATTTTTACTGGAGGTATAAAAGATTCGGGGCTAGGGTTATTTCTCCAGATCCCTTTTTCTTCCTCGACCCCTCCGCTGCTCTTCTCCACCCGACTGCTCCAGAGCACTCGAAGCCATGGCGAGGGACTTCACGATGAAAGCAGAGAAGGCAAAGAAGGCCGGGAAGGCCACGTCCTCGAGCTCTGGCGCTTCGGTTGGTGGCACGTCAGGGGATTGGATCCCCTCGCGTGTGAAAGATCGGGGATGTCGCCTAGAGGAGGGGGGGGGGGTTGAATTGGCGCTTTAAAATAATTATGGTTTAGGCTTGAACAAATGCGGAATAAACCTAGCTGTTAATTTGTCAAGCACAAAACCTACAACAACTAGGCTCACCTATGTGCACCAACAATTTATGCTAAGCAAGATAAACAACTAAGTGATAGCAAGATATATGGCAAGAAAAAAATATGGCTATCACAAAGTAAAGTGCATAAGTAAAGGGCTTAGATAAGAGATAACCGAGGCACACGGAGACGACGATGTATCCCGAAGTTCACACCCTTGCGGATGCTAATCTCCGTTTGGAGTGGCGTGGAGGCACAATGCTCCCCAAGAAGCCACTAGGGCCACCGTAATATCCTCACGCCCTCACACAATGAAAGATGCCATGATTTCACTAAGGGACCCTTGAGGGCGGTCACCGAACCCGTCCACTTTGGAAACCCTTGGGGGCGGTCACCGGAACCCGTCAAATTGCTCGAGGCGATCTCCACAACCTAATTGGCGACCCTGACGCTTGCCCAGAACTTTACACCACAATGATTGAGCTCCGAACACCACCAACTGTCTAGGGCACCAAGGCACCCAAGATGAACAAGCTCAAGGGTACCAAGCACCCAAGAGTAATAATCTTCTCAACTTGTAACTTCCACGTATCACCGTGAACTCAAACCGATGCACCAAATGCAATGGCAAGGGCACACAGAGTGCCCAAGTCCTTCTCTCCCAAATCCCACCAAAGCAACTAATGCTAGGGAGGAAAAATGAGAGGAAGAACGAAGAAGAGAACACGAAGAACTCCAAGATCTAGATCCAAGGGGTTCCCCTCACTTAGAGGAGAAAGTGATTGCTGGAAACGTAGGTCTAGATCTCCTCTCTCCCCCCCCAAAGTAGCAAGAATCCATGGAGGGATTGAGAGATAGCAAGCTTGAAGAAGGTCAACAATGGGGGAAGAACACGAGCTTAAGAGATAAGGTTCATTGGGGAAGAAGACCCCCTTTTATAGGTGGGAAAAAAATCCAACCGTTATGCTCATAGCCCGCATAGAGCGGTACTACCGCTCATGGGAGCGGTACTACGCTTGGGCGGTGGAAGCCCTTAGAAAAACAACAACGAGGAGGCAAAAGGCTGGTAGAACCGCCGGAGCGGTACTACCGCTCGTCCTCACGGTACTACCGCTAGGGGTAGCGGTACTATCGCTAAGGGTAGCGGTACTACTGCTTGCGAGCGGTACTAAAAAAATACATCCGTGCCTACCACCACTGGACTTACGACGAGTTTTTGGTCCGGAGTCGAAGTAGCCACGGAAGTAGCCGCTGTATTACCGCTCCCAAGAGCGGTAGTAAAAATTACATCCCCTCCAAGTGGTAGTACCGCTCCCATGAGCGGTAGTACCGCTGCAGCCTATTTAAGGACACCAAAACTAACACAACTTCTGCAAACGGACTCCGAATTCAACGAAACCAAATTTGATGGAAAGCTAGCGACAAGGGCTAACACAATCTTGATAGTAATAACAATAATAAGTAAACTAGAAAAGGCCCATAAGAAAATGGTGAGAACCCTTCCTCGAATAAGACCGGTAAAACCTCCAACACCGAAAATGCAAAAGAAAAAGCATGTGAACTCCGTTTTCGAAGAACTCGAGCTTGTCAAGAAGATCACCATAAGCTCCAAATATCACAAGGAGAAAACCAAACAAGAACCAAGAAATATGATGCAAGCATGTAGTGGTTTGAGCTCTCTACGAACGATACGACCAAGCTACTCACTTGAGAGCCCCCCTTGATAGTACAACTATCGATCCTATAGCCCGGTCTCCAAACTATCACCATGAGACCGGTAAAATAGAAAACCTATCAAGGACAAACCTTTTCCTTGCACGAAGTCCACTTGAGCTAGATAACGACGATCTTGACTCCCTCAAGTTGGACCACCTTTCTTGATTGCGTTCGCTCGATGAAGACTAGTTGATTGCTCCCCCATACTCCACTACGTGTGAGCCACTCTTTGGCACATCTTCACAAGTCCATTGACACCAAATGGACGACAAGCTTCAAGGATGATCTCTTCGTGATGTTCCATTTGAACTTGCACCGCAATCTTGATGACGATCACCATTTGATGTCATCCTCCATGGGTTGTATGAGATCTTCCTCTTGATGTAAACCCATGGAAACAAACCATACCATGGGATCACTTGATCCCTCTCGGTACATCTTCTACGCTTTGTGAGTTGATCAACTTGATTTACTCTTGACTTAGTCTTGATCAATCTTGAACCTTTCCAACTCTCTTCATTTGGATGATGCCTTGAAGGTAAGCATGAATGATCACACAATCTTCTTCTTCAAGACATGCTTGCAATAAACTCAACTCCCACATGAACAATCTTTGGATAATTCCTTAATAGCACCTTGGTCAACACATAAACTCCTTGAAACAAACACATGGACTTCAAGAAATGCCTATGGACAAATCCTTCAAATATAACTCAATGCAACCATTAGTCCATAGAGAGTGTCATCAATTACCAAAACCACACATGGGGCACCGCATGTCCTTTCAGCGTGTCTCGACCAAGCGGCTGGAGGACCTTGTCGCAGAGGGGCCCATTTCGCCGAACGGATGAAGGCGCCCGAAGGTGGGAGAGGTCGAGCCGGCGCCATAGGAGGACGAGCTTGTCCTCCTGGTGACTCACATCGAACGAGGTTTTTTGATGCCTCCCCATCCTTTCTTCCGGCCTTTTTGGACTATTTCGGGGTGCAGCTCCACCATCTCCCTCCAAACGACGTTATCTATCTCTCAGCTTTCATTTCTCTTTGTGAAAACTTTCTTGGCCGCCACCTGCACTGGGGTCTGTTCAAGCATATCTTCACATGTTGGTCGATGATCGTAAAGAAGGATTCACCGATTGGTGCGAAGACCCATGTCACCCAGCTATGCGGATGTATGGGGATCTAGCTCAAGGGGGGGGGGAGTGGGATTCCCGAAGATGAGCTTTCCTGACTCCCGTCAAGGGGTAGCAGGGGGGTTGGTTTTATTGCAGGGATGTCCCTGGGGCCAACAACCAGTCGGGCCTGCCCCTGTAATCGGCAGAGAGGGTGAGGGCTCCGGAGTCCCTCACGGTGTCGAAGGAGGAGAAGATGAAGGTGGGCATTCTAGCCAGCGCCTTGGTCAGGGTCGTGAACGCTGGCGTCAATGGGATGGATCTGCTAGGAGACATTTCTCAGTCGGCGGATCCACCCGCCGCAGGCCAGGGCTCATCCCATGTGGATGTATGAGGGCCTGAGTGACCCCACTTGGCTGCACCCGGAGGAGCTTGACGAGAAGGACGTGGGTGCCAAGATTAGGGACATCACTTGCGCTCAGGACAACCCACAAGGGATAGGAGGGTGCCTCGTATGCCAAGGACCTGCTGCCAGTTGAGGTAAACTTTACTCTGACCAGTTTGACTGTCCATGGATTATTTCTTGCACATTTGACTTCCATGTTGTGGCGCCTTTGTTTCCCCAGAGTTTCCAACATATGATCTTTGACATACCGGTGGTCGATCGGTCACCGGAGGATGTGATGAGCGACATCGAGCGTCGGTACTCGGAGGATGACGATGATGGCGACGAGGGCGAGAGCACTAAGGAGGGGGAGGAGGCCGGGTCTTCGCCGTCATCTGAGGGCCCCAGGGAGCCCCCCTCCAAGGTGCTGCATGACCCGAGTGGTAAGGCGGGAGGGGCTCAGCAGCCGACTGCCTCGGGCCGTACGATGCGCAGCTCAAAGAGCGAGCATGCTGAAGCGGAGAGCTCCGCCGAGAAGCATCCCAAACAGCCCAGGCAGACTGCCTCCAAACCTCGCAAGGCTGTTGTGCCCCAGATCAAGGTGACTGATGACCCACAAGTATAGGGGATCTATCGTAGTCCTTTCGATAAGTAAGAGTGTCGAACCCAACGAGGAGCAGAAGGAAATGATAAGCGGTTTTCAGCAAGGTATTCTCTGCAAGTACTGAAATAAGTGGTAACAGATAGTTTTGTGATAATATAGGTTGTAACGAGCAACAAGTAACAAAAGTAAATAAAGTGCAGCAAGGTGGCCCAATCCTTTTGTAGCAAAGGACAAGCCGAAACAAACTCTTATAATAGGAAAAGCGCTCCCGAGGACACATGGGAATATCGTCAAGCTAGTTTTCATCACGTTCATATGATTCACGTTCGATACTTTGATAATTTGATATGTGGGTGGACCGGTGCTTGGGTGCTATTCTTACTTGAACAAGCATCCCACTTATGATTAACCTCTATTGCAAGCATTCGCAACTACAACAAAAGTATTAAGGTAAACCTAACCATAGCATGAAACATATGGATCCAAATCAGCCCCTTACGAAGCAACGCATAAACTAGGGTTTAAGCTTCTGTCACTCTAGAAACCCATCATCTACTTATTACTTCCCAATGCCTTCCTCTAGGCCCAAATAATGGTGAAGTGTTATGTAGTCGACGTTCACATAACACCACTAGAGGCTAGACAACATACATCTTATCAAAATATCAAACGAATACCAAATTCACATGACTACTCATAGCAAGACTTCTCCCTTGTCCTCAGGAACGAACGTAATTACTCACAAAGCATATTCAAGTTCATAATCAGAGGGGTAATAATATGCATATAGGATCTGAACATATGATCTTCCACCAAATAAACCAACTAGCATCAACTACAAGGAGTAATCAACACTACTAGCAACCTACTAGTACCAATCCCGGACTTTGAGACAAGAATTGGATACAAGAGATGAACTAGGGTTTGGAGATGAGATGGTGCTGGTGAAGATGTTGATGGAGATTGCCCTCTCCCGATGAGAGGAGAGTTGGTGATGACGATGGTGATGATTTCCCCCTTCGGGAGGGAAGTATCCCTGGCAGAACAGCTCTGCCGGAGCTCTAGATTGGATCCGCCAAGGTTCCGCCTCGTGGCGGCCGAGTCTCGTCCCGAAAAGTTCCTCCTTATTTTTTTTCTCATCGAAAAACCTCATATAGGAGAAGATGGGCATCGGAGAGCCACCAGGGGGCCCACGAGGTAGGGGGCGTGCCCTAGGGGGGGGGGCACACCCTCGTGAGAAGGGTGTGGGACCCCTGGCCTTCATCTTTGGCGTGGATTTTTCTTTATTTCTTTTAAGACGTTTCGTGGAGTTTCAGGACTTTTGGAGTTGCGCAGAATAGGTCTCTAATATTTGCTCCTTTTCCAGACCAGAATTCCAGCTGCCGGCATTCTCCCTCTTTATGTAAACCTTGTAAAGTAAGAGAAAATAGCCATAAGTATTGTGACATAAAGTGAAATAACAGTCCATAATGCGATAAATATCGATATAAAAGCATGATGCAAAATGGACGTATCAACTCTCCCAAGCTTAGACCTCGCTTGTCCTCAAGCGAAAAGCCGATAACAATAAATATGACCTCATGTTTAGAGGTAGAGGCGTCGATAAAAATAAAATACGGACATGCAGGCATCATGATTATTCTCATAACAGCAACATATATAGATTTTGTCATATGATTACTTATGTTCAAGTGATGATCTATTCACAATGCAAAAGTATAAATCATAAACCTTATTGGGCTCCGACAAACTATAATCTCAGTCATTGAAACAATTGCAATTTATCATAACATCAGAAAGAGTCTATGTCAGAGCTAAAAAGCAAGTCCACATACTCAACTATCATTTAGTCCTCTATAATTGCTAACACTCACGCGATACTTGTGGTTACGGAGTTTTAATCGGACACCGAGAAAGATATGGGCTTATAGTTTTGCCCCACAACCTTTTACCTCAAGGGTAATGTCAACAATAATGGTACATGCTCCCCTACATCCAATTAGATATATATATATATCATGTTCTTTCCAACATGCTGAGCTTTCCAAAGGATAAAATAAAAAAGAAAAGGTGAAGATCACCATGACTCTTGCATAAGGTAAACGATAATAATAAAGGATAGGCCCTTCGCAGAGGGAAGCAGAGGTTGCCATGCGCTTTTATGGTTGGATATATAAAATCTCAATGCGAAAGAACGTCACTTTATATTGCCCCTTGTGATATGAACCTTTATTATGCAGTCCGTCGCTTTTATTACTTCCACATCACAAGATCGTATAAAGCTTATTTCTCCCACACCAATCAATCATACATATTTAGAGCAATTTTTATTGCTTTGCACCGATGACAACTTACTTGAAGGATCTTACTCAATCCATAGGTAGATATGGTGGACTCTCATGGCAAAACTGGTTTAAGGATATTTGGAAGCACAAGTAGTATTTCTACTTGGTGCTGAGAATTTGTCTAGCATGAGGGGGAAAGTCAAGCTCAACAAGTTAGAGGATCCACGACAACATACTTTATCTCAGATATAAGAAAGACATGACTCATTACGTCGTCTTCCTTGTCCAACATCAACTCTTTAGCATGTCATATTTTAATGAGTGCTCCCAATCATAAAAGATGTCAATGATAATATATCTATATGTGAAACCTCTCTTTCCTTATTACTTCCTATTAATTGCAACAATGACCAAAGCTATGTCTTCGAACTCCTAACAACTTTTAATCATCATACTCTTTCTATGTGAAGTCATTACTCTCAATAAGATCAATATGAACTTTTTGTTTCTTTTTATTCTTTTATTCTTTTCTTTTATTCACCCAAGATCATGGCAAAATAATCAAGCCCTTGACTCAACACTAATCTTTATTATATATAGCTCACAGACTCGATTACATAGAGAGATCATAAAGCAAAACTCAAAACTAGATCATGGCATAAACTTTATTCTACTGGATCAAGATACTACTAATAGGATCGAACTAAGAAAAACGGTAAAGGTAAGAGTTGTGATTGTGATACGATACCGGGGCACCTCCCCCAAGCTTGACAGTTGGCAAGGGGAGTGCCCATACCCAGATACTCAATTCTTCTTTGTTGGCGGAGACGGCGGAGGTGTTGTTGATGATGCGGGCTTGTCATCCATCTTCCAAGGCATAGGTTCACCATCATAGAAAGATGATCGAGTCTCCGGAATCCTCAAATCTGCAGCCAAACTCATTCTTTTGAATCTATATTCATACTCACAGTTTTGGTTTTAAAGGTCATAGACTTGGGCTTGGAGGTGCTCGATCTTCTCATATAGCTTGAATATGGCTTCCTCGGTGTTCTTGGCATCTGGCTTGTAATTGTTAGTGAATTCCGCGAGCATCGTGTGGCTGGTGTTGATTCCACGCTCCACCATCCTCTGGCACTTGAAAACTTGTTGCTCCAATGCTTCGAGCCTCGTCTCTATGTTTCCGGTGCCCTTTGGTCCCTCTTCATCGCGGATGTGCAGCAACCCATCACGCAACTCAATGGTTTGAAGGTGTCGCAGCACCTCCGCGAGGTAAGGGTTGATGACCTTCTCGAAGAACTTGTCCTTGGAGGCGCTTGGGGCCATCATGATAACCTAGATCTGTCAGAAAAACAGCTCGAAACAAAAACAGAGGAGGTTTGCGTGATACAGGAGTCAAAACCTCCGGGATATTATATAATGAATTTTTACCGACCAAAATACGTAACGTGCAAGAAAACGGAGTCCGAAAAGCACTCGAGGTGCTCACGAGGTAGGGGGCGCGCCCAGGGGGGTAGGGCGCGCCCACCACCCTCGTGGGGCCCTCGTGTCCTTCCCAGACTGCTACTTATTTTTCTATTTTTCTAAATATTCCAAAACGGAGAAATATTGCCTTAAAAATTGTTTTGGAGTCGGTTTACTTACCGTACCACATACCTATTCCTTTTCGGAGTCTGAAATGTTCCGGAAAGTGTCCCTTATGTATTCCTCCGGGGTTATGGTTTCAATAATATTGGTTTCAACATTTATGGGATTACCTAAGATATAATGTTTAATTCTTTGACCGTTTACCACCTTCGGATTTGTGCCCTCGAAGTTGTTGATTTTTATGGCACCGGAACGATAGACCTTTTCGATAACATAGGGGCCTTCCCATTTAGAGGGAAGTTTCCCTGCAAAAAATCTTAAACAAGAGTTGTATAGAAATACATAATCACCTACATTAAACTCACGCTTTTGTATTCTTTTGTCATGCCATTTTTTAACTTTTTCTTTAAACAACTTGGCATTTTCATAAGCTTGGGTTCTCCATTCATCAAGTAAGCTAATATCAAATAACGTCTTCTCACCGGCAAGTTTAAAATCGTAGTTGAGCTCTTTAATAGCCCAATATGCCTTATGTTCTAGTTCGAGAGGTAAGTGACATGCTTTTCCATAAACCATTTTATACGGAGACATACCCATAGGATTTTTGTATGCAGTTCTATAAGCCCATAACGCATCATCAAGTTTCTTAGACCAATTCTTTCTAGACCTATTAACAGTCTTTTGCAAAATTAATTTGAGCTCTCTATTGCTCAACTCTACTTGACCACTAGACTGAGGGTGATAAGGAGATGCAATTCTATGATTAACATCATATTTAGCAAGCATTTTACGGAAAGCACCATGAATAAAGTGTGAACCACCATCAGTCATTAAATATCTAGGGACTCCAAACCTCGGAAAAATAACTTCCTTAAGCATTTTAATAGAAGTGTTATGATCAGCACTACTAGTTGGAATAGCTTCTACCCACTTAGTAACGTAATCAACAGCAACTAGAATATGTGTGTATCCATTAGAGGCAGGAAAAGGTCCCATATAATCAAAGCCCCAAACATCAAATGGTTCAATTACAAGAGAATAATTCATAGGCATTTCTTGACGTCTACCAATATTACCAATTCTTTGACATTCATCACAAGACAAGACAAACTTACGGGCGTGCTTGAAGAGAGTAGGCCAATAAAAACCAGATTGCAATACCTGATGTGCAGTTCTATCTCCAGCGTGGTGTCCTCCATAAGGCTCGAAATGACACTTGCGAAGGATCTGTTCCTGTTCATGCTCAGGTACACAACGTCTAATAACACCATCTACCCCTTCTTTTTAAAGATGTGGGTCATCCCAAAAGTAATGTCTTAAATCATAGAAAAACTTTTTCTTTTGTTGGTATGTGAAGCTAGGTGGTATAAATTTAGCAACAATATAATTAGCATAATCAGCATACCATGGAGTACTACGAGAAGTTCTTATAACATTTAATTGTTCATCAGGAAAGTTATCATTAATAGGTAGTGGGTCATCAAGAATATTTTCCAACCTAGACAGGTTGTCTGCAACGGGGTTCTCAGCTCCCTTTCTATCAACAATATGCAAATCAAATTCTTGTAGCAAGAGAACCCATCTAATAAGTCTAGGTTTAGCATCTTTCTTTTCCATAAGATATTTAATAGCAGCATGATCAGTTTGAATAGTTACTTTAGAATCAACAATATAAGATCTGAACTTATCACAGGCAAATACAACTGCTAAGAGTTCTTTTTCAGTAGTAGCATAATTTCTTTGAGCATTGTCTAGAGTATTACTAGCATAATGAATAACATTTAATTTCTTATCAACTCTTTGCCCTAGAACATCACCTACAGCATAATCACTAGCATCACACATAATTTCAAAGGGTAGGTTCCAATCAGGTGGCTGAACAACAGGTGGACAGACTAATGCTTTCTTAAGTATTTCAAATGCTTCTACACAATCATCATCAAAGACAAATGGTATATCTTTTTGCAATAAATTAGTTAGAGGCCGAGAAATTTTTGAGAAGTCCTTAATGAACCTCCTATAAAATCCAGCGTGACCAAGGAAACTTCTTATACCTTTGATGTCCTTAGGACATGGCATCTTTTCAATAGCATCAACCTTGGCTTTATCAACTTGAATACCTCTTTCAGAAACTTTGTGCCCCAAGACAATACCTTCATTAACCATAAAGTGGCACTTTTCCCAATTCAAGACAAGATTAGTTTCTTCACATCTCTGCAAAACTCGATCAAGATTGCTCAAGCAATCATCAAAAGAGGAACCATAGACGGAAAAGTCGTCCATGAAAACCTCACAAATCTTTTAACAAAAGTCAGAGATAGCCATCATGTATCTTTGAAAGGTAGCAGGTGCATTACATAAACCAAAAGGCATACGTCTATAAGCAAAAGTACCAAAAGGGCATGTAAAAGTAGTCTTTGATTGATCTCTAGCCAACACAGGCATTTGAGAGAAATCAGAATAACCATCTAGAAAGCAATAGTGTGTATGTTTGCATAATCTTTCTAGCATTTGATCAATAAAAGGTAAGGGGTAATGATCTTTCTTAGTAGCTTTATTTAATTTGCGGAAATCAATTACCATCCTATAACCTGTGATAATTCTTTGTGGAATCAATTCATCTTTATCATTAGGAACAAAAGTAATACCTCCCTTCTTAGGGACACAATGGACAAGACTTACCCACTCACTATCAGCAATGGGATAGATTATACCTGCCTCCAGAAGCTTTAGTATTTCTTTTCTTACCACTTCTTTCATTTTAGGATTCAGACGGCGTTGAGGATCACGAACTGGTTTGGCATCCGCTTCCAAATTTATTTTATGTTGACATAGAGTGGGACTAATGCCCTTAAGATCATCAAGAGTATATCCAATAGCAGCACGATGCTTCTTCAGAGTTTTCAATAATCTTTCTTCTTCATGCTCTGAAAGGTTAGCACTAATAATAACATGATATATCTTCTTTTCATCAAGATAAGCATATTTAAGATTATCAGGCAACTATTTAAGCTCAAATACGGGATCACCCTTGGGTGGAGGAGGATCCCCTAAAATTTCAACAGGCAAGTTGTGATGCAGAATAGGTTCCTGTTTAAAGAATACTTCATCTATTTCCCTTCTTTCTTTCATGAACATATCATTTTCATGGTCTAGCAAATAGTGTTCTAAAGGATCACTAGGAGGTACGGCAATAGAAGCAAGACCAATAATTTCATCCTTACTAGGTAATTCTTCCTCACGATGTTGTTTACTAAATTTAGAGAAATTAAACTCATGGACCATATCATCCAAACCAACAGTAACAATATTCTTAGTGCAGTCTATGGTAGCATTGACAGTATTTAAGAAGGGTCTACCAAATATAATTGGACAAAAGCTATCTTGCAGAGAAGTAAGAACAAGAAAATCAGCAGGATATTTAGTTTTCCCACACAAGACTTCAACATCTCTAACAATTCCAATTGGTGCAATAGTATCTCTATTGGCAAGTTTAATAGTAACATCAATATCTTCTAACTCAACAGGTGCAATTTCATTCTTAATTTCTTTGTATAAGTCATGAGGTATAACACTAGCACTAGCACCCATATCACATAATCCATGATAACAATGATCTCCTATTTTAACAGAAATAACAGGCACACCTACCACAAGTCTATGTTTATCCTTATCACAAGGTTTAGCAATTCTAGCAGTTTCACCTTCGAACTGAATAACATGCCCATCAATATTATCAGACAAGAGATCTTTAACAATAGCAATATTAGGTTCTACTTTAACTTTCTTAGGAGGTGTATAAGTTCTAATATTACTTTTATGAACAATAGTTGAAGCTTTAGCATGATCCTTTATTCTAACAGGGAAAGGTGGTTTCTCAATGTAAGAAGTAGGAACAATAGGATCATTATAAGTGGCAGTATTTTCTTCAACTTTAATAGGCGCAGCTACTTTTACTTCTATGGGAGGATGATATTTAAACCACTTCTCCTTAGGGAGATCAACATAAGTAGCAAAAGATTCACAGAAAGAAGCTACTATCTCAGAGTCAAGTCCATATTTAGTGCTAAACTTACAGAAAATATCGGTGTCCGTAAAAGATTTAACACAATCAAACTTAGGTGTCATACCTGACTCCTTACCTTCGTCGAGGTCCCAATCTTCAGAGTTGCGTTTAATTATATCCAATAAATTCCATCTGAATTCAATAGTCTTCATCATAAAAGAGCCAACACAAGAAGTATCGAGCATGGTGCGATTGTTTTCAGAAAGCCGAGCATAAAAACTTTGCATAATTATTTCTCTTGAGAGCTCATGATTGGGGCATGAATATAACATTGATTTAAGCCTCCCCAAGCTTGATTTATGCTTTCTCCTTCGCGAGGCCAGAAATTATGTATATATAATTGCGATCACGATGAACAAGATGCATAGGGTAATACTTTTGATGAAATTCCAGCTTCAATCTTTTATAGTCCCATGATCTCATATCATCACATAGCCTATACCATATCAATGCGTCTCCCTTCAAAGATAAAGGGAAGACCTTCTTCTTAGCAACATCATCGGGTATACCTGCAAGCTTAAATAAACCACAAACTTCATCCACATATATTAAGTGCTCATCAGGATGCTTTGTTCCATCTCCTGTAAAAGGGTTAGCTAGCAGTTTTTCCATCATACCCGAAGGAAATTCAAAAGGAGTTTCATTTTCAATAGGTTCAGTAGGTTGAGGAGCAACTCTTTGCTCTACTGGACAGGGTGAAGATACCCGGAACAAGCCCCTCAGGGAATTACTTTCCATAATAACAAGTGACAGTAAATTTCAGCACACTATATAAAATTTTCCTTACCAAATTCCACCTACCAAAGGCGCTACACTCCCCGGCAACGGCGCAAGAAAAGAGTCTTGATGACCCACAAGTATAGGGGATCTATCGTAGTCCTTTCGATAAGTAAGAGTGTCGAACCCAACGAGGAGCAGAAGGAAATGATAAGCGGTTTTCAGCAAGGTATTCTCTACCAGTACTGAAATAAGTGGTAACAGATAGTTTTGTGATAATATAGGTTGTAACGAGCAACAAGTAACAAAAGTAAATAAAGTGCAACAAGGTGGCCCAATCCTTTTGTAGCAAAGGACAAGCCGGAACAAACTCTTATAATAGGAAAAGCGCTCCCGAGGACACATGGGAATATCGTCAAGCTAGTTTTCATCACGTTCATATGATTCGCGTTCGATACTTTGATAATTTGATATGTGGGTGGACCGGTGCTTGGGTGCTGTTCTTACTTGAACAAGCATCCCACTTATGATTAACCTCTATTGCAAGCATCCGCAACTACAACAAAAGTATTAAGGTAAACCTAACCATAGCATGAAACATATGGATCCAAATCAACCCCTTATGAAGCAACGCATAAACTAGGGTTTAAGCTTCTGTCACTCTAGAAACCCATCATCTACTTATTACTTCCCAATGCCTTCCTCTAGGCCCAAATAATGGTGAAGTGTTATGTAGTCAACGTTCACATAACACCACTAGAGGGTAGACAACATACATCTTATCAAAATATCAAATGAATACCAAATTCACATGACTACTCATAGCAAGACTTCTCCCTTGTCCTCAGGAACGAACGTAATTACTCACAAAGCATATCCAAGTTCATAATCAGAGGGGTAATAATATGCATATAGGATCTGAACATATGATCTTCCACCAAATAAACCAACTAGCATCAACTACAAGGAGTAATCAACAGTACTAGCAACCTACTAGCACCAATCCCGGACTTTGAGACAAGAATTGGATACAAGAGATGAACTAGGGTTTGGAGATGAGATGGTGCTGGTGAAGATGTTGATGGAGATTGCCCTCTCCCGATGAGAGAAGCGTTGGTGATGACGATGGTGATGATTTCCCCCTCCGGCAGGGAAGTATCCCCGGCAGAACAGCTCTGCCGGAGCTCTAGATTGGATCCGCCAAGGTTCTGCCTCCTGGCGGCTGAGTCTCATCCCGAAAAGTTCCTCCTAATTTTTTTCTCATCGAAAGACCTCATATAGGAGAAGATGGGAATCGGAGAGCCACCAGGGGGCCCACGAGGTAGGGGGGCATGCCCTAGGGGGGGGGGGGTGCCCCTCACCCTCGTGAGAAGGGTGTGGGCCCCCTGGCCTTCATCTTTGGCGCGGATTTTTCTTTATTTCTTTTAAGACGTTCCGTGGAGTTTCAGGACTTTTGGAGTTGCGCAAAATAGGTCTCTAATATTTGCTCCTTTTCTAGACCAGAATTCCAGCTGCCGACATTCTCCCTCTTTATGTAAACCTTATAAAATAAGAGAAAATAGCCATAAGTATTGTGACATAAAGTGAAATAACAGTCCATAATGCGATAAATATCGATATAAAAGCATGATGCAAAATGGACGTATCAGTGACCGTGCTTGTGGCGTCGACGTAAGTGTTCTTGCCAATTCTTCGTCCATTGTCATCTTCACTCAGTTGGCGGCCAAGTGATATTGTGTTTTGCAGCAATGAGACATTGACGACGACGCCGGATCCAAATGCCCCCAAGCAGGGTCAGGGCGAGACCGATGTGGTGGATGCCACCACCTCCAAATGTATGGACGCATCAACTGATTTAGACTTTTGGATTTCTATCTGATTGACTTTTACTGATGCATCAACCTATGTGTTTGCATAGCACCGACTGAGGTCATCCAATTGGACGACGACAATAAGGTCAACCCGTACGTCCAACCCTGAGGCTAACAAGGGGGCAGTGACCAACATCAACGTGGTCACGCAGGAGGCCTCTTCTCACCTAGTGGAGCACGTTTCACCCTCCAAGACTACCAGGAGGCCTACCGGACCGAGTCCTCTGGCCCAGGGCAGCTCTATGCGCGCAGCCGCCATGGTTCCGACTCTAAGGCCTGCGCCCACACCGCCGTCAACCTCCGTCATCGCCTATCCCCTGTACCATGTCCCAGAAGGCCAAGTGGGGATGAGTAAGGAGGCTCTCATCCAGGTGAAGCTGATTGTGAGCGGCTAAAGGACGCGTATGACGCCAGCAATGCACTGCAGACCAACGTCCGGGTAAGTACCATTGTGAGTATGATTTCCAGTCGAAGTGTTTGAAGGATTTGCTTCTTCGTGGACGGTAGTATTCCTGTCAGTGGGTTTGCGTAGGGCACACCCACTGGGTGTTTTTGTTTCAGTGGGAGCACGTTGAGTGCACCCACTGGGTGTAGTCCCCGAGGTTGCCGTCTACTGGAAGCAGCCGTCAGAGTCTTAGAGCTTGAAATTTTCTTTGCCACCGTTGTCACTTGGATTTGGCCAGCTCATTTCCAAGTGTTTTCGGTTCCAGTGAGGGCACGCTGAGTGCACCCACTGGGTGTAGTCCCCGAGGCTACCGCCGACTGGAAGCAGTCGATGGTAGTCTTAGAGTTTTTAGCTCATCAACATGAGCCACTTTCTAGTGGAGGCACGGGATTGGGACATAGCAACCTTCACTTAGTCTTAAGAAAATATTGCTTCATATCTTGAAGGATTGGGAGGAGATGGCGTAAAAAGGAAGGAAAAAGGAATTCGAAATCCGTCCCTTCCCACAGAATCATCGGGCTTGACTTTCCTTACTTTCCCAACCCCGCTACTGTAAAAAGAACTCTTTTGTTTTGAGACTAGCTAGTCACTATGGTTTGCGGGAAAACTCTTCTCTCTCTGGTCTCACTTCAAGTCCTTCTAGAAGTAAATAAAGGAAATGGTTATTCAACTACGACGCTGTTGGACAATCGACCGAATTCAAGCCCTAGCCCCTCAACTCGGACGGACTTGTGGAAATCCTCAAAAACAAGTAGTGCTCTACTCACCTATCTATAACATAGAAATGTTGCATCCAACCCTGGAACGAGACGTAAAGAATAGGCTACCATATGAGATGAGACGACTTCATTCTTGGATTTCATCCCTACGCTTAAGAAAGATAAGGGATTGGATTTCATACCTTTTATTTAGAGATTTGTCGTTCCGACTGGAAAATGTAACCTTCCACCATACGTAAACCAATGCTGAGTGCACCCACTAGGTGTAGTCCCCGAGACTGCCGCCGGTTGCAGGCAATCGATCAACGGTAGTCTTTAGAACTGTACTTGTTGTGTGGCACTCGGGGTGCGCCACCGCACTCAGCTGACCGAGTGGGCCGTCTGATGAGATGGAGGTTAGGGTGTTGTTGTCCCTATCTTCTTCATTGCTGACTCGGTGGTTAGCCGAATGATCAAAGACCCGTGTGTTGTTGTCCTCGATCTTCTTCATTGCCGACTCAGTGGTCAGCTGAGTGATCTTGGACTTAGAGGGTTTGATGTTGATCTTGTTCATTTCTTTCAACTGACTATCTTCTTATCTGATAACAGAGGCCTGCGAGCTAGGATCTCACTATGCTGCCTTGGAGAAGGAGGTGATTTCGCTCCGAGTGGATCTGGACGCCGAGAAACACAAAAGCACCCGACTATAGAAGGAGAAGAATACCTTCAGAGGTTAGTTGCTTCCTCTGACTGGTCACTGTATTTTGTTTTCTTCCTTGATTTGAGTTAATTCACCTCAACAAACATTCATAGCGAGAACGTCCAACTTGTAAAGAGGCCCATGACTTCTATTTCTTTAGACACCATGAAGCACGCCCTGGAGGACAAGGACAAATAGCTAGCATTTGCACATAAGTAGGCTAGGACTAAAACCAAGACCACCGAGGAGAAGCTGGCACCAGTCAGCAAGCTGGAGGAGGAGATCAAGACCCTCAAGGCCGCTATTGGAGCAGCTAAAGGTGGAGCTTCTGAGTGGGAGAAAGAGTGCAAGGACCAGACAAGAGCCTTCGAGCAGGAGAAGAAAACCTTGGGGGAAAGGTTTCTCAGCTTCTTGAGAAGAAGAATGCACTCGAGCAGTACATCGACTTCTTATACTTAGAGATGAATGAGAAGCTTGCTGGTAAGTCTTCGGCCTGATTGAAATTCCTTTGCTCTCAGGTCTCTTCAATGAGGAGCTGGAGACAAAGCGGATTGAGAGGGACCTGAATCCTTCAAGGCAACTCTTCAACGACAAGGCCGCCCTCACCATCCTCTAACTGGATGAGCGTCTCGACAAAGCCCTGGGCTACATCACTCAGCTGAGAGGCGCCATGGGAAGAATTGAGAAGGATCTGTGGCCCGAGGAGTCGATCTAGGCGGATTTGGAGTCCATGATGACGCGGCTGAATGAGATCCCTGCCTGAGTGCAGGCGTGGAAGAAATCGGTGGCTTGCAGTGGCGCCGATGTGGCCTTATCACTCGTCCGCATCCATTTTAAGGATGTGGACAAAGAGAAGCTGAAGACTCTCCGTGTGGTCAACAAGAAGAAGCTCAAATTTGAGGACTTCATGGAGACGTTCGCTAAGGCCGCCATGCGGATAGCAGATGGAATTGATCCGAAGACCTTCGTCGAGCCGGCCAGCCCTCAACTAGATGCATGAAAAACTTCTTTGAATTAAATTTGCCCCGGAATGCCGAGTGGTTGATGTAACCGCAAACTTTGATGAGCCTTGAGCTCGTTTACTTTGCTTTTTTCCTTTGAACATTCGAACGGATTGAAGTTTTTAATCGGGAGCTTTAATCCTTATTTGCCGATGTGTTGATTAGCTTAGGCGAGAACCAGTCTGCAACTAAGCCCCCGAGTGTGGAACATTCGACACTCGAGATATCTTGAACTTAGGCGAAAGTTCGCGGCTAAGCCCTCAAGTGTGGAGCATGTCCGCACTCGGAATGTTTTTAACTTAGGCGAAAGCTGGTTAGCAACTAAGCCCCCGAGTGTGGAGCATGTCCGCACTCGGATATTTTTAACTTAGGCGAAAGGTGGTTCGTAGTTAAGCCCCGGAGTGTGGAGCATGTCCGCACTCACAATGTTTTTAACTTAGGAAAAAGCTCGTTCGCAGCTAAGCCCCAGAGTGTGGAGCATGTCCGCACTCAGAATGTTTTTAACTTAGGCAAAAGCTGGTTCGCAGCTAAGCCCCCGAGTGTGGAGCATGTCTGCACTTGGAATATTTTTAACTTAGGCAAAAGATGGTTCACAACTAAGCCCCCGAGTGTGGAGCATGTCCACACTCAGAATGTTTGAACTTAGGCGAAAACTGGTTCGCAGCTAAGCCCCCGAGTGTGGAGTATGTCTGCACTCGGTATGTTTTGAACTTAGGCGAAAACTGGTTCGCGATTAAGCACCCGAGTGTGGAGCATGTCGGCACTCGAAATGTTTTTAACTTTGGCAAAAACTGGTTCACATCTAAGCCAATTAACCCGCTGGGAGTGTGCTGGTTTTCGAATGCTGTAGTCATGTGAGTGAAACACGACATTAGGCTGAACTAGACGATACACATGAAAAGTAAGACTTTTATTCATCTAAGTTCGTTTGAAAAACTATTACAATGGGGATTTTTATTCTATGTGTAAAACTTGCGGACCAGGCCCGCATTCCAAGCCCTAGGCTCTTCTATGTCCTTGCTAAAATTTTATAGTCGGTAAGCTCCATTATTTAGGACCTTCGATATGTCAAAAGGCCCCTACCACAGGGGCGCTGATACGTCTCCGTCGTATCTATAATTTTTTATTGTTCCATGCCAATATTATTCAACTTTCATATACTTTTGGCAACTTTTTATACTATTTTTGGGACTAACATATTGATCCAATGCCCAGTGCCAGTTCCTGTTTGTTGCATGTTATTTGTTTCACAGAATATCCATATCAAACGGAGTCCAAATGGGATAAAAACTGACGGAGATTTTTTTGGAATATATATGATTTTTGGGAAGAAAAATCCACGCGAGACGATGCCCGAGGGGGCCATGAGGCAGGGGGGCGCGCCCTAGGGGGGCAGGCGCGCCCCTGACCCTCGTGGCCACCCCGTAAGGTGGTTGATGCCCTTCTTTCGCGCAAGAAAGCTAATATCCGGATAGAGATCTTGTTAAAATTTCAGCCCAATCGGAGTTACGGATCTCCGGGAATATAAGAAACGGTGAAAGGGAAGAATCGGAGAACGCAGAAACAGAGAGAGATAGAGAGACAGATCCAATCTCGGAGGGGCTCTCGCCCCTCCCACGCCATGGAGGCCATAGACCAGAGGGGAAACCCTTCTCCCATCTAGGGAGGATGTCAAGGAAGAAGAAGAAGGAGGGGGGCTCTCCCCCCCTCGCTTCCGGTGGCACCGGAGTGCCACCGAGGGCCATCATCATCACCACAATCTTCACCAACAACTTCACCGCCATCATCACCAACTCTTCCCCCTCTATGCAGCGGTGTAACCTCTCTCTTACCCGCTGTAATATCTACTTAAACATGGTGCTCAACGCTATATATTATTTCCCAATGATGTATGGCTATCCTATGATGTTTGAGTAGATCCGTTTTGTCCTATGGGTTGTTTGATGATGATGATTGGTTTGAGTTGCATGTTTTATTATTGGTGCTGTCCTATGGTGCTCTCTGTGCCGCGCAAGCGTGAGGGATTCCCGCTGTAGGGTGTTGCAATACGTTTATGATTAGCTTATAGTGAGTTGCGTGAGTGACTGAAACACAAACCCGAGTAAGGGGGTTGTTGCGTATGGGATAAAGAGGACTTGATGCTTCAATGCTATGGTTGGGTTTTACCTTAATGATATTTAGTAGTTGCGAATGCTTGCTAGAGTTCCAATCATAAGTGCATATGATCCAAATAGAGAAAGTATGTTAGCTTATGCATCTCCCTCATATAAAATTGCAATAATGATTACCGGTCTAGTTATCGATTGCCTAGGGACAAATAACTTTCTTGTAACAAAAAGGTCTTTACTAAAATTAACTTAGTTATTTCTTTACCTAAACAGCCCCTACTTTTTATTTACGTGTTCTTTATTATCTTGCAAACCTATCCTATCACACCTACAAAGTACTTCTAGTTTCATACTTGTTCTAGGTAAAGCGAACATCAAGCCTGTGTAGAGTTGTATCGGTGGTCGATAGAACTTGAGGGAATATTTGTTCTGCCTTTAGCTCCTCGTTGGGTTCGACACTCTTACTTACCGAAAACTGTTGCGATCCCTTATACTTGTGGGTTATCAAGACCTTTTTTTGGCGCCGTTGCCGGGGAGCAATAGCGTGGGGTGAATATTCTCGTGTGTGCTTGTTTGCTTTATCACTAAGTAATTTTTATTTGCTGTTCTTAGTTGTCCTTTATCTTTAGTTATGGATATGGAACACGAAATACCAAAAAAATAGGTGTACTTTCTGCTCATGGAGATGGGGAACCTCCTAAAACCCTCGATGCTGGTCATGTGAAAGATATTATGTACTACTTTAATAATCCTGAGAAAACCCCATTTAATTATGTAATGGGAGTAACGTTGGATCAACGTGAATACTTTAGGGATTACCGCTTGACACAAAAAGGGAAACTATTATGGGATCAAATTCATATATTGAATTGGTATGCTAGGCAACTATGCTTGAGATATGATTATATTTGTTGCTATAGGATGAAGGCTCCACACCTTCCCTTTTTATGCGAATTTAGTGATAATAAAACCTTAGCTTCTTATGCTAATGGTATATGATTACTATGATGTGGAACAAATAGAAGAATTTGTTGCTTTCATGGGTGCTTATGAAATTGAATCTATGTTTAAAGAGTTTGAAGATTTTGATGATTCGGTTTATAGACCTGAAAATTTAGCTATCCTTAAATATTGCTATGAGAATTATGAATACAATTCCGATATTAATGCACTTATTGAGAAAGTCTCCGCTGTCCAAGAAGAGACTAATATTTTGCAGGAATCTATGGAAGAAGTTGATGAAACTGTGAGCTCATTGGATGAAAAATATGAGTAGAGCGAAGAACAAAAGGAGGAAGAGCGGATTGATCACCCGTGCCCACGTTCTAATGAGAGTAACTCTTCAACTCATACATTGTTTAATTCCCCTTCATGCTTACCGAAGGATGAATGCTATGGTAATTGCTATGATCCCGTTGATTCTTTTGAAATATCCCTTTTTGATGATGCTTGCTATGCTTGTGGCCAAGAAGCCAATATGAATTATGCTTATGGAGATGAACTTGCTATAGTTCCTTATGTTAAACATGAAATTTTTTCTATTGCACCCACGCATGATAGTCCTATTATCTTTTTGAATTCTCCCAACTACACTTTATCGGAGAAGTTTACCCTTACTAAGGATTATATTGATGGGTTACCTTATACCGTTGCACATGGTGATTTTGATATATATAATATGCATGTGCTTGCTGCTCCTACTTGCAATTATTATGAGAGAGGAACTACATCTCCGCCTCTTTATGTTTCCAATACATCAAAATTGGAAGAAACTGTTTATACTATGCATTGGCCTTTACTTTGTGTGCATAAATTGTTCTTTTATGACATGCCTATGCATAGGAAGAGATTTAGACTTCGTCATTGCATGATATATGTTACTTTGTACTCGCTACTAAATTACAAATCATTGTTAATTAGTATTGGCTTTGATATACCTTGGGATCCGGGTGGATCCATTACTTGAGCACTATATGCCTAGCTTAATGGCTTTAAAGAAAGCACTGCCAGGGAGACAACCCGGAAGTTTTAGAGAGTCGTTTATTTCTGTTGAGTGCTTTCATATAGTTTAAAAACAACACAAATAAAGAGGGGAACCCAAAACTTTTTCAAAAAGGAAAGTGAAAGTGAGAAAGACAAGCATTGTTGAAGTGGGAGAGCTCCTTGAACTTTGTTCATGCTCACGGCAACTTTGTGAATCTTTATTACAGAAACTTTTCAACAAAAACAATTATCCCCTTGTACAATTCCATTGTATTATAAAAATAGTGTGCCAAGGTTTGCCTTTAGGATGTTTACATTTGCTTGATGGTTTGTACGGTGCAGGACATAAACTTTGGCTGTAGTGCGCGATTTTACATTTTTAGTTGGAACGTAAAATGGTTCTGATTCTTTTTGAACTGTCTTCCTATACAAATTCTTTATTTTTCCACATTTTGTCAGAAGTTTTCAAGTATCAGAAGTATGGTGAATGTTCAGATTGTTATAGACTGTTCTGTTTTAGACAGATTCTGTTTTTGATGCATAGTTTGCTTGTTTTGATGAAACTAACGATTTATATCAGTGGATTAAGCCATGGAAAAGTTATATTACAGTAGACACAATGCAAAAATAAAATATGAATTGGTTTGCAACATTACTTAGAGTAGTGATTTTCTTTATTATACTAACGGATCTTACCGAGTTTTCTGTTGAAGTTTTGTGTGGATGAAGTGTTCGATGATCGAGAAGGTCTCGATGTGAGAAGAAGGAAGAGAGGCAAGAGCTCAAGATTGGGGATGCCCTAGGCACTCCAAGTAAACATTCAAGGAGACTCAAGCATCTAAGCTTGGGGATGCCCCGGAAGGCATCCCCTCTTTCTTCAACAAGTATCGGTATGTTTTCGGATTTGTTTCGTTCATGCGATATGTGCAATCTTGGAGTGTCTTTTGCATTTAGTTTTCATTTTTCTTTTATGCACCATGCTGTTATGAGGTAGTCCTTGGTTGATTTATAGAATGCTCTTTGCATTTCACTTATATCTTTTGAGTATGGCTTTATAGAATACTTCATGTGCTTCACTTATATCATTTGAAGTTTGGGTTGCCTGTTTCTCTTTACATAGAAAACCGCCATTTGTAGAATGCTCTTTTGCTTGACTTATATTTGTTAGAGCATGGGCATATCTTTTGTAGAAAGAATTAAACTCTCTTGCTTCACTTATATCTATTTAGAGAGATGACAGGAATTGGTCATTCACATGGTTAGTCATAAAAAATCCTACATAAAACTTGTAGATCACTGAATATGATATGTTTGATTCCTTGCAACAGTTTTGCGATATAAAGATGGTGATATTAGAGTCATGCTAGTGGGTAGTTGTGGATTAGTAGAAATACTTGTGTTGAGGTTTGTGATTCCCATAGCATGCATGTATGGTGAACCGTTATGTAACGAAGTCGGAGCATGAGGTATTTATTGAATGTCTTCCTTATGAGTGGCGGTCGGGGATGAGCGATGGTCTTTTCCTACCAATCTATCCCCCTAGGAGCATGCGCGTAGTACTTTGTTTCGATAGCTAATAGACTTTTGCAATAAGTATGTGAGTTCTTTATGACTAATGTTGAGTCCATGGATTATATGCACTCTCACCCTTCCATCATTGCTAGCCTCTCTAGTATCGCGCAACTTTTGCCGGTACCTTAAACCCACCATATACCCTCCTCAAAACAGCCACCATACCTACCTATCATGGATTTCCATAGCCATTTCGAGATATATTGCCATGCAACTTCCATCATCATCATATACATGACTTGAGCATTCATTGTCATATTGCTTTGCATGATCGTAAGATAGCTAGCATGATGTTTTCATGGCTTGTCCGTTTTTTGATGTCATTGCTATGCTAGATCATTGCACATCCCGGTACACCACCGGAGGCATTCATATAGAATCATATCTTTGTTCTAGTAGCGAGTTGTAATATTGAGTTGTAAGTAAATAAAAGTGTGATGATCATCATTATTAGAGCATTGCCCTAGTGAGGAAAGGATGATGGAGACTATGATTCCCTCACAAGTCGGGATGGGACTCCAGACTTTAAAAATAAATAAAAGATGTCAAAGAAGCCCAAATAAAAAAAGAGGCCAAAGAAGCCCACCAAAAAATAAAAAATAAAAAAATAAAAAAAATGAGAGAAAAAGAGAGAAGGGGCAATGTTACTACCATTTTACCACACTTGTGCTTCAAAGTAGCATCATGTTCTTCATATAGAGAGTCTCTTGAGTTATCACTTTCACATACTAGTGGGAATTTTCATTATAGAACTTGGCTTGTATATTCCGATGATGGGCTTCCTCAAACGCCCGAGGTCTTCATGAGCAAGCAAGTTGGATGCACACCCACTTAGTTTCAGTTTGAGCTTTCATACACTTATAGCTCTTAGTGCATCCGTTGCATGGAAATCCCTACTAACTCGCATTGATATCTATTGATGGGCATCCCCATAGCCCGTTGATACGCCTAGTTGATGTGAGACTATCTTCTGCTTTTTGTCTTCTCCACAACCACCATTCTATCCCACCTATAGTGCTATGTCCATGGCTCACGCTCATGTATTGCGTGAAAGTTGAAAAGGTTTGAGAACATCAAAAGTATGAAACAATTGCTTGGCTTGTCATCGGGGTTGTGCATGATTTGAATATTTTGTGTGGTGAAGATGGAGCATAGCCAGACTATATGATTTTGTAGGGATAACTTTCTTTGGCCATGTTATTTTGAAAAGACATGATTGCTTTATTAGTAGGCTTGAAGTATTATTGTTTTTATGTCAAATTATAGACTATTGCTTGGAATCACTCGTGTCTTAATATTCATGCCATGATTAGATATGTGATCAAGATTATGCTAGGTAGCATTCCACATCAAAATTATCTTTTTTTATCATTTACCTACTCGAGGACGAGCAGGAATTAAGCTTGGGGATGCTGATACGTCTCCGTCGTATCTATAATTTTTGATTGTTCCATGCCAATATTATTCAACTTTCATATACTTTTGGCAACTTTTTATACTATTTTTGGGACTAACATATTGATCCAGTGCCCAGTGCCAGTTCCTGTTTGTTGCATGTTTTTTGTTTCACGGAATATCCATATCAAACGGAGTCCAAATGGGATAAAAACTGATGGAGATTTTTTTGGAATATATATGATTTTTGGGAAGAAAAATCCACGCGAGACGATGCCCGAGGGGGCCACGAGGCAGGGGGGCGCGCCCTAGGGGGCAGGCGCGCCCCTGACCCTCGTGGACACCCCGTAAGGCGGTTGATGCCCTTGTTTCGCCGCAAGAAAGCTAATATCCGGATAGAGATCGTGTTAAAATTTCAGCCCAATCGGAGTTACGGATCTCCGGGAATATAAGAAACGGTGAAAGGGAAGAATCGGAGAACGCAGAAACAGAGAGAGACATAGAGATAGATCCAATCTCGGAGGGGCTCTCGCCCCTCCCACGCCATGGATGCCATGGACCAGAGGGGAAAACCTTCTCCCATCTAGGGAGGAGGTCAAGGAAGAAGAAGGAGGAGGGGGGCTCTCTCCCCCTCGCTTCCGGTGGCACCGGAGTGCCACCGGGGGCCATCATCATCACCGCAATCTTCACTAACAACTTCACCGCCATCATCACCAACTCTTCCCCCATCTATGCAGCGCTGTAAACTCTCTCTTACCCGCTGTAATCTCTACTTAAACATGGTGCTCAATGCTATATATTATTTCCCAATGATGTATGGCTATCCTATGATGTTTGAGTAGATCCGTTTTGTCCTATGGGTTGTTTGATGATCGTGATTGGTTTGAGTTGCATGTTTTATTATTGGTGCTATCCTATGGTGCTCTCTGTGTTGTGCAAGCGTGAGGGATTCCCGTTGTAGGGTGTTGCAATACATTTATGATTCGCTTATAGTGGGTTGCGTGAGTGAACCCGAGTAAGGGGGTTGTTGCGTATGGGATAAAGAGGACTTGATGCTTTAATGCTATGGTTGGCTTTTACCTTAATGATCTTTAGTAGTTGCGGATTCTTGCTAGAGTTCCAATCATTAGTGCATATGATCCAAGTTGATAAAGTATGTTAGCTTATGCCTCTCCCTCATATAAAATTGCAATAATGTTTACCGGTCTAGTTATCGATTGCCTAGGGACAAATAACTTTCTCGTAACAAAAAGGACTTTACTAAAATTAACTTAGTTATTTCTTTACCTAAACAGCCCCTACTTTTTATTTACATGCTCTTTATTATCTTGCAAACCTATCCTATCACACCTACAAAGTACTTCTAGTTTCATACTTGTTCTAGGTAAAGCGAACATCAAGCATGCGTAGAGTTGTATCGGTGGTCGATAGAACTTGAGGGAATATTTGTTCTGCCTTTAGCTCCTTGTCGGGTTCGAGACTCTTACTTATCGAAAACTATTGCGATTCCCTATACTTGTGGGTTATGAGGCGCCAACTTGTGAGGCTTCTGCTGATCCATTCATAGGACTAACTCACCTTCCTGGAAGGCACACCATCTAACATGCCTATCATGATAGCGACGCACATCCTGTTGGTACAGAGTCGACTTGATGAGTGCTAACTCACGCTCATCCTCTAGGAGGCCGAGGCCATCCTGTCGCGCCACTTCAGCTTCAGCTTCCGAGTATAGATCCACTTGGGTGGAAATGTGAAGCAAATGTCTCGGCAAGATTGCTTCTGACCCGTACACCATGAAGAATGGAGTGCAATTCGTGGATTGTTCGGGGTCGTCCGCAAGCCCTAGAGGACCGATGACAGCTCGGTGACCCAGCTTCCTGCAGTGTGAGTCAGGTCATGCATAAGGAGAGGCTTCAACCCCAGGAGTATCAACCCATTCACCCATTCCGTGATAGAGGCGGGGGTCCCGATCTTTCGATGAGATGATAACTATCGATTTGGTGGAGTCGACTTTGACGATCCGACTACAAATGTGCATGACGTTGCGCCTTCACAACCGCTAAACCAATCTCCCAAGGTTATTGACGATGCTGGAAGCACGATCAGCCTAACCACGAAGGTCTATTCCTACACGCAATCGAAGAACAAGCAAGAATATGATAATGCAATCTGAATATTGCGAATATAGATGAAGTATTGATAAAAGTGGGGTTTCGTAAGCGGTCTTGGTCTGGTCGTTGGACACAAACAAAGTACATGAAGTTGCAGCGATGGCTAACTTTTAACTAAATAAAACCCAAGGAAAAAGCTATCCGATGGATCTACTTATATAGGAGCAAGGGGTGGCGGCCAAGGAGGTGAAAGGACGTCCCAAGGCAGCCTAAAACTAACCCTAGGTCGTACAAGGCTCGTGGGACCAAGTGGAGGTGATGCAACACCTTTGGACTTGTTGTTTGACTCGGATTCTGCTGCAGCGTCAGATTGTTTCGTCGATATCTCAATGCTCCGGACGAATTTGAAGGTGAATCTAATTGGGTTTGAAAGAGCACGAAATCTACTTTCCATCCCGATCTTTCGATGAGATGATAACTATTGATTTGGTGGAGTCGACTTTGACGATCCTACTACAAATGTGCATGACATTGCGCCTTAGAAATTGCTAAACCAATCTCCCGAGGTTACCGACGATGCTGGAAGCACGATCAGCCTGACCATGAAGGTCTATTCCTGCACGCAATTGAAGAACAAGCAAGAATATGATAATGCAATCTGAATATTGCGAATATAGATGAAGTATTGATAAAAGTGGGGTTTCATAAACGGTCTTGGTTTGGTCGTTGGACACAAACGAAGTACACGAAGTTGCAGCGATGGCTAACTTTTAACTAAATAAAACCCAAGGAAAGAGCTACTAGATGGACCTACTTATATAGGAGCAAGGGGTGGCAGCCAAGGAGGTGGAAGGACGTCCCAAGGCAGCCTAAAACTAACCCTAGGTCGTACAAGGCTCATGGGCCCAAGTGGAGGTGATGCAACACCTTTGGACTTGTTAGTTGACTCGGATTCTGCTGCAGTGTCAGATTGTTTCATCGATATCTCAATGCTCTGGACGAATTTGAAGGTGAATCCAACTGGGTTTGAAAGAGCACGAAATCTACTTTCCAACAAAATAAGAATCAACCAATTCAGAGTCCATATGAAAAGGTTGTTAGTGTTTTGAGTCAGGTATGTCTGTGCAGTCCGAATCTGAATCCAGAATGTGAGAGACTTGGACTCTATCTTCTCTGGGCTCAAAAGTGACATGAGAGGACTTTTTGAACATAACCTAAACTTCTCCATTTCCCTTATCTTCATATGTGGATTGTACACATGTCCCATACACCTGCAATTATAAAAAACACAAAAGTGTGTGAAGTATTTTTGTTCTGGATAACATAAATAGATTATTGAATAGTTTGCACTAGAAATCACGTGACAAATATGCATGTATGCAATATTTTTGGTCGTATCCAAGGTAGTCATGTCCTCGTCATTCTGCTTGGCCATTCATTTGTGTGTGAGCCACGGAGGCGTAATCTACCCGAGTGCCTTGAGAATAGCAAAACTCACGGGACTCATTGGAGTCGAAGTTAAACCCATTGTCGGTGATGCTGCTATGGGGAGCCCCGAATATGAAGATTATCTCCTTGATGAACTTGATGGCAGTTGGTGAGTCCAACTGCTTTATAGGTTTTGCTTCAATCCACTTGGTAAACTTGTCGACATCCACCAACAGATGAGTGAATCCACTCGCCCCAATGCGAAGGGGGCCGATCATGTTGAGTCCCCAGACAGCAAATGGCCAGGTGAGAGGGATCATCTTTAGCACAAATGCTATTTTGTGCGATTGGTTCACGTAGAATTGGCACCCGACACATTGGTCTACTATGTCTCGGGCGGCCTCATTGGCGCGGGGCCAATGCCTGCCCGGAATGCCTTGGCAACCAACGCCCGAGAGGACGCGTGTGCCAACATGTTCCTGATTGAATCTCCTGCAAGATCTGTTGTCCTTCCTCTGGCGAAATGCAGCGCTGAGTGACTCCAGAGGTGCTCTTCTTGTAAAGCTGATCACCCCTAACGATGAAGGCTTTCGATCAGCAGATGATGTGATGAGCCTCAACCTCCTGAGAAAGTATGCGATGTATGGTTCGGTCCACTCCAGAGTGATCACAAGAATCTCCTGGACCAGGTCAATCACTGTAGGAATGTCAACCTCATCCGAATTTGATGGTCCGACTAGATGCATGGTCTCCTCCACGAAGGGGTCATATTTGGTCGTGGGCGAGTGCAAGTGCTCCAGGAACACGTTCTTCGGGGCTGCCTTTCGAGTGGAACCAATTTTGGCCAGGTCATCAGCTGCCCGATTCTTGAGTCATGGAGTGTGATGGAGCTCCAGTCCTTCAAAGTTCTTTTCTAGTTTCCTAACGGTGTTGCAGTAGCCTGTCATCGCTGGACTCCGGATTCCCACTCTTTCATGACTTGGTTAACCACCAGATCTGAGTCACCATAGACTATTAGTCGGCGGATCCCGAGAGAGATCGCGATGCACAGCCCATAGAGAAGAGCCTCATACTCCGCCTCATTGTTGGAAGAACCAAAGTGGATCTGAAGCACATAGCTGAGTCGATCAGCTTTAGGGGACACCAGGACCACTCTAGCGCCTGAGTTGTGGAGCATCTTGGAGCCATGAAAGAACATCGTATAATGCTCCATCAGACTTGGGCAGGATGCTCATGCTCATCCACTCAGCCAAAAAATCCACTAGGGCTTGCAACTTGATGGCTTTCTTGGCTTCAAACATAATGTCCAAGGGGAGGAGCTCGATGGTCCGCTTTGCCACTCAGCCCATGACATCTCTGTTGTTCATGATCTCGGACAGAGGGGTGTCGTTTATCACCATGACCGAGTGCTCTTGAAAGTAATGAGCCACCTTCTTTGCAGTCAAATAGATCCCATACACCAGCTTCTGGTAATGTGGGTACCTTTTCTTGGAGGGAGTCAAGACTTTCGAGATGTAGTAGACTGGTTGTTGGAGTTTGAAGGATTTGCCTTGTTATTCATGCTCCATAATGAGCATAGTGCCAACCACTTGGCTCGTGGCCGCGATGTATAAGAGCAAAGGCTATTTGCTACCCGGAGCAGATAGCATTGGCTGGGTGGAGAGCAGGGCTTTGAGTTCCTGGAATGTGGCCTGCGCTTCAGGAGTCCACTCGAACTTGTCAGATTTTTTCATTGGTTAGTAATGTCGTAGGGTGTTAGGACCGAAAGGATATAGACCAGAGGGGGGGGGGGTGAATGGGAGATTTAGAATTTCTTTCGAAACAATTGAAATCCCAATCACAACAGCGAAATAATGAACATAATCAATCTTCTTTGTCAGAAGCATATTCTTTGATGAATGAAATAATGACAGTGCGAGCTTGGGAAATCACAGGTTTAACTATGATGAGAGTAATGCAGCATGCAAACAGATACAGCAGTATGAGACAAAACATGATACAGGTGACTAGAGATATGCAAGATGGTTAATCAAAGTGAAATGAAGATGACTACACAGAGATGAACATGCGATAGTATGAGATACGAATAATAACTCAAATAAATGATAGTAAAGACAGAAGAGAGTTACGACAAACGAGATAATGGTTGGATAAACTATCGGCATAAAGCAAAAACGTAAATTGATGAAGGAATTGCAGTAGAGTAGATTGAATCAGTGGTGCTCGATGGCGATAGAGAGATTTGGTAGACCAGTTCACCCTTCTGCCAAAGGGCTACGTCTGGTTGGAGGGGTTGTGACTTAACACGGAAGATAAACTCTCTTCACTCTATTCTCCTTCAACGCAGAGCTGACCAGACTCTGGTTGATTTCACTCATGGTAGATCCTTGTCGGTGATCTCCAAACCTTCGGTCGACCTTCACGAACCACAAACACTCTTATTGGTTGTTGAAGATCTAGCTCGGTCAAGCCAACAAATCTTCAACACTCGAGCCGAAACCTTTCCGTGTAGAGAGTGTGCAGCTCTCAAGAGTAATAGGTACAAGAACTCTCACTCAGAACTAATGTGATGCTAAACCACTGTCTAGGTTTGCGGCTCTTGATTTTTCTCTCGGTGGATCTTAAACTCAAATCACTCGGGGAGGGGTTGCTCAAATCAATCTTCTCAGAAATATCAAGCGGAGCAGCCAACAGACAACGTTGGAGCGGGGTGGCTATTTATAGCCGCAACCTCCCTTGATGGGAAATGACCAAATTAGACATCGGGATCAGCCAATGACCGAGCGACACAATTCCAATGGTAACAATACTTGCGGAGCACTTAATGCTAACTCCTCGGCCCGAGAGAAATCTCTCGCAACAAAGAAGATCACAGTCTCTTGCTGACAAGTATTTGCTCGGAACACAAAGAGATTTCTCTCGCAACTTTCATAGGTTTTGGCTAAGCATCACAGCGGATCTAAGCTTTGAGAACCTATACCCTGATACGTCTCCAATGTATCTATAATTTTTGATTGTTCCATGCTATTATATTATCCATCTAGGATGTTTTATATGCTATTTTATATGATTCTTGGGACTAACCTATTAACCTAGATCCCAGTGTCAGTTTCTATTTTCCCTTATTTTTGAGTTTTACAGAAAAGGAATACCAAATGGAGTCCAATTGACCTGCCAATTTTTGTTGATTTTTATGGACCAAAAGAAGCCCTCGAAGTAAAAGAGTTGGGCCAGAAGAGTCCCGAGCCATCCATGAGGGTGGAGGGCGGGCCCTACCCCCTAGGCATGCCCCCTACCTCGTGGATGACTCGGAGACCCCCCTGACATGAGACCGACGCCAAAAATTCCTATAAATACAGAAACCCCCAAAAAGAAACCTAGATCAGGAGTTCCGCCGCCGCAAGCCTCTGTAGCCACCAAAAACCAATCGGGACCCTATTCCGGCACCCTACCGGAGGGGGGAATAATCACTGGTGGCCATCTTCATCATCCTGGTGCTCTCCATGACGAGGAGGGAGCAGTTCACCCTCAGGGCTAAGGGTATGTACCAGTAGCTATGTGTTTTCTCTCTCTCTCTCTCTCATGTTCTTGATTTGGCACGATCTTGATGTACCGCGAGCTTTGCTATTATAGTTGGATCTTATGGTGTTTCTCCCCCTCTATCTTCTTGTAATGGATTGAATTTTCCCTTTGAAGTTATCTTATCAGATTGAGTCTTTAAGGATTTGAGAACATTTGATGTATGTCTTGCGTGGGATACCCGTGGTGATAATGGGGTATTCTATTGATTCACTTAATGTATGTTTTGGTGATCAACTTGCGGGTTCCGTGACCTTGGGAATCTATGCATAGGGGTTGGCACACGTTTTCGTCTTGACTCTTCGGTAGAAACTTTGGGGCACTCTTTGAATTTCTTTGTGTTGGTTTGAATAGATGAATCTGAGATTGTGTGATGCATACCGTATAATCATACGCGCGGATACTTGTGGTGACATTGGAGTATCTAGGTGACATTAGGGTTTTGGTTGATATGTGTATTAAGGTTTTATTTTACTACGAACTCTAGGCTGTTTGTGACACTTATAGGAATAGCCCAAAGGATAGATCGGAAAGGATAACTTTGAGGTGGTTTCATACCCTACAATAATCTCTTCGTTTGTTCTCCGCTATTAGTGACTTTGGAGTGACTCTTTGTTGCATGTTGAGGGAGTGTTATATGATCTAATTATGTTATCCTTGTTGAGAGAACTTGCACTAGTGAAAGTATGAGCCCTAGGCCTTGTTTTGAAGCATTGCAATACCGTTTGTGCTCATTTTTATCATTAGTTACCTTGCTGTTTTTATATTTTCAGATTACAAAAACCTATATCTACCATCCATATTGCACTTGTATCACCATCTCTTCACCGAACTAGTGCACCTATACAATTTACCATTGTATTGGGTGTGTTGGGGACACAAGAGACTCTTTGCTATTTGGTTGCAGTGTTCTTTGAGAGAGACCATCTTCATCCTACGCCTCCCATGGATTGATAAACCTTAGGTCATCTACTTGAGGGAAATTTGCTAGTGTCCTACAAACCTCTGCACTTGGAGGCCCAACAATGTCTACAAGAAGAATGTTGTGTAGTAGACATCATACCCCTCTTAATAGTACGGAGGTCCTATGACTCAAATAAATGAAAGAAGAACAACGAAATGAATACTACTTCTTCACTTTGTCTTCGACTTCCATCGCTGCAGTCAATTTGTTCGGATGACTATACCGAGTCAAAAAGCTTTGCTTTAGCAGCAAATTTTCAAGGGTTCGATTTCTTCACATCAATCCTCTCGACTATATTACTTCGACAAATATAGCTCATTCTTCTCTACAACCCAGATATACTTTGGTGAATTTCCTTGAACTTAGCACCCAAGACAATATTCTCTTCCGTTGTGTATGGAATTTTTATCTCTGTATGCACTAGCAAACAAATCAGTCCATATTTGTTTCGGTCAACAATCTCCAAAACACAAGGTAGGTAGAGTAGATATTGCACCAACAATCTCCCCCTTTTTGGATGATTGTTGACAAAATAAATCACATCGAAGGATAGTTAATGAATGGAATGTAATGTGACAAATAATAAAAGACGAGAGACAAATACGAAGATAAATTACTCTCCCTTTGAAGGCATGCTTCAGAGCATGAAGGGCCGGAGGGAGATGAGATTATTCTTCGTATAAGTGACATTGATTTGTGAATCCGTACTTGACTTCTTTCAATGCACTTGACGGTGTTTGAGGTGATTCCTGTCACAAAATATTTGAAGAGAATTAAATTCAAAATATGCTTAGAAAGATTTGTGTCAAAGGATATAACATGAAAGTTTTCTCAGAACATAATTTGAATCCACACGAGATGTATTTTTCTTGAATGCTAGATATTCAATACAATCAGAGCAAGAAACAGTAATAAGATGTTGCTCGGAGTGGATATGCTTTAGTTGTGGTTTCCCCGCGATACAAAAGATAACAAGTAATTGCGAGGAAAAAAACTTTGCCAGTGAATCATATGTCCTTCACAATGTAAGGCATAAAAGCTCAGACTGACATTCTCTTCCTACAAGGTTAGGTAATGAAGGATAACAATCAGCACATATCCAACCACAACAGTTATAGATCATTTAGTACTCGAAGTACTTCTCCTCCTTGGTGATTTCCTGTTCTTCTTTGAGGAGCAAGTATTTTTCCCTATAAGATGATAATTATCGAGGGTAATCATTCAAGGAGAAAACACATTCAATGGTACATGCACACAGATAATATGAATCAAATAGCATTGTAGGAGGGGGGTTATTAATGTTGCACGACGACCGAGTGTTTCAACACCACAAGCGGTGCGAGAAGTTCATGAAGCAAATTGTTCGAGGGAAAACCAAAAGCAAATAAAAACAGCCTGCAAGAGCCCCGATAAACTATCACTCGATGTAATTCTCCCCTTTTTGTCAACAAGTGTCAAAAAGGAATGAGAAAACATACGAGGAGCTACTTCGTGGGAGAATCCTCAGAAACATAGTTAAAACCACTTGACGAATCAGAATCTAAAGAGTGATGAATGGTCGAGGCAGAAGCAGGAGTGTCAGCCTGGGCTCTGGATGACTTGGAGCGATGAATATCTTGCTTGAAGATAAGAGTGCCGGCTGTATCTGCAATTTCATCATCACGACCGACAAACAATAGGTCCGTTGAAGTAGAATCCTATGGGAGCACTGGAGTTTGTATTCGGATACGAGGAACAATGAGTATGTCCAGATGGTTATAGTTCTTCATGATGCCCTTTTTGGCTAAATCCTTCGAAAGTAATGCTTCCTTAACAGAGTCCATGATCGCTTCTTTGCCTCCTTCTCATGTAGAAGAATTTGGCGAGTGTGATTGTGAAGCAAATTCAGCTCAGTCATTAACTCCAACTTTTCCTTTCTATCCAGCTTAATGTGGCTTTCCAGTGTCTGCTGAGTGCGAATGCATATCTCATAAGGAGATGGATTTTCATCATGAGGGATTACAACCCTGGCCTTCTTAACCTTCGGTGCACTTTTAGATGCAGACACATTGGCAACAGTATCAATAGGTTCCTTCCCTTTTCCAATATCCTTCACAATGCATAGAGTGTCACAAACTGGTGGCAAAAATACCTTTGGAATGTAAGCCCATAAGAATTTCTCATTGATGAGCTGCTCGATTGCGAACATGATCCATGGAGCATAGGGCTTCAAAGACTGAGGTCTGTCAGCTGCACATGCGAGATTTCGAATGAAAAGGTCAAGAATATCAAACTTGATTCCTTGAGACATGGCCAGAAGTGCATTTCCCACGATGCCTTTGATGGAATTTGGTCTTTTTGTTGGTATGAGAGTATTGCACAGAATGTGAAATAACACCTTGTTGTCATAGGCCAACTTCTTTGGATCAACATCAATGCATTCGTCACCAACCATGGTGGGATCCATCAGCATGTGGAGTTGGGCTCCAGACACTTCCAAGAAATGCGGCTTGTGCTCTCTATCCTTCTCAAACTCACATGGAGGAATATTTATCAATGCCAAAAACCGACCTGCCGAACATTTAATCCTTTCTCTGCCTGTCATCCATTCAAGAGTCTAGGATGAGGTGTTGTCAAGATCTCCTGAGATATATAGCATGGCATAGAACTGAAGGATAACCTCTTTGTTCCAGCCATGATTGAAGCGCATGAATCCCTTCAGGAGAGCATGTTCAATATGCTCAATTGCATGATGGAAGAAGGGCATTCCTTCGAGCTCAGCAAAGTTTAATATTTTGGGATTGAAAATTCTATCCTTGGCAAACAGAATCCGAGCATAATAAACGGCTTGTTCCTCAATCCAAAACCTCGATGATAGTGAAGTTCTTTCTCCTTCATAAGGGATGTCCCCAAAGAACGCAAGCTTTGAGAGATGAATCTGTTAATTAAATGCATGGCCATTGGGGCCGTACTCAGCTGAAAACAGTGGAAATGATTCGTGGGGATTTTTTCGATTTTCTTCATTACTAATTTCCATCGGCCGAGCATCATCAGAAGCTGGCACATTTTCATTGATTGGCTTCGGAGGAGCAAGAGGGCTTTTATCTTTCTTTGGAGTTGATGGTATTGAGGCACTTGTCTGTCCTTCATTTTCCTTTGCTGGGACTCCTTCAATGGTTTTCTGGCTATTAGGCACTATGGCCTTTTCTTTCGGTGAACTCTCAACAGTAGGGGGCACGACAACTTCTTCGATCACTTGGGTCACTATAGCTTCTCCTTCGGTCTGCTGAGGCAGAACTGGTGGTACATCTTGGTGAGGCAAAACTGGTGGGACAACAATTTATTCGCGAGCCATGGGCTCTTCCAATTTCTTCTCTTCCTGTTCTCGCTGTGAAGCTGAAGAACCAGGAGCAGGATCAACCTCCATCTGGGTAGGGGCACCAGATGAGGATACCGGGGTGGTATTTCCTTGGGGAGCAACTTGCTCCCTCTCAACCTTGTCATCCTCCTTGGTGGATCCAGAGGGCTCTGCTTGAATTTTCTTCAAAGGCGATGAAACTGCCTTTTCCTTCTCAATCTCTTCGCCAACTTTTTCTTCTGGGGCTTGCTGCTCGGGCATGGCATTCTCTTTTCTAGGATTGATCATGAACATATCCACCACATCAGGTTCTTGAGCAGCTCTGGTAGAAGTGATGATTACCGCAGGCCCATGCCGTTGCATGGTTTCCACGTCATGACGAGGGGATGGTGGTATTTGTTGCAGAGGAGCACTAGAATCAACAGGATCATCAGTTGCTACAGGTCGGATGCAGCGATCTGAGATTGCCTTTGGTCTGTTGACTCTTGCCTTAGCTTTCTGACGCTTCTTTTTCTCTTCGTCAAGCAAGATCTTATTGACGGTTAAGCTCATCATTTCTCCGACCACAAAGCTAAGAGACATCCATCTTCATCTTTGAGTGCCACTCAATCTTGTTGTTCCTCATAACGGTGAGGGCTTTGGTAATCTGAAGAATCCCCTTGTTCACATCTTTCCTTTCAGAATTAGTGCGGGCATCCTTCCTCATTTGCTCAAGTAGCTTCTTGTCCATGACAACTTGGTTTAGTTCCTTGGTAATCTCTTGTGATAGCCTAGCTTATTAGGGATGATAGACTACTCATATCAATAAGGAATTCCTTCTTTTCCGGGAGCCCATTCGGACACAACTCAAAAGTTAAGCGTGCTCAGCTTGGAGTAGTGTCAGGATGGGTGACCGACCGGGAAGTTGCTCCCGGGTGCGCATGAGTGAGGACAAAGTGCACAGAAAAGACTAGTATTGATCTGTGGGGCCAGTCTAGATCCCGCCAGGAGTAACAAGCATCAGCGGGTGTGTCCGGGGCATTACAAGTTGGTATCAGAGCCGACCCTCGCGGTTACACAGATGGTTGCAGACAGGTGCGTGGTCATGTTGTTCATGAAGTTTGTGATCTGTCGTGGCACACGGCATGGCACATGTACTGGACTGGAAGCACAGACGTATGTGCCAAGAGGGAACGTTCATGTGGACCAACGAGGACGTCGGTTCCTCTGAGTGGGGGTGTATGTGATGGCCTGGCTTATTAGAAATGATAGACTACTCATATCGATAAGGAATTCCTTCTTTTCTGGGAGCCCATTCGGACAGAACTTCAAAGTTAAGCGTGCTCTACTTGGAGTAGTGTCAGGATGGGTGACCGACCGGGAAGTTGCTCCCGGGTGCGCATGAGTGAGGACAAAGTGCACAGAAAAGACTAGTATTGATCTGTGGGGCCAGTCTAGATCCCGCTAGGAGTAACGACCATCGGCGGGTGTGTCCGGGGCGTTACATCTCTCCTAGCTCAACAAAGTGTTTTGCTACAATCTTGGTAACATCTTCAGGCAGACCTAAGCTGCCCAGGTCAGCTTGTTTTGCATCATAGGTAGCTCCTTCAATGATATCCATAATGAGATCAAAGTCATACTTCAGTTCCTCTATGGAAGCAGGAACATTTGTCTTCGCCTTCTTGGCAGCAACAAGAACTTTTTCATCAGGAACAACTTTCTCTTCGCCGTAGGGGCAGCAGAACCCGAAGGTTTATTATGGCACAATGACAAGCTTTGGTGATGATCTCAATGCAGGCGAAACTTTTGCTGGAGAGGGTGTTTGGTATAGCTTGTCAAGCAGAGCTCTTTGATCATACATGGGAATTTCACCGCCCATTTCTTCATTGGAGGACTCAGATGAGGCAGATGCTTCCTTCTTTGACTTTCTGGTAATAGACTTCTTCCTTGAAGCACGAGGGGAAACATACTTCCTCTTCTTCCTTTCTTTTCGGGCAGAAGCCCTTTCCTTCTTCTCTTGCACATCTTGCTGTGTCAGCTTGACATTCTTTTCTTCCACTTGATTCTTTTTTGCGACCCTGGCTTCACGCTTGGCCTTGGCCTTTTCCCTCTTTGCAACTTCCTCGAGGAAATCAACAACTGTTTTCAACGAATCAACATGGGCATTTGGAGGAGGAGCTGGCCTTACATTTTCATCATCCTGACCTAGGCAGCCCTCGGCGATGCAGTCATTCCATGGTGGAGTGAATGCGAACAAGATATGATATTTCCTTCGGACATTTTCATAGTTGAACCACTTCTTCGCCCAATGATGGCGAATCTTCTGCAACCTGTTATTTCTTTCGGTGGCAGTTTCAACTCCAGGTGGAGTTTTGTAAGTTTCTGGATCAGACATTTTAGCCGTGGTGTTCCTCTCTCTATCGCGACCACCCTTCTTGGGATTTCCATCAGAGAACAGGGTCTTGGAATCAGTGACTTGCTTATCCTCATGCTGACTGTGAGATGATGGAACATCATCTTCTTCTCCATCAGTTTCTGATTCATATGTCTTCTTCGGCGGCTTTGTAGCTTTTCTTTCAGCCAACTTTGCTCTTTCAGCCACACGCGGTCACTATGGAATTTCTTCCTCGGACCCAGAATGCTTTTCTGAACTGTTTTCCATTACCACTCCTAAGAGAAAAGCAAAAATACGAAGGAAAATAGGAATGGGTCACAAACATGCATAGAAGCAACTTTGACTGAAAACATATTTTTTTTGGAAGCAACAAAGGAATTCATGGCATATGTTTTGGAAGATATCATCGAGAGAATTGTGATATGCCATACGACATGATACCAAATCCTCAAATCTTTTGACGTATAGCACATGAACCCTAGATCCAAACTGACTGGTATGAGGACCAACTACAAACCATACAAGTCACAACTTAGTGAAACGTAAAGATGTACCGTAAGGAAATAAAACAGAAGAAATGGTGTCGGGACGAATAGCCCTAGAACAGAAGAAGGGATATGGCTAGCTCTGGATCTATGCGCCCTAACTTGGCAGCAATGATCATCTACGACAGTGCAGGCTAGAAGATGTACCGCACTGGCACGACCAACGATGATGGGGCTTAACCAGAGTTGCATGATGAGGCACGACATCGACGTTGCTTCGAGCCCGGGCTCGAGTGGAGAGTGAGAGGAGAGGTCGAACAGAGAAAGAACAAGGAGGAAGCTGCCTGGAGGATGAGTTTTATAGCATGAGGACGAAACCGCTCCCTCCAAAATCCAAGGTCGAAAAGCATGGGACGTTCCACATTCAATGGACGCAATCACGGTCGTGAGATTGTGTGCACGTGTCATCCGTTTCCTATGAAAATCTCGGTAATTGAACAAAATACCAAAGGGTTTGAGGACGCGCGAGTGCTAAAACAAATAATATTTCAAAGTTGTTTTCATTCACGACCAAGGACGTCGGATTGAGATATTCTTTAGACTTTTATCCATCTAAGTTTGTTTGAAAAACTATTACAATGGGGATTTTTATTCTAAGTGTAAAACTTGCGGACCAGGTCCACGTTCCAAGCCCTAGGCTCTTCTATGTCCTTGCTAAAATTGTATAGTCGGTAAGCTCCATTATTTAGGACCTTCGATATGGCAAAAGGCCCCTGCCACAGGGGCGCCAGCTTGTGAGGCTTCTGCTGATCCATTCGGTGGACCAACTCACCTTCCTGGAAGGCACACCCTCAAACATGTCTATCATGATAGCGACGCAGATCCTGTTGGTACACAGTTGACCTGATGAGTCCTAACTCATGCTCTTCCTCTAGGAGGTCGAGGCCTTCCCGTCGCGCCTCTTCAGCTTCGGCTTTCGAGAATAGATCCACTTGGGCGGAAATGTGAAGCAAATGTGTAACACCCTCAATGCGACTATATCTCCCACATGTCGAGGCACGACTTAGAGGCATAATCGCATTGAAGGCATATGTCGCAAGTTAGGCAATCTTCACAACATCCCATGTAATATAAATCATAAAGGGGAGATAACATAGTTGGTTTACACTCGCCATGTCAATCAAGTACATAAATAACATTACATCATCCAAACACTCATGGCCCGACTATGGCGCCAAAATAAAAGATAACCCAACATGCGGCAACGGACCCGTTCACCCCCAACTGGGCACCACTACTGATCATCGGGAAAAGAAATATAGTAACGCTGAGAGTCTTCGTCGAACTCCCACTTGAGCTCAAGCGCGTCTCCTGGAGCGGAATCATCAGGCCCTGGATCTGGTGTAATAGTAATCTGTGAGCCACAGGGACTCAGCAATCTCGCACCCTCGCGATCAAGACTATTTAAGCTTATAGGTAAGGCAAGGTAAATATAAGGAGCTGCAGCAAGCGACTAGCAAGTATGGTGGCTAACTTATTTGCAAAAGAGAGCGAGAAGAGGAGGCAAAGCGCGAGCGAGAAACTAGAGAGCAACCTGCGCAAACATTACTCCAACACCGTGTCTGCTTCCCGGACTCCGCCGAGAAGAGGCCATCACGGTAACACACTCAGTTGATTCATTTTAATTAAATTAAGGTTCAAGTTATCTACAACCGGACATTAACAAATTCCCATCTGCCCATAACCGCAGACACGGCTTTCGAAAGTTCAATCCCTGCAGGGAGTCCCAACTTAGCCCATGACAAGCTCTCACGGTCAACGAAGGAATAGACCTCCTCCCAAGATGTTCCGATCAGACTCGGTATCTCGGTAATTCAAGACACTTCGACAGGTTAAAACAAGACCAGCAACACCGCCCGAATGTGCCGACAAATCCCGATAGGAGCTGCACATATCTCGTTCTCAGGGCACACTCAGATGAGCTCTCCATACAACTAAAACCAAACCTCGAGTTTCCCCGAGGGGGCGCTGCACATGACTCTAGTTTGGACCAACACTCAGAGGAGCACTGGCCCGGGGGGGGGGGTGTTTAAAATAAGATGACCCTCGGGCTCCGGAAACCCAAGGGAAAAAGAGGCTAGGTGGCAAATGGTAAGACCAAGGTTGGGCATTGCTGGAAAAGCTTTAATCAAGGCGAACTATCAAGGGGTTCCCATTATAACCCAACCGCGTAAGGAACGCAAAATCCAGGAACATAACACCGATATGACGGAAACTAGGGTGGCAAGAGTGGAAGAAAACACTAGGCGAGAGGCCGAGCCTTTGACCCTTTACCAAGTATATAGATGCATTAAGATAACATAGCCATATAATGATATCCCAACAAGTAAATAAATGTTCCAACAAGGAACGGCCTCCAATCTTCACCTGCAACTAGCAACGCTATAAGAGGGGCTGAGCAAAGCGGTAACATAGCCAATCAACGGTTTGCTAGGACATGGCGGGTTAGAGGTTTAACATGGAAATTTGGGAGGCTTGAAAGAAAGTGGTAGGCATCGTAGCAATGGCATAGCAAAAGAGCGAGCAAACTAGCATAGCAAAGATAGTAGTGATTTCGAGGGTATGATCATCTTGCCTGCACAGTTGTCAGAGTTGACTGGATCCTCGAAAGCAAACTCAACGGGCTCCTCGTTAGTGAACTCGTCTCCCGGCTCTACCCAAACAAAACAAACAAGCAACAAGGATACAATCAACCACGTGCAAGGATCAAGCAATATGATGCAATGAAGATATGCTATGCGGGATGCGATGCGGGATGCAAAATGCAAGATATGATAGGAAATGCTTGAACCTGGCCTCAACTTGGAAATCCAAGTGTGCCAATGGAAAGATGAGATGAAACCGCTTGAAAACGATATAAAGAACGCCGGAATCAGAGTTACGGTTTGGAAATGGCAAGAGATTCAAAAATGACACCGGTCTGTGATTTACAGCAAGTAGCCAACTAAATGCAATGAAATGAACATGCTACAACACCCAAACATGACAACAAAATACATGCAGGGATTCATTCAAGATGCTTAAAAAAAGTCTAGCACTGAGCTATGGCCAATTCATCCACTAACAAGTTCAAACAAGCATGGCAAAAATGCATATGACAAACAGATCTGAGACTTAGTGAAATTAACACTTGTCTGGAATTTCAGATCAGGTAGCCCACTTCGGAGCAACAAAACTACATGCTACAGGAACTGAACATGGCAAAGTAAAGCATGGCATGGAGCTATTCAAAGAGCTTAACAAAAGTCCCTTAGTGACCTTGAGCCAAAAAGGACCAGAAAATACAATTGCAAGCATGCAAACATAGCAAAAACATAATCAATTTTCAGACTTAGTGAAAACTGGCACATGCTGAAATATAACTCAAGTAGGCATGTTTATGAGCTCGATGCATTCACTACGGTGCAAGTCATGGCAAGACAAGCATACATCCATCAAGAAAGCACAAAATTCAATCTATACATGGCAAGAACAATAGCATAGCATGCACGAATCAACTACAACATCACCGGCAAAATTGCAAACAAGTTGACAATCTGCCCAGATCCACAAAGTAGCAAAAGTAGAGCTCGATTGACTCAAGCTAGAGTGCTCCATAATTGCAAACAAAGACATGGATGGATAGAGAACTACAATATTAACAAAACATCCTTACTGATCATCCTCAAAAGAGGCACGGATCACTAGGAAACAACATGAACATATGGCATCATGAGATAAACAGATCCAGGACTTAGTGAAAATACTAAGTCTCTGAAAACAGATTTACCAAGTGCACCACTTTGCAAGCTTGCACTAGTCAGCACACACATCCTAAAAATACATGGGTTGCACCTCTAGAGAGATGACAAAACCCTTAACAAAGCACATGTAGAGCATCAGGGCATATCATGCACACATTAATCATGGCAAAAATGACAAAAACCTAAATGGAGCAGCAGATCTGACAATTATCTCAAGTAGCCCTCTTCTAACAGCATTTCGGGCATCAAGATGAGCTCAAATGAAAATGATGAAATAGAATGAAATGATGTACTCTCTGAGATGAACATTTTGATATGCTATATGCATGAATCGGAGCCACAGATGCAAAGTTACGGGGTTGTGAACATGAGCACTTGGATCTGAGAATTACGGGACTTAGAAGAATTAGACCTAGGGTTTCGGCACGCAAACCGAGGATCGCCGGGATCTGGCCGGAGTGGCCGGAGTGGAGGGGATCTGGCCGGTTCCGGGAGAGGACGGCGAGGCGGCGGCGGAAGGCGGCGCCGGCGGCCGGGCGGAGGTGGCGGGGAGGCGCGACGGCCGGCGACCTGCGGCGGCGGGGAGGCGAGCGCGCGCGACGAGGCGGGCGGCGTTGTGGATCAGTGAGTGCGGGCCGGGAGGGCCCGCGGCGGGCTTCGGCGGGCCGGTCGTGCGGCGAAGTGGGCGCAGCGGCTCGCCCTGTCAGTGGGCGACACGTGGCGCGGTGGGGGCGTCGGACATGTCCGGCCGGCGAGATTTCGTCCGGCCGCGTGAGGAGAGGGAGAGGGTTAGGGTGCTAGGAGAGTCCAAATGAGGTGCGGTTTTCGGCCACGCGATCGTGATCGAACGATCTAGATGATGGAGAAGACTTAGGTGGGTTTTGGGACAAATTGGAGGGGTGTTGGGCTGCAACACACACAAGGCCTTTTCGGTCCCTCGGTTAACCGTTGGAGTATCAAACGAAGTCCAAATGATACGAAACTTGACAGGCGGTCTACCGGTAGTAAACCAAGGCCGCATGGCAAGTCTTGGTCCAATACGGAAATGTTTAATCCCCACACACGAAAGAAAGATAGAATTGACCACCGGAGGAGAACGAAGCACCGGAATGCAAAACGGACAACGGGGAAAATGCTCGAATGCATGAGACGAACACGTATGCAAATGCAATGCACATGATGACATGATATGAGATGCATGACAACGATAACAACACATGGAGACAAAAACCCGGACCCGATAAAATAAATTAACTTAACGCCGGAAACGGCAAGAGTTGGAGTACAAATTGGGAAAGTTATATCCGGGGTGTTACAAAATGTCTCGGCAAGACTGCTTTCGACCCGTACACCATGAAGAATGGAGTGCGATTTGTGGATTGTTCGGGGTCGTCCGCAAGCCCTAGAGGACCGATGACAACTCGGTGACCCAACGTCCTGCAGCGTGAGTCAGGTCGCGCATAAGGCGAGGCTACAACCCCAGGAGTATCAACCCATTCGACCCTTCCTCCTGGCCATTCATTTGTGGGTGAGCCACAGAGGCATAATCGACCCGAGTGCCTTGAGAATATCAAAACTCACGACTCATTCGAGTCGAAGTTAGACCCATTATCGGTGATGCTGCTATGGGGAGCCCCGAATGTGAAGATTATCTCCTTGATGAACTTGATGGCAGTTGGCGAGTCCAACTGCTTTATAGGTTTTGCTTCAATCCACTTGGAAAACTTGTCGACCTCCACCAACAGACGAGTGAGTCCACTCACCCCACTGCGAAGGGGGCCGATCATGTTGAGTCCCTAGATGGAAAATGGCCAGGTGAGAGGGATCATCTTTAGCGCAGACGCTAGTTTGTGCGATTGGTTCACGTAGAATTGGCACCCGACACATTGGTCTACTATGTCTCGGGCGGCCTCATTGGCACGGGGCCAATGGCTGCCCGGAACGCCTTGGCAACCAACGTCTGAGAGGACGCGTGTGCCGACAAGTTCCTGATTGAATCTCTTGCAAGATCTGCTGTCCTTGCTCTGGTGAAATGCAGCACTGAGTGACTCCAGAGGTGCTCTTCTTGTAAACTTGATCACCCATGACGATGAAGGCTTTCGATCGGCGGATGATCTGACGAGCCTCAACCTCATCCTCTGGGAGTTATTGCTTGAGCAAGTATGCGATGTATGGTTCGGTCCACTCCGGAGTGATCACAAGAATCTCCCGGACTAGGTCAATCACTGTAGGAATGCCAATCCCAGTCGAATTTGATGGTCCGACTAGCTGCATGGGCTCCTCCATGAAGGGGTCATCTTTGGCCGTGGGCGAGTGCAAGTGCTCCAGGAACACGTTCTTTGGGGCTGCCTTTCGAGTGGAACCAATTTTGGCTAGGTCATCAGCTGCCCGGTTCTTGAGTCTTGGAGTGCGATGGAGCTCTAGTCCTTCAAAGTTCTTTTCTAGTTTCTTGGCGGTGTTGTAGTAGCCTGTCATCGCTGGACTCTGGATTCCCACTCTTTCATGACTTGGTTGACCACCAGATCTGAGTCACCATAGACCATCAGTCGGCGGATCCCGAGATAGATCGCGATGCACAACCCATATAGAAGAGCCTCATACTCTGCCTCATTGTTGGAAGAAACAAAGTGGATCTGAAGCACATAGCTGAGTCGATCAGATTCAGGGGACACCAGGACCACTCCAGCTCCTGAGTCATGGAGCATCTTGGAGCCGTGAAAGAACATCGTCTAGTGCTCCATCAGACTTGGGGCAGGCTACTCCTGCTCATCCACTCAGCCAAAAAATCCACTAGGGCTTGCAACTTGATGGCTTTCTTGGCTTCAAACTTAATGTCCAATGGGAGGAGCTCGATGGTCCGCTTTGCCACTCAGCCCATGACATCTCTGTTGTTCATGATCTCGGATCGAGGGGTGTCGCTTATCACTGTAACCGGGTGCTCTTGAAAGTAATGAGCCACCTTCTTTGCAGTCAAATAGATCCCATACACCAGCTTCTGGTAATGTGGATACCTTTGCTTGGAGGGAGTCAAGACTTTCGAGATGTAGTAGACCGGTTGTTGGAGTTTGAAGGCTTTGCTTTATTCTTCACGCTCCGTAATGAGCATAGTGCCAACAACTTGGCTCGTGGCCGCGACGTATAACAGCAAAGGCTGTTTGCTGCCCGGAGTAGATAGCATCGGCTGGGTGGAGAGCAGGGCTTTGAGTTCCTGGAATGTGGCCTGCGCTTCAGGAGTCCACTCGAACTTGTCAGATTTCTTCATTGGTCAGTAAA
>NC_041390.1:316691830-316774871 GCF_002162155.2 Triticum dicoccoides
TCAAAATTTCTTTCAAAAAAATTGAAATCCCAATCACAATAGTAGAATAATGAACAGAATGAAATGAACTGAGTCAATCTTCTTCGTCAGAAGCATATTCTTCGATGAATGAAGTAATGACAGTGCGAGCTTGGGAAATCACAAGTTTAACTATGAGGAGAGTAATGCAACATGCAAACAGATGCAGTAGTATGAGACAAAACATGATACAGGTGACGAGAGATATGCCAGATGGTTAATCGAAATGAAATGAAGATGACTACACAGAGATGAACATGCGATAGTATGAGATACAAAGAATAACTCACATAAATGATAGTAAACACAGAACAGAGTTACGACAGACGAGATAATGGTCGGATAAACTATCGGCATAGAGCACAAACATAAACTGATGAGGGTAATGCAGTAGAGGAGATGAACCAGTGGTGCTCGATGGCGATAGCGAGATTTGGTAGACCAGTTCACCCTTCTGCCGAAGGGCTACGTCTGGTTGGAGGAGCTGTGACTTAACATGGAAGATAAACTTTCTTTACCCTATTCTCCTTCAATGCAGAGCTGATCAGACTCTGGTTGATTTCACTCGTGGTAGATCCTTGTCGGTGATCTCCAAACCTTCGGTCGACCTTCGTGAACCACAATTACTCTTTTTGGTTGCTGAAGATCTAGCTCAGTGAAGCCAACAACTCTTCAACACCCGAGCCGAAACCTATCTGTGTAGAGAGTGCGCAGCTCTCAAGAGTAATAGGTACAAGAACTCTCACTCAGAACTACTGGGATGCTAAACCTCTCTCTAAGTTTGCAGCTCTTGATTTTTCTCTCGGTGGATCTTAAACTCAAATCACTCAGAGAGGGGTTTCTCAAATCAATCTTCTCAGAAATCTCAAGCGGAGCAGCCAAGGGACAATGTTGGAGCGGGGTGACTATTTATAGCCGCAGCCTCGCCTAATGGGAAATGACCAAATTAGACATCCGGATTAGCTAATGGCCGAACAACACTATTCCAATGGTAACATTACATGCGAGGCATGTAATTCTAACTCCTCAGTCCAAGAGAAATCTCTCGCAACAAAGAAGATCACAGTCTCTTGCTGACAAGTATTTGCTCGGAACACAAAGAGATTTCTCTCACAACTTTCATAGGTTTTGGCTAAGCATAGGATCTAAGCTTCGAGAACCTACACCCCTCTTAATAGTACGGAGGTCCTATGACTCAAATAAATGACAGAAGAACAACGAAATGAATACTACTTCTTCCCTTTGTCTTCGACTTCCATAGCTGCAGTCAATTTCTTCGGATGACTATACCGAGTCAAAAAGCTTTGCTTTAGCAGTAAATGTTTGAGCGGTCGATTTCTTCGCATCAATCCTCTCGACTATATGACTTCTCTGCAACGCAGATATACTTCGGTGAAGTTCCTCGAACTTAGCACCTGAGACATCATTCTCTTTGGTTGTGTATGGACTTTTTCTCTCTGTATGCACTAGCAAACAAATCAGTCCTTGGCTCTTCCAATTTCTTCTCTTCTTGTTCTCGCTATGAAGCTGAAGAACCAGGAGCAGGATCAAACTCCATATGGGTAGGGGCACCAGATGAGGATACTGGGGTGGTATTTCCTTGGGGAGCAACTTGCTCCCCCTCAACCTTGTCATCCTCCTTGGTGGATCCGGAGGGCTTAGCTTGAATTTTCTTCAAAGGCGACGAAACTGCCTTTTCCATCTCAATCTCTTCGCCAACTTTTTCTTCTGGGGCTTGTTGCTCGGGCATGGCATTCTCTTCGCCAGGATTGATCAGGAACATATCCACCACATCAGGTTCTTGAGCAGCTCTAGTAGAAGTGATGACTACCGCAGGCCCATGCTGGCATGGTTTCCATGTCATGATGAGGGGATGGTGGTATCTGTTTTAGAGGAGCACTAGTATCAACAGGAGCATCAGTTGCTATAGGTTGGATGCGGCGATCTGAGATTGCCTTCGGCCTGTTGACTCTTGCCTTAGCTTTCTGAGGCCTCTCTTCTTTTTCTCTTCATCGAGTAAGATCTGCTTGACAGTCAAGCTCATCATTTCTCCAATCACAAAGCTGAGGGACATCCATCTTCATCTTTGAGTGCCACTCAATTTTGTTGTTCCTCATAACGGTGAGGGCTTTGGTAATATCAAGAATCCCCTTGTTCACGTCTTTCCTTTCAGAATCAGTGCGGGCATCCTTCCTCATTTGCTCAAGTTGCTTCTTGTCCACGACAGCTTGGTTTAGTTCCTTGGTAATCTCTCCTAGCTCAACAAAGTGTTTTGCTACAATCTTGGTAACATCTTCAGGCATACCTAAGCTGCTCAGGTCAGCTGGTTTTGCATCATAGGTAGCTCATTCAATGATATCCATAATGAGATCAAAGTCATACTTCAGTTCCTCTACGGAAGCAGGAACATTTGTCTTCGCCTTCTTGGCAGCAACGACAACTTTTTCATCGGGAGCAGCTTTCTCTTCCCCGTATGGGCAGCAGAACCAGAAGATTTATCTGATGGCACGATGACAAGCCTTGGTGACGATCTCAATGCAGGCAAAACTTTTGCTGGAGAGGGTGTTTGGTACTGCTTGTCAAGCAGAGCTCTTTGATCATACATGGGAATTTCATCACCCATTTCTTCTCGGAGGACTCAGATGAGGCAGATGCGGCCTTCTTTGACTTTCTGGCAACAAACTTCTTCCTCGAAGCTTGAGGGGAAATATACTTCCTCTTCTTACTTTCTTTTCAGGCAGAAGCCCTTTCCTTCTTCTCTTGCACATCTTGCTGTGTCAGCTTGACATTATTTTCTTCCACTTGATTCTTGTTTGCGGCCCTGGCTTCACGGTTGGCCTTGGCCTTTTCCCTCTTTGAAACCTCCTCGAGGAAATCAACAATTGTTTTCAACGAATCAACATGGGCATTTGGAGGAGGAGCTGACCTTACTTTTTCATCATCCTGACCCAGGCAGCCCTCGGTGATGCAGTCATTCCATGGTGGAGTGAATGCGAACAAGATCTGATATTTTGTTCGGACATTTTCATAGTTGAACCACTTCTTTGCCCAATGATGGCGAATCTTCTGCAGCCTGTTATTTCTTTTGGTGACAGTTTCAACTCCAGGTGCAGTTTTGTAAGTTTCTGGATCAGACATTTTAGCCGCGGTGTTCCTCTCTCTACCGCGACCACCCTTCTTGGGATTTCCATGAGAGAACAGGGTCTTGGAATCAGTGACTTGCTCATCCTCAGGCTGACTGTGAGATGATGGAACATCATCTTCTTCTCCATTAGTTTTTGATTCATATTCTTCTTCGTCACCTTCGGCGGCTTTGCAGCTTTTCTTTGAGCCAACTTTGCTCTTCCAGCCACACGCGAGCACTGTGGAATTTCTTCCTCAGACCCAGAATGCTCTTCTGAACTGTTTTCCAGTACCACTCCTGAGATAAAAACAAAAATACAGAGGAAAATAGGAAGGGGTCACAAACATGCATAGAAGCAACTTTGACTGAAAACAGATATTTTTTGGAAGCAACAAAGGAATTCATGGCATATGTTTTGGAAGATATCATCGAGAGAATTGCGATATGCCATAGGACTTGATAACAAATCCTCAAATCTTTCAATGTATGGCACATGAAACCTAGATCCAAATTGACTGGTACGAGGAGTAACTACAAACCATACAAGTCACAACTTAGTGAAACCTAAAGATCTACCGCAAGGAAATAAAACAAAAGAAATGGCGTCAGGACGAATAGCCCTAGAACATAAGAAGGGATATGGCTAGCTCTGGATCTATGTGCCCTAACTTGGCAGCAAAGATCATCTACGATAGTGTAGGAGAGAAGATGTACCGCACTGGCGCGACCAACGACGGTGGGGCTTCATCTGAGTTGCACGACGAGGCACGACGTCGATGCTGCTTCGAGCTCGGGCTCGGGTGCAGAGCGAGAGGAGAGGTCGAACAGAGAAAGAACAAGGAGGAAGACGCCTGGAGGATGGGTTTTATAGCCCGAGGGCGAAACCGCTCCCTCCAAAATCCATCGCCAAAAAGCACAGGATGTTCCACATTCATTGGACGCGATCACGAACGTGAGATTGTGTACACGTGTCAGCCATTTGCTGCAAAAATCTCGGCAATTGAACATAATGCCAAAGGGTTTGAGGACGCACAAGCGCTAAAACAAATGATATTTCAAAGTTGATTTCATTTGTGACCAAGGACGTCGGATTGAGATATTCTTCAGACCAGGTTGCATGTTTCTGACCAAGCTGAATAGAAGAAAAACACAAAACGACACAAAACATTCAACCAAATGAGAGAAAACTCAAAACCACAAAAAACAATGATTTCAAAAGGAAAACACAAAGAACTAGGACCAATGATTGGATCTGAGGGCAAAAGATGGTCCATGAAGATCCCTGAGAAAACACCTGCAAGAAGGGGGTTAGTTATTTTTCACAATGCACACTTGTGTGGGGGCAGTGAGGATCTCATTTTCTTCGTCTGAGCTGGATCATTCTTTCGGCAAGACTTGAAAGATACCTGTGCACTTTGAGAGTGATCATATGAATATGCACTGAAGTTATTTCTGGAGACATGAGTGTAATGATTCAAGGAGGTACGCATGTACTCCTTCTGTCGAAGAATAGGTTGATGCTTACACTACAAATGATAATCACTGTCTCGAGGAAAATTAGTCTGCATGTTCAAGTTAGCAGTGACAGATAGATCTTCAATAATGCACTTCTTCACCCATATTTGCTTCTTGGGCGAGCCAGACCTACAGTTAGTCCCAATATATCGAGCGAAAACCTTACCATTCTATTGTTTGAACAATTTATAATTCAAGTCATCAGACTCATCAGAAATGGCAGGAATGGAAGAATCATATCCTGATAGAGTTGCAGGTTCGAGTGTTTTGCGTTTAGCAAGAACCCAACTCGTACGAGGATATTGCTTGGGAGTCCAGTAAGTTCCATGAACATTGAGTTTCCTTTTGAAACCCAATCCTTCCTTTCGAGGATTTTTGTGCAGTATTGACTTCTTGAGCACGTCACATAAGGTTTGATGCCCTTTTAGGCTTCATAGCATTCCTGTCCCAATTAAGTCCTTTAGCCTGCAATTTTCATCAGCAATAGCGGCATCTTCCATGGAAGAGGGGTTATAGATATCATTCGTACCTGCTGCAATATTTTCAATGCTAGCATTTGAAGTTTCTACATGTGAATCAACATTGCTATGTTCTAGGCATTTTAAGCATGGAGGAACAAAATCATCAGGAAGACGACTAGATTGCTCAGGGAAGAGAGAAGCTTTCTCTAACACCAGCTCATTATGAGACTCTTTCAGTGACACGAGTTCTTGATTCTTGTTAAGGAGTTCATCTGATAAACTCTCGTAGTTGACTGTGAGGGAATCATATCGAGTGGTAAGATCATCAATAGTTGAGGAAAAAGCATCTTGCTCTTCGATCAACTTTTGATTCTTCTCCATCTCTTCGACTCTGTCCATACTTGTTTCTGTCAACAATCTCCAAGACACAAGGTAGGCAAATATTGCACCAACACAGGGTTTTTTCATCGAGTCGTGAGATGAACCTACTCAAGGCTGCTAGATAGCCCGTGAGTCTCTGCATGTCACGCAGATGTTTCAGTTGTCTCATTCAGATGATAGCGCCAATCTTCTCATGGTTGGCATTGATCCCACGTTCGGAAACATGGAAACCGAGTAACTTGCTAGTAGGAACCTCAAAAGCGCACTTAGCCTGGTTGAGCTTTATTCCAAGGCGATGCAGGTTCGTGAAGGTCTCGATGAGGTCAGTCAGGAGGTCGGAACCTTTCCTAGACTTGACCACCAAAGCCCGCCGCCTAGGGGTCGGTATGTGGGCCAGGTGATCCGACTGATCGAAGGTGAGAGATGTCTTAGCCCAGTCGAGATATTTTGTGACAGTCAGAACTGCCATGTTGACCTCTTGGTTTATAACCTTGAGGCGTCTCTTGCTTTTGACGTCAACAAAGATTATCAAGACTTTCTTGACGTTTGGGTAGCTGGGGGCACCTGTGCCTCCATCGTTATCTTCCTTGTCCCTCGAGGGATCTTGCCGCATCTCTTGCTTGAGGAGCCGACACTCCCGAGTGGTATGCTTGTGCAATGTCAAGTTATCGTCTTTGTCTTTCTTTGTATGGATCTGGCAAAGCTGATCAAGGATGTCACTCTTCGGAGTGACTTGCTTCTTGCCTTTCCATTCCTTCTTTTGCTTCGGTGGGCCTTTGCCTTTTCTTTAGCTAGCCAGAGCCGCAACTTTAGCATTTCCGTCCGCCTCGGCCTTTCACTTGTGTTTCTTGCCCTTGTTGTTATCCGACTGTGGGGACCCCGACTCATAAGTCGTGATCACCGAATGCACGTGTACAGTGATCCCAGAGATCAATGCTCACTGAACACACAGAAGCTGAATAACAAGAGTCTTACATCCATACATACCGTATTACACAAGTAGGACCATTATGGTCAAGTCTTGAGTATAACATCGCAGCGGAAATCTTCGTTGATAACTTGGACCCATGCCATCTGCCTTAACCCTACAGGCATTCTGACTGGGAAGCGTCCTAGCTCGCATGTTCGTCACCGAGGTACTCTTCTTCATATTATGTTCTTTCATGCCTGGCCAATAAAATAACCAATGGCAAGCCAATGAGTACTTTGAATGTACTCGCAAGCAACCCAAGGGTGATAACAGAATAATTATGCAAGGCACTACTGCTAATTTGGCATTTTTGCGGAAAGCTAGTTTTTCTCATGCAAGTATGATCAACATTCATCAAGGATATGAATGCGTCTGCAACAAGTATCAGGAGGTTACAGACATCAACATCGGGATAGAGTTGTGAACAACTCATACTCAAGCTCATCATGACTTCCTCACGAATCACGTCAACAGATTTACCAAACCGTGTTGTTTGTCAGAAACATATGGACGTAGTCTAAGCTGCACCACCCAACTGTCCTTGACCGTGGACACGGCTATTCGAATAGTTTTACACTCTGCAGAGGTTGCACACTTTACCCACAAGATCCGGGGAACTTCCGTGTCATCCACAACCCGCGATACCTCAAGTACCCGGGGTAAGCACCCGATCACTATCTTTCCCTAGACGACACTAACAAGGAGTCCACTCGTTGTTCCGTATCCTCACGATGTACATCATACAAGACTCACTCGAGATCGTAACATCCGAGAGGGGACACAATGGTGTATCTGGTGTCCTGTGAAAACAGTCATGGCCGCCCTACCTGGCACGACCCCGTCCCGAGAAAGAGCACCAACTCTCCCCCGTCACTAGTAATGCGGGCTCCAAGCTAGTATCGGCCTAGGTAATCAATAATGCCCTTTCCCATACAAGGGTAGAGTGGTTGCGCATGTAAGGTTGGGACAGTCGACAAATCTTAAATCTAATCCGTCTCTGTAAACAACACTTTTATCGAGCCTCGGTACACTACCTCTCCACCAAGTAGTGACCTAGTTCATCATCATCTCCCAGGGGCATTAGTGGCACCCACTGGGATTTTTGCAAGTATGTCAAACCACACTTGTTGCTTTCCATGCATAACCCTGATCTACTTTGCGTAGCAACTACTTAGCATCCTATCTACTTCCATCGGCATAACCCTCATAGAAAGGCAGGGTCATGCATCATGCAAGTGTCAACGAGAAAGGCAATGGAGGCACCACCTCAAGTGGCCACCGTTTTATCATGACTTCGATGCAAGCAATAAAAGTGCTATATGACATGCATAAAAAGGGTTTCATAGACATGGTCAAAGGGCTGCTTGCCTTGGTCTTCAAAGTCTTCAAGGTCTTCAAATATCTCTGGTCCATCTCCGAGCATTTCATCTACTTCATCAACTATCGTCGAAAACAACCATAATAAGCAACGCAACAAGGCAAGAATAAATGTGCTCTAAAAATATGAAGTTGACTTTTATTGGATACCTCTGGTCATATGAGGAATGACCAAAGTGATTTCATTGGAAGTGGATCAATGGATATTTCTAAACATTTCGATATGATGGAATCAAGGGGTTTATGGAATTGCAAGAAGTGTACAGAAACATATTTTTGAAAAATGAGCAAAGGCACCCATTTAACAAAGGATGATTTTAGAAGCATCTAGGAATTGGTCTCACTGGATTTGGAGTTGAAATGATTTTCCTATGAATTTGCAAAGTTGGCTATATATGAAGAAATAGACCATTATTTGAGGTGATACAGAAAGTATTAGTAAAAATGTTCAACAACTAAGTTTTGAACTTATAGACACCTAGGATTTTGAATCATGGAATTTGGATCAAAAATGGGCTCTCTGTGATTTTCTGAAGTTTATCACAGAAATGGAAAAATAGGATTTGCTAATTATTTGTGAAGAAAGTTTTTCTGGAAAAATGTTCAAGTTGCACCATAAATAGGTGGGATTATTACAAGAAATTAGGAGTTGGAATTATTGCATTTGGATAAATAATTAATTTCTGTGGAATTTTTGGAAAAGCCAAAGAAAAAGAAAAAGAAAAAGAAAAAGAAAAAGAAAAAGGGCACTGTGCCTGCCAGGCCAGAACAGCTGCAGGGCAGCAGGCCCAGCCAGCGGGCCGGCCCAGCTGAGCCAGCGCACAGCGCGCGCACCCGCCCGTTTCAAACCTGACGGCCGGGGCCCGCAGGACAGAGAGAGAGGGGCGCGGGAACGAGGGAGAGGATGACAGGCGGGGCCCGCTTGTCATCACTAACCCATGGACAGGGGGGTCGCGGTGCTCACCAGCGACGATGCAGGCCATGGCGAGCTCTGGCGAGTGCGGGGATGGCTTCAGGGGACTGCCGCGCGTCGGTGGGTGGTGGACTTGGCCGGCAGGGGTGCCTGGTTCGCCGGCGACAAGGAGCTGCGGCGGAGGAGCTTCGGGAGGCGGTGAATCCAGCCGTTTCCGGTAGCTATAGAGAGGGGAAAGAAGGGGGAAAGGATCAGAGGGCTGCAGGGGTTCCAGATCAAGGCAGAGGAGGAACGGGGGAGGCCTATACCTCGCGAACTCCGGCGAGCCGAAGCGGCAGAGCTCGAGCTCGATCTCGGGCTCAGGTGGTCCTGGAGGAGAGTGGAGGGCACAGGGGGTCGATTTGGAGGGGTTAGGAGCGAGTGGTGGTGAGGGAGAGGCTCGGGGAGGCCCTTAAATAGGCGAACGGTGAGGTGCCGTGGACCCGTGCGCCAGCGGGCTTCTGCGCGTCGCCACAGGGCTCGGGAGGAGATGGCGCCATGTCTGGGGTGCTTGTGAGGCTGGTCCAGTGCTAGGGGAAGGAAGAGGGGGAGCGGGGAGGGGTCAGAGATGTCGCGCGTGTGAGCTCGCTCACTGGAGCTCTCGGGCGGCCGGTGCGCGTGCGAGCAGGGGCAGGAGAGAGAGAGAGGGAGGAGGGGGCCGACCAGCTGCCGTGTCCCGGGCGCCGAGGCGTCTCGTCGGGCGCACTAGGGAGGCCCGAGGTGGCCGGAGGTGCTTGGCAGGGGGCGGCTACAGTGCGGGAGCGCACTGTAGCACGCTCCAGAGCGCCCATATGGCTGTCTAGGCCATTTTCTATGCTTGTGGGCGCGCCCTTGCATGTCCAGTAGTGTTTGGGGGGTGCTAGGGAAGGGATCTTGGCCTTGGATGCTTTGGATGGCCAGTGGGTGAAGAGGGAGGAAGGAGAAGAGTGGAAATGGGGCTGTCCAGAATAGAAAATTGGTGGTTCCATCCCCTTGATCAATAAGGATTGACTTGTGCTAAATGCCAGAGGTAGAGGGAGGTTAGGAGGAGGTGTGGTAAAGAGGAGAACTCATTTGGATTAGTAGAAGAAGTCAAAATGGTGTTTTTGGAAAAATGGCAGAAGGTGTTTGTTGTTGGTTTGGGAAAGAAAATGAACTCCCATTGCCATGATACTTAACAGGATGGAATGACACTTAGAAATAGGGTGTGCCACCAAATTTGAGCTCATTTGGGAAAAGTTGCCAGTGTAACTTTGGTAAACCCTAGAAATCAACAGAAATGGGTTTTCCAAGATCTAGCCATGCAAATCTATTCTCCTTGATGCACTACTTGGTGTAGTGTTATCATTTGAGGATTTGAACATGTCCACGAAAATTCAGATCAAAAGGACACACTTGGCAATGTAGAGTTGTTCAAATTTGGTTCTGGAAAGAAAAGGTTTTGAGGCACTTTGAGCAAGATAACATTCTCTCCAACTTGTACCATTTTGTCTAGATGAATAATTAGACCACTTGAGCATGTTCACAAGGTTTGAGAACATTTGGACATGTTTGGCAGTGTAAAGTTGCTCAAACTTCAAAATGGACATAAATGGTTTTGAGGAGATTTCATGGGGTTATACTATTCTCCATGACATGATACTTGGCAAGATCATCAAACATGTCATATGTGACATGCTAGAATTTTCTTGGAATTTCTGGGGAATATTTCCTGTAGAAATATTTCAAATCCTTGAAATGGGTTGAAATGGTTTTTGAGGGATTTGACCAATATTTTGAACATGACCATGTGTTGAAACTCTTATATATGGACAATATATGTCCATTGAGTTTCCCTGATTTTTGTCAAATATTTTTGAAACAATAAAATAATTTTTCCCTATTAAAGACCATTTCTGGCCTTAAGAAAAAGCTTTTAAATAAAATAGTAAAATAACTTTTAAAATTATATTTTTGTGGTTTCAGGGTATCCTATATCTAATAGGAGTCAAACATATTTTTGGAAAGATTTTTACTGCCCTTAATTAAGTACTTGCAGTGCAAACCTCAATTCAGGGGTTTTTGGAAAACTAATTTTTGAAAATACTGTTTGGCCAAATTATTTTTGTAAGAAAATATTTTTATGTCCTATACACATGGCGTGATCATTGGTTTAAGAGTTTCGATCAAGGAGATGAAGTATAGGAGTTGGAGGATTTATTTGATTTTTAGAGCACTTGCAAACAACAGACAAAATCCAAACAAGGCAAGGTCCAAAACACTCAAAAGTTTTTGTCAAACCACATTTTATCATGATTGTTAGCTTAAGTGTTGTGGCATGAAAATCAGGGTGTGACACCGACTGATTTGCATCACCCGCTCGGTTCTTGCCACTTCCCAGTCGGTCTTCCTCTTCACCATTGGCGTACCAACTGGCCATCAGTACGGCCATACTTCAGATTCAGTTCTCGGTACCTGACTCCGGCCTTGAAGGCACATATCGTCTGGTGCTCGGTGACGTTCTCCACCTTATTGTGCAGGGTGGTCCATCGCTGGATATACTCTTGGAGAGTCTCATTTTGCCTCTGGACGTAGTGTTGTAGCTCGGCCAATCCACCCGGCTGCTTGTATGTGCCCGTGAAGGTCTTGATGAAGACTCGGGCGAGGTCAACCCAACAGAATATACTGCTGAGTGGAAGCTGAGTGAGACAAGCCCGAGAAGACCCTTCAAGCATCAATGAAAAGTGCTTCATGGATAGGTTGTCATTGCCGCTGCCAATTTGGACAGCCACCCGGTAGTCCTCCAACCTGATCTCTGGCTTTGACTCACTAGTGAACTTGCAGATCCCCGTCACCAACCTGAAGGTGTTGGGAATATCTACAGCCCGAATGTACCGACTGAAACACTTAGGGCGGGAGGGTACGAAAACACTCGGCACATTAGCATCAAGGCCCTCCCTTAGAGGCCAACCCCCTTCGACCACATTCTAAGCGAGAATGGACTTCGCATTGAACCACGGTGGTCTCTTGTGTGGCGTGACGGACTCGGCCTTCGATGGCGGCCGCGTGGCTGCCTGTCATCGTAGGGCTGGCGCCCGTATGAGATGTCTCGTGATGGGGGCATCAGAGTGCAATCGTAATTGTTGTGCCACCAAGGTGAAGCGACTCAATCACGCCTTTCATCTCTGTACTCATCTCTCGAAGAGGACGACTCCCAACAGCTCCCAGAGCCGAGTGGGCTATGGGCCGACTAAACGGTCTCGGCCCACACCGACATGCTGTGGATGCGGTCCCTGGACTGGGACACCACCACCTTTTGCGACAAAGTTGTCTTCAAGAGCGCCTGGATCTGACGGATCCCTTCCCCAGCCATAGAGCCGGAGGGCTGGATGGAAACAGCGATCCGAGTAGTCGCTGCCAAATTTTGTTTCGGAGTGCCAAGTACCTGGTAATTCCGAGGCTGGTCACTTGGGAAAATCTGATGCTTGTGCCAACTGGAACTAGGCTGACGGCGGGCAGGGTCATCCAGCTCCTTCTGCAGCGGCTCAAGGCGGTCTCGCTCGGCCAAAGTGGCCAAGCACGCGGACTCCATGGCAAGTCATGATGACATGAATACCATTGTTACACCCACAACCCCTACAGCTATAAATTTTGGACAAATTACAAGAGCTCGTGCACGCTAATTAAATTACTAGGCACTCTCGTTTCTTGGTAACGATTGTAATGTTCATGAGAATATGATGTTGCCTAAATTGGATACATTTGTTTTTCTTACAAATGAAAGGCCTGGCTTGGATAAGAAGGATGAACATTGGAGCAAGATCAAGCATGGAGATGATGGCATGTGCAAGGGAAACAAGAAGAGAGCTTCAAGTGACAATTTCAGGACTTTGAAGCCACCATAATGAGTGCATGGAGGCTGGACGAAATATACAAGATGCCACTTTGTAATTTCGTCTAGAGGCTATTATAGGTGCCACATCACCTTATTATTGGGCCAGGCCCATGTAATTTCGAAATACTTCAGTATAGGCTGTTTTTAGAGTCCGTATGTGTGGGGACCCCGACTTATACTGTCGAAGCCACCAGTTACACGTGGACGGTGATCCCAAGGATCAATGCTCACTATACACCACCGACTGAATATCAAGAGTTTACATCCATTACATACCGTTTTACATAAATACGACCATTATGGTCAAGTCTTGAATAAATCATCGCAACGGAAATCTTTGTCGATAACTTGCACCCATGCCATCTGCCTTAACCCTATAGGCATTCTGACTGGGAAAGCATCCTAGCTCGCATGACCATCACCAAAGAACTCTTCTTTGTGTACCTTCTCTTTTAGGCCTAGCCAAGTAAATAGCCAGGGACAAGCCAGTGAGTATGTTTGAATTTACTCGCAAGCAACCCATGAATGAAAACAAGGTAAATATGCATGGTTTCAACTCTAGGTTGGTATTTCAGGGAATGCTAGTTTTCATCATGCAAGTATGATCAATATCTTTTTAGGGGTCATGCATGTGTCTCCAACATGCCACAAGAGGTTACATATATGAACATAATGAGAGAGAGTTATCCACAACTCCTCCTAAGTTCCATCGTGACCTTCCTCACGATTGAGACAGAAATAATATTTCCAACCCGTGTTGTTCTTCAGAAACATATGGATGTACTCTAAGCAGCACCACCCAACTTTCCTTGACCATGGACACGATTATTCGAATAGTTTGACACTCTGCACACGTTACACACTTTTCGCATAAGATCCGGAGAATTCTCGTGTCAGCCATGATCCGTGGTACCTCAAGTACCCATGGTGAGCACCCGATCACTACCTTTCCCTAGTCATTACTAACATAGAGTCCACTCAATTGGTAACACCCCCGTGCCAAACATTCTCACAATTTTATCATTGTCTCTGGAGCCTCGCTCCCAGACATATCACATAACCACACAAGGAGGTACCAACGGTGTGTCTGGTGCCCTGTAAAAATAGTCATTGTTAGCATTCTGGGAACCGGGATACCCAGACTTGCCTTCCTGCGGCCCACGGCGTGGCTCCATCGACGGCCTGGTACGACCCATCTTCAGCACCAATAAGACAAGACCCTTGCGAGGCGGACGACACCAAGACCTCTGTAGGGAGCGGCCTCCCCAGGCTGGCTCCCGAGGAGCGGAGGTTCCTATGCAGGCGCCCACCTCATGAGGTCGAGGTGACACCAACCATGACGACCAAGGCCATGAGGGCGCCAGCGGGCGCAGAGCGGCAGGTTTCCTCTTTGGTGCTAAGGAGGCAAGCGCAGGCGCGGGGTCTCGAGGAATCAACCAAAGGTTTCCATTCCCGTGTAATGAGACCAAGACCGCCAGGACGGATGTCAGCACCAAGCCCACCACGGCATCATGACCAGAAGCTTTGTAGGCTAAGACCACCTTTTGTCAGGATAGGATGTACTTCTTGCCCCCCTTCAAAATTGGCCACTGTGGGATCCCTTCCCGCCTCCGTTTGGAGGAAGAGGACCAAGGCCACTATAAATATAGGATAGCCACTACCGTAGCGGGGGAGATCGATCGATCAAACCCTAAGCTCACACCCACATAAGAACAGACCTCGTGAGGTTGTTCTTCCCTTGTACTAGTTCATCCCCAGCCCCTCGCAAGGCTAATCCACCACAAAGCAGGAGTAGGGTCTTACACCGCAAGGTGGCTCGAACCCGAGTAAACTGCTGTGTCCCTTTCCCTTCTTGTTCATCAAGCTAGGCTGTGGGGGTGACAAACTTGTTGACTGGAGAGGTTGAATTCTTCGCACACGCCCCAGTGTTTGAACCTTTCTTGGGTCTGCAGAGCCTGGAATTCGACATTTGTCGCACCAGGTTGGGGCGTGTCGAAGCTTCTCTTCCACCGTTCGTTCCATCGATGTTCTGCCGTTCCCATGGCCGATGGTCTCTATGTCCTTGCTGAGCGTTGGGCCGCTCGTGTTGCCCAGACAGTGCCCATGGGGAACCGTGCCCCTCGCTGCTCTGCTTCTTCGGTGGCCAATGCCGCCACTGACCCTGCTTCCGGTGAACATCATGACTCATCGCTGCCACCATCCATGCGACGCGATGGCTGCACTATGACTACATCGCCCAGTCCAGTCACGGCGTCGTCTTTCCACACTTGGCGTGGACCGGCCAATGCGCAGGTTGCGCTGCTCATGGTGCCGCAAGCTCCTGCGCTATCGTTCGGCCAATGATCTCTACAAGGATTGGCTTGGCCGTATCGCCGAGCTCGTGAGTGCCCCTAGAGAGGCCCCTGTGTCGTCTTGCTTGCTGCTTCCCCCACCGTCTCAGGCGGGAGGCATGGCCCACGTTGCACCTCCTCCTCTTTGGCGCAATGTCGTCCCCGAGCCAAGGTGTGAGGCCCCCCAGCGTGACCCACCGCGCATGGTGCCGTCGCACGATGAAGAAAGCTGCAAGGTGGTGCAGCAACCTCAAGGAGAAGCGTGTGCGCTCCCAGCACCACCATGTTAGGACCGCGTGCCGCCAGAGGCGGCAGCACACGGGTGTCAAGATCAGGCTCCCCCTCTGCGGCAGGCCCCTGTGAGTGTGGCAGGATGCCGTGCATTCACCCCGGAGCTGTGCCATGTCGTCTGGCTTGGCAAGTTCAAGCCGGATCTGCCTTCACGTTATTACGGCACCCCCGACCCTACTGAGTTCCTCCAACTCTACGAGATGAGCATCAAGGCGACGAACAGCGACGAGAAGGTAATGGCGAACTGGTTTCCCATGGCCCTCAAAGATGGCGCACGCTCGTGGCTCCTTAACCTCCCGGCGGGATCGATCTCCTCCTGGGATGAGCTGCGCAAGCGCTTCATCGCCAACTTCCAGGGTACTCGCGACCGTGCCCCTGCTGCAGGCGACTTGCGGCGCATCAAGCAGCAGCCAGGGGAAACCTTGCATAAATACATAAAACGCTTTACTAACATTCGCCTCAAGATCCCTAAGGTGTCGGATGAGGCCATCATTTGAGCATTCACTAATGGCGTCCGGGATGTCAAGATGAAGGAAGAGCTCACCATACACGAGGACCTGTGCTAGACTTTGGAGATGTTCAACATGGAAACCAGGTGCGCGAGGGTAGAGGAAGGTCGCCTCTCCCTCCTTGAGCTCCCGGAGGCCGACCCTGAAGAAAATAAGGCCAAGGCTAAGGACTTGAAGCGCGACTGCGACGACCCCGAATCCTCCAAGGGCAGCCGCCCATTTTGCGTCTTCCACAACGTCCGCAGACACAACACCAACGACTGCCAAGAGCTTAGGGCCATCCACGACGAGTGCCTTGGCCGCCGCCCTAAGCGCAACGACCGTGGAGGGGGCCACAGTGGAGGCTGCTGGGACAACCGCGACCCCCGCCAGGACTGGCATGATCAGCCCCATGAGGACCGCTGGCAGATCCAGCCTTGCGACGACCCCTGGAGGGATCAGCCTCGTGAGGACCGTCCTCAGGGCAACGCTGGCCTTCCTCCGCTGCCACCACCACCAAGGAGGAAGAACGACCACCACCAAGATGACGGGGCCGGGGGCTTCCAAGAGCCTCGCGCTATTGCTTGCATCCTGGGTGGCGCTCAGGCCCCCGCCTCCAATCGCATCTTCTAGTAGTTCGCTCGCGAGGTGAATGCAGCCCTCCCCAAGCTCAGGCATCGCGTCCCCTCATGTGGTCCAAGTACGCCACCACCTTCGAGTCTACGGATCAGCTCAAGTGTGTGGCCGCCGTTGGTGCAGTCCCGATGCTCTACTCGCCAACCATCAGCAATGTCCTCATCACCAAGACACTTATTGACGGTGGTGCGGGTCACAATATCCTCTCCGCTGAGACGTTCGAGAGGCTCCAGGTGCACTATGACCAGATCCTCCCCACCAAGCCCTTCTTAGGGGTGACTGATGGCTCCACCATTCCCCCAGGACAGATTCGTCTCCCTGTCACCTTCGACAAGCGTGACAACTACCGCATGGAGCTCATCGACTTTGACGTTGCCCATATTCGCCTCCCATACAACGCCATCCTCGGGTATTCGGCCCTGGCCAAGTTCATGGCAGTGACTCACGACGACTACAATGTCCTCAAGATGCCAGGAAGCAGCGGCATCATCATGGTCGCCTGTGATGAGAAGGATGTGGTGTGCTTCCTCGAGCACGCCTACCAGGCCGCGGCGATCGAGAATACATATGACGAGGGTGCCATCCGTCCTCCTAAGGCCGTCGCCAAGAAGAAGCAGCATCTCCTCCTCAGAGGCCCTCAGGAGGCGGGGGCGTCTGATGATCGTGCCTCATGCCCTGCGCCCACTACTGGGGCGCCCTTCCCTCTCGCATAGGAAGGTGCGCCCGGTGCCCCTCCCAGGACAGGCTTGGGGGCTCTCATCTGGAGGGCCTCTGACCTGACTAGCATCACGAGGGAGGCGTTTGGGCACCATGTGGAGGCGTGTTTCAACGGGCGCTTCCGTGAGCATGGCGCAGGGCACGAGGCGCCAGGCGCTCAGGAGTTCATCACCAAGGCAATCAGAGAGCTTCAGGAGGCGCGAGCCATGCGCGGCGAGCGCCGCCCCTTATTGGTCAGCACAGCTACTGCTCCTGACATGGGTGGCGAGCTGTGCGTCTGCGTCAACATCCTAGGACTCAACAGGGGCTATGTGACCAGTGAGGCCCCTGAGTCACGATGCTCAGGGGTCCCCCTTGACGTATGAACAACCCTCATGAAGGAAATGTGAGTAGCGTCTAAGTTAATCTGGAGCCCCCATATCTTTCCTCATGAGATTTTGCCTGGGAGGGTCGTGAGAAGACCAGGTGCGAGAGACCTGGTGAGGTGGTGTGCGCCAGGCGTGACCTAGGCGCAACCCCCGTGCCCAGCCCCCTCGAGCGGCCCTCCCATAGGGAAAGCGACACACTGAGGCTAGACAGCGAGCCTAGTGGCCCTCCTAAGGTTGCTGCAGCTGCTAGGGCGCCCTCAGTTGTTTATTCACCAGCATGGAGCATGGTGCTTCCACTCTTGCATGGGCATAGCCGCTCCTCGACCGTGTCGTCCGCCAGCGCGGAGCATGGGGTTTCCACTGGTGTGTGGGTGGGAGCTCCCTCTGAGGGGAGACTCCGGGGCGTGTACAACCCCGTCATGCACATGGCTAGCATGGCATGACTGGAGGAGGTGTATATGGGCACCCGTGAGCCAACGCGGGACTCACAAGGCCCTACCTCAAGGCGGGTTGCACCTAAATTTTGGTTCGGGAGATTTTTAAGGATCCTGCGAGGTGTTTAGGTGGCCTGCACCGAGTGAATCTCCAAAAGACATCGCATTAGAAGGCCAAACACCAACAACCCCAGGAGGTGACGTGAACGGGACCGTCCCGCCAAGCGACGAATACGCCCCTCATCCTCATGCAGAAGACTACGCCAGCAACCTTTGCTTCATTGCCGACTTGTGACGCGCCTGGAGGACCAGGCTGAGAGAGCTCGTGAGCTAGTTGACGAAAAGAGCTGCGGCCTCCTCGGGCACACGTTTTCTCGCGTCTTAAGCCATCTTCAGAATGCCGACCCCAACTTTGACTTCGACGCCGCCATCGCCCTAGTCCCCGGGCCTATTTGGGGCGACCTAGCGCGCTGGGTGGATGATAACGTGGATGCTCTGGTTAGAGCTTTCACTTCCGATGATGATGCTGTGGTGGTCACGGTGGATGAAGGCGACGTAGTCGATGATGGTGAAGACAACGCCGGCGATGACGCTGGTAGCGTATCCGGGAGCGATCCAGAAGATGTTGCGAGCGACATGTCCGACTGAACCCACGCTCCTTGTTCTGAACCTGCGCGCAAAAAGCTTGGGCATGGCCCCCGATGATGTGAGTGTATTTTGGGGAGGGGGAGCCCCTCATGTAATCAGACTGTTGTTTTATTCCCTGAGCCAGACTTAAGGCGTGCTTTAGCGAGTTCTCAAGTTCCTCTGCGTGCTCTCCGCGGTAACTTACCTCAGTCTTGGCGGGCCCTAGACTAGCCTCGTAGTTGTCGATGTGTAGTTCTCCTGAGGGGAGCCTTCCACGGACTCGCGGGATTTCGGGCTTCTGCGGAGCTCGCCGGTCCGCCTGAGAAGACCTTGAGAAACGGGCGTTAGATTGCGATGGGGTGTGCACGCATACCTCGCCCAGCCCTTGCTCTTGAGGCGCTTGTGAGGAGGGGGCAGTAGGCGCCTGGCTCGAAACAAGGCACAGAGCCGGAAAACTCAAGAAATCAACATGAACGAGAAAAGATGCCCCCATGCTTTGTCAACAAAAATACGACCGCGAGTTCAAATCCAAAAGTCGGCAAATCAAGCTACAAAGAAAGGGAGTTGAAAGCAAAAGGCCACATCCGGCACCTAGCTAGTCTTCTTGTCTCCTCACCAACGCAGAGCCTAGTGCCTTTGCTGGACGTGAGCTTAGTCATTGGGGGACAGTGTCAACGGCCAGCGCTGAGCATGGTGCCTCCACTAGGACGTGGGCAGGAGCCCCCGAGTCCCGAGGGCGGCTCTCCGGAGACTCCGAGGCGTGTACAACCCCACTCATTATTACGTGAGAGTGTCACGGGCGGAGACCTTCACAGGCAGGAGCCTTGCTTCATATCGCCAGACGAGGGCCCCACCTTGCGCCACCCTCGACCACCGTTGGGGCGTCCGGAAACCAGGACGAGGCCAAGGGGCAAAGGGGACACCAGCGGCGCCCTCGGCGACCACGGGCCCTCTGCCGGGGGAGGGCTCACCGGCACCTTCCCGGCAGAGGACCTACCTCCGGGTGGCGCCCTGCCCCGTGCGACATGCGGGAGGGCCTTGCTCCGGACCCCTTCCATGCAGCCCCCAATGCGTCGCCCCTGACTGGGGTGGGGTTGCAGCGCTGGGGTCGCCGTCCGCCGCTGCAGTTCGGTCCACCTGCGACCCATGGTTAGCATAAGCCTGCTCCTGAGATATCAGTGGTACCCTGGGGTGGTTGTCATCGGCTGGGGCGGCGAGGCTCCTGGGTGGCTTGTAGTAGGCCTCGGCCTCCATCATCTCTTCTTCCCAGCCCGGCTCGTGGAATGTGCAGGGTTCGTCCTCTGGCGTGTACTCCTGATCCACCATGCGGGGTACATAGGCTTCTTGAGCCGCCTCGCCGGAACTTTCGCTGAGGCGCCCTGTACCCAACGCCATGGAGCCCGGCGCGCCTTCCTGGTAGTTGTGGGGTGGCGTTCGATTGGGACCATGAGGAGCAACACCTGCACCTATGCCACCCGGGGAAGGCGAAGGCGCGGCCGGACGTCCGGCACCGCCGGTCGTGCTAATGCTGGCGAGCCCTCCTGGTGCACCTGGGAGCGTGCGGGCGCAACGAGGCCCGTCGTGTGACCTAGCCGCAACTTGAGATGTGAGTAGGGAGCAGAAAGGCGGTGTACCCTGGCCGCAACATCCAATAGCTCGGCGACGCGTTCCAGCAGTGCGTTGCGGCCGCTCTCCATCAGCCGGCACCGCAGCAGCTCCCGCGCCACCACGAGCGCGACTCGCATGTTTGCCGGTTCCCGTTGGGTGTGTTGCGATGTCGCTGCCGTGTAGCTTGCAGATCTTGTGGCTGCACGCACGCGCTGCGGCATGAGGGCGGCTGACACTGACCCATGCTGCCTGCGTCCGCGGGCGTTGGGCGGCGTGCGGGCTGCCTGGAGTGCGGGGTTGAGGTCTTCTGGAATGGCTGGAGGTACTCGAGCTGGCCGGGCCGCCCAGTGGTCGGCCTGGGTCCTCGGATCGTCAGACATCGGAGATGCGGGGCGACCGCAGATCGGTCATTGGTAAAGAAAACCTTGGCGCACCCCTACCTGGCGCTCCAAATGTCGGATTATGGGTTCCGGCAAACCCTTGCGGTTCAAACACTGGGATGCGCATGAAGATCTCTCCCCCCAGCTCACGCTCTTGCAACAATCTCAAAGCCTAGCTCGCTGAAGCCAAAGAACAAGGGACACAAGAGTTTATACTGGTTCGGCCCAGCGTTGCGGTGTAATACCCTACTCCAGTGTGGTGTGGTGGATTGCCTTGTAGGTTGGGAATGAACAAGTACAAGGGAAGAACAGCCTCCCGAGGAGAGGTCTTCTTGAGCTCGATGAGCTTGTGTGGCTAGGGATGATCCGAGTGATGTGTCTCTAGATGAGCCTCTCTCTCTCTCTCCCTCCCTCTCTCTCTCTCTCTCTCGGTAAGCCCCCTTGGCTATGGTGGTGGTTAGCCCTATTTATAGAGGCCTGGATCCTCTCCCCAAATATTAGGTGGGAAGGGATCCCACAACGGCCATTTTGAAGGGGGACAACGAGTACAAGTTATCCTGACAAAAGGTGGTCTTCGCCTACCAAAGGTTCTGGTGGTGACGCCGTCGTGGGCTCCATGGTAACCTCCGTCTTGCCGTCTTGCTGGTCTTGGTCTTGTTGCACCGATATGGAAACCTTTGCCTGATGCCTTGGGACTCCTTGCCTGCGCTTTCCTCTTTAGCACCAAAGAGGAAACTGTCACTCTGTGCCCGCTGGCGCCCGCCTGGCCTTGGTCGTCATGGCTCATGTCACGGGAACCTCACGAGGTGCCCCTTGCCTTGATCTCTCTGCTCCTCACGAGCCAGCCTAGTGAGGATGCCCCTGAGGAGGTCTTGTGTCATCTGCCTCACGAGGCTTGGCCCCTCGCGAGGGTCTTGAGCCTGGGTTGATGAAGATGGGCCGTACCAGGCCGCGGGTGGAGCCACTACCCGGGCCGCAGGCAGGCAAGTCTGGGTACCCCCGTTCCTAGGACGCCGACATGATGGACGATCAATCATCTGCATGCACTGGCCTAAAGTTACAAGGACCTTCAACTTCAATGAAGGCTCAATATTCGCCTTCTGCTTCAGTAGTTTTCCAGATGAGATACATCTGCCTATGTACCGTCTATGATGCTAATTTCAAAAGGTTATAGATGTTGCATGTGAAACTTGGTCCTAGTGTAGTTGTGTAATGGGGTAGCTGAGTGCTGAAGCTATATGATGTTCTACTCTGATGTATTTCAATTATGAAAATGAAATATATTGTGTGCTTAATATGAAATGTCAATTAGATTAATAAATGGATTATGAATAATCAGATAATTAGCCTGCTAATGGCGAATTAGCATGCTAATTGGGTTTTACTATTGCAAACGGTTGTTGAAAAAATACCGTGGGCGATGACCTCAGGCAACGCACACAGTTTCTGGGAATAAACCGTGTTGGATCAATGAACAATCAAACACGACTTTGTCTTGAAAACTATTTGCGTTAGGCCACCTTGCACAAACATTTACCACATAAAAACTGTGTGTGATGGAGATCCTTTGCCACACAGTTTCTTCTACGACCGTGTGTGATACATTCAATAACACAAACGATTTAACGGGAAAACATGTTTGTGATGTACCTATGAACGAAATCGTTTTCCTTGGAGCGACTATGTGGGATGTACATAGGAACGAAACGTTAGGCGGGGACTAACTGTGTGGGATGTACTTGCGTCCGGAAACAATTTCGATGTAGAATTGTATTTTTAGCTCTACTATGCGTATTTCCGTATTTGAGCGCTTGCCGGTCGCACATGATCCCATTTTGCCGAGCGTGCGTGCCAGGAGGGCATATCCTCGACGGTTTTTGGGTTGTGTCAGAAGAACCCCCCTATCGCCCACACTCACTTGGCGACAGTTCCAAATGCCATCGCGGAAAGGGGTTAAAAACCGTTTGTTTAGGAGCTCGTTGTACTAGTGGAGGGAGCAGCTCTCCGAGCCTGCCTCCCAAGGAGTGGAGATTTCTATGAAGGCGCCCAGCCTCACGAGGCCGCGATGACGTGAGCCATGACGACCAAGGCCAGGCAGGCGCCAACGGACGTAGAGGAGACAATTTCCTCTTTGGTGCTAAGGAGGCAAGGCAAATAAAGGTTTTCCCAAGGAATCCCCCAAAGGTTTCCATTCCGGTGCAACAAGACCAAGACCATGAGCTCGACAGGACGGATGTCATCGCCGAACCCACTGCTGCGTCATGGCCAGAAGCTTTGCAGGTGATAGCCACCTTTCATCAGGATAAGATGTACTACTTGTCCCCTTTCAAATTGGCTGTTGTGGGATCCCTTCCCGCGTAAGTTTTGTGGGAAGAGGACCAAGGCCACCATAAATATAGGTTAGCCTCCATCGTAGAAGGGGATCGGATCCATTCCACCCTCACTTCCTGAGCCCTTCGAGGCCACTCTCCCACTGTATCAGTTCATCTTCAGCCTACTCGTGAGGCCAATCCACCACAAAGGTGGAGTGGGGTTTTACACCACAAGGTGGCCCAAACCTAGGTATACTATTGTGTTCATCTTCTTTCCCGCTTGCGCATACTCGACGAGTCTAGGCTGTGAGGTGGTGAGCTTGAGACTAGCATAGGAGGGATCTTCGCACACGCCCCAGAGTTCGAACCTTCTTGGGTCTACAGAGCCCTGAATCCGACATTTGTCGTGCCATGTAGGGGTGATGACCCACAAGTATGGAGATCAATTGTAGCTCTTTTCGATAAGTAAGAGTGTCGAACCCAATGAGGACCAGAAGGAAATGACAAGTTGTTTTCAGTAAGGTAATGTCTGCAAGTGCTGAAATTGTAAGTAGCAGTAGTTTGATAGCAAGATAATTTGTAGCGAGCAAGTAACGATAGTAGTAACAAAAGTGTAGCAAGGTAGCCCAATTCTTTTGAGGGAAAGGACATGCCAAAATGGTCTCTGATGATAAGCAAAGCGTTCTTGAGGGTACACGGGAATTTCATCTAGTCACTTTCACCATGTTGGTTCGATTTGTGTTCGCTACTTTGATAATTTGATATGTGGGTGGACCGGTGCTTAGGTGTTGTTCTTACTTGAACAAACCTCCTACTTATGATTAACCCTCCCGCAAGCATTCGCAACTACGAAAAAAGTATTAAGAATAAATTCTAACCATAGCATTAAACTTTTGTATCCAATCGGTCCCTTACGGAATAGCGCATAAACTGGGGTTTAAGTTTCTGCCACTCTCGCAACCCATCATTTAATTGCTACTCCACAATGCATTCCCTTAGGCCTAAATATGGTGAAGTGTCGTGTAGTCGACGTTCACATGACACCACTAAGGGAATCACAACATACATACTATCAAAATATCGAACACATATCAAATTCACATGATTACTTGCAACAGGATTTCTCCCGTGACCTCAAGAACAAAGGTAACTACTCACAAATGATAAACATGCTCATGATCAGAGGGGTATTAAATAGCATATTGGATATGAACATATAATCTTCCACCATATAAACCATATAGTAATCAACTACAAGATGTAATCAACACTACTAGTCACCCACAAGTACCAATCTTTAGTTCCGGTAACAAGATTGAACACAAGAGATGAACTAGGGTTTGAGAGGAGATGGTGCTGTTGAAGATATTGATGGAGATTGCCCTCCCCAAGATGGAAGAGTTGTTGGTGATGATGATGATGATTTCCCCATATGAGAGGGAAGTTCCCCCGGCAGAATCGCTCTTCTAGAGGTTAAAAGTGCTCCTACCCAAGTTCGGCCTCGAGGCAGCATCGCTTTGTCCCGAAAGTCCTCTCCTTATTTTTTCTAGGTCAAAATGACTTATAGACCAAAAGATGGGAACCAGAGGTGGGCCGAGGAGGGCACAAACCCCAGGGTGTGCTTGGGCTCCCTAGCACGCCCAGGTGGGTTGTGCCCACCTGGTGGGCCCCCTCTAGTAGTTATTTGCTCCAATAATTCTTAAATAATCCATAAAAAATCCCTGTGAAGTTTCAGCTTGTTTGGAGTTGTGCAGAATAGGTGGCCTGACGTAGCTTTTCCAGGTCCAGATTTCCAGCTGCCAGAATTCTCCCCCTTGGTGTGTACCTTGCAAATTATGAGAGAAAAGGCATTAGAATTACTCCAAAAATCATTATTATGGGTAAAAACATTGTAAATAACAGTAAGAAAACATGATGCAAAATGGACGTATCCACTCCCCCAAGCTTAGACCTCCCTTGTCCTCAAGCGAAAACCAAAATCGAAAAACATGTCCACATGCTTTGAGAGAGAGGTGTCGATAAAAACAGAACACGGACATAGAAGCATCATGTTGATTATTATAACAACAACAAAATTAAACATAGAACTTTTATCATATACTTCTCATGAATAAGCAATAGTTCATCACACACTCGAAGTATAAAGCAAAAACTCTATTAGAAACCAACAAACTACGTTCTCAGTCAACTTTGCAACTACAATTCATCATCTTTTCAGGAAGAGTCACGTGTCGGAGCCTTTAGGAAAGTCCACATACTCAACCATCATATAGTCTTCTATGATTGCTAACACTCACCTTGTACCCCTGAGCAAAACATTTCAACCGGACACATAGAAAGATAGGGGCTTATGGTTTCGCCTCCCAACATACTCACCTCAAGGGTGATGTCAACAATAATAACTCATGAGGGATCTTGCTCAATGACAACTTACTTGAGGGATCTTGCTCAATCCCTAGGTAGGTATGGTGGACACTTGAAAATAAGATTTGGGTTTAAGGGTTTTTGGATGCACAAGTATTATCTCTACTTAGTGCGGAATTTTTGGCTAGCAAAGATAGGGGAAAGCACCACATGTTAAAGGATCTATGACAATATGACTTCTATGTGAATATGAACAAACATAAATCATTAAGTTGTCTTCCTTGTCCAACGTCAACAATTTTGGCATATAATATTTTGAGGAGGGCTCACAATCACAAAAGATTTCTCGGATAGTATATTTATATGTGAATCTTTTCTTCCCTTATTAATTCTTTCATGAGTTGCATTGTTGACTAATGCTAAGTTTGTGAATCTCTAATAAAATTTTGGGCCATTTGCGTTTGTGTCCCTAACTCGAACCACTTAATCAGATATACCCCTAATTCGAAAGCCTGCTCAAATTTGCCCCTCCGCCGTTAGGTGCCCTTATAGAAATGCCCTTCTGCGCTGTTACCGTCCAGTCAAACAGCTTTGATCGTCCTGAGAAAAAATAGCAAAAAAATCTAAAAAATCTAAAATTTTGTGAGATCGAAGATACTCATGTGCCCAAGGTGTGTGCAAATTTTTGTGCTATTTGGACATTCCAGGAGCTCGTGGCGAGGAAAAACTGTTAATCTGCACGCTTGTGAACAATAAATTTGAAATAAAATAGCAAGAAAATTTAAATAAATATGAATTTTTTTGGCATCAAAGTGGCTTGGGTGCACAAGGTGCTTGTAAGTTTTTGTGATCAAATGACATGCGAGGAGCTCTAGCAAGAAAAAGCAAAATAGTCATTTTCCCCAAGTTTTTTCCTGAGCCAATTTTTTTCCACAAGCCCCTCCAATGTCCAAACACAACAAAAATCTGCACGCAGCTTGCAGACTCGCTCCTCTTTGATGCCAAAATATTTTATATTTTTTTGAATTTTCTTGCTATTTTTTTGAATTTTCTGTTCACATGCTTACATATTTATTGTTTTTCCTCTAACACGAGCTCCTGGAATGTACAAACAACATGAAACTTTTCACGCACCTTGCAAACCTGAGTATCTTTGGTCCCACAAATTTTCAGATTTTTTAGAATTGTTTTGCTATTTTTTTCAGGACGGTCAAAGCCCTTTGACCGGGTTTGACCTGCTTTGACCGTACGGTGACGGCACAGAAGGGTATTTCTGTAAGTGCACCTAACAGCGGAGGGGCAAATTTGAGCAGGCTTTGAAATTAGGGGTAAATCTGAGAGTGGGCGCAAATTAGGGGTGTAGATGTAAATGTCCCTAAAATTTTCTACTTCTACTTTTCCTTATGTGGTTCCATCACCTATCATAAGACTAGTATATAATCTTATTGATTTATTTCCTTTACTTCTTTTCTTTATTTGCAACATGAGAGTAAATAAAGCAAAAACTCACACTAAACTTTATTATATAACTTACACACGATTACAAGGATAGATCACTAAGCAAACTCTCAAGTAAGATAGGATCGAACTAAACTTTTTATTCATCTAAAGCAAAAGGATCGAACTAAAATAAGTAAAAACAAAAAGATAGTGGGATGATATGATACCGGGGCACCTCCCCCAAGCTTGGCAGATTCCAAGGGGAGTGCCCATACCCAATACTTAGTTCTCTTTTGGTGGTGAAGAAGATGATGTTGGTGATGAAGCGATTCTATCCTTACAGATCAAGAGATTCTCCAGTCGACGAATGACGCTCCGGAGATGGGTGATGTGCTCTTGACGCAGAATATTTTCACGAGTGAGATACTTATTTTGTATGCGAACTATCTCTATGATGCGAAAGACGTCAATCTCAGCAGGAGTAAGATGAGTAAGGTAAGGTTTAAGGATATGTTCCTCCTCCTCCTCAGCTAGTAGTGCTTGTTCGAAGACCGGAGGCTCGTCTATGGTAACCTCCTTGCTCTGATCTCCTTTGATGGATTCCATGGGCTCATTTCTCTTCCGCTCGATCTTCATCAACCAAGCATCCTCTTCCAAATTGTTGGAGGAAGAAGAGGACATGATACCCAGCCCGACAGATCTGACAGAAAACAACAAGAAAAGAGAACAGGGGATTTCTCCGCGATACAGTGATCAACAAGTTCGGGAAGTATATATAGTTTTTTTTATCTTGGAGGACAAGCATATGGTAGAAAAACGGAGTATGGAAGGTGTCCCAGGTGGGCACAACCCACTTGGGCGCGCCAGGCAAGCCTGGCACACCCTGGTGTCTTGTGCCCACCAGGGGACGCTTCCTGGAAGTTTCTTTATTCCAAAAGTTCTTAAATATTCCAAAACTGATAAAAAATATTTTTGCGGATTTTTTGGAGTGCGTTTACTTACCGTATCACGTACCTCCTTATTTTCAAGATTCTGGAGTGCTCCTGAAGGACTCTTTTATGTGTTCTTCTGGTGTCAAAGTTTGGATAATAATTAATAGGCGTACCTGAGATATAATGCTTTATTTGTTGCCCATTGACAACCTTCGGGTTAGTACCTTTGGAATTATTAATTTTGATGGCTCCAGACCGATAAACCTCCTCGATGACGTATGGGCCTTCCCATTTCGAGAGGAGTTTTCCTGCAAAGAATCTGAAATGAGAGTTGTACAAAAGAACATGTTCTCCGACCTTAAACTCACACTTTTGAATTCTTTTGTCATGCCATCTTTTAACTTTTTTTTAAATAATTTTGCATTTTCATAAGCTTGGGTTCTCCATTCATCTAATGAGCTAATATCAAATAACCTCTTTTCACCAGCAAGTTTGAAATCATAGTTGAGCCCTTCGATTGCCCAATATGCTTTATGTTCTAACTCAAGAGGCAAATGACAAGCTTTTCCATAAACCATTTTATAAGGAGACATACCCATAGGATTTTTATATGCTGTTGTATAAGCCCAAAGTGCATCATCTAATTTCTTAGACCAATTCTTCTTGGACCTATTGACAGTCTTTTGCAAAATTAATTTTTATTTCTCTAGTGCTAAGTTCAACTTGACCACTAGACTGAGGATGATAGGGTGATGCAATTATATGGTTAACATCAGACTTAGCAAGCATTTTACGGAAAGCACCATGAATAAAGTGTGAACCACCATCAGTCATTAAATATCTAGGGACTCCAAACCTTGGGAAACTAACCTCCTTAAGCATTTTAATAGAGGTGTTGTGATCAACACTACTGGTTGGAATAGCTTCTACCCATTTAGTAACATAATCAACATCAACCAAAATATGAGTATACCCATTAGAGGAAGGAAAAGGTCCCATGTAATCAAATCCCCAAATATCAAATGGTTCAACAACAAGTGAATAATTTATAGGCATTTCTTGACGCTTACCGATATTACCTATTCTTTGACATTCATCACAAGATAAGACGAACTTACGAGCATCCTTGATGAGAGTAGGTTAAGAAAATCCAGATTGCAATACCTTGTGAGCAGTTCTATCTCCAGCATGATGCCCTCCATAAGCTTCAGAGTGACATTTCTGTAGGATTTGTCCATGTTCATGCTCAGGTACACAATGTCTAATAATACCATCTACTCCTTCTTTATAAAGATGTGGGTCATCCCAAAAGTAATGTCTTAAATCATAGAAGATTTTTTTATTTTGTTGGTATGTAAAGCTAGGTGGTAAATATTTAGCAACAATGTAATTAGCATAATCAGCATACCAAGGAGTACCATGAGAAACATTTATTGCAGCTAACTACTCATCAGGAAAACTATCATCAATAGGTAGTGTTGGGGAATGCAGTAATTTCAAAAAAAAATCCTACACACACGCAAGATCTATCATGGTGATGCATAGCAACGAGAGGGGAAGAGTGTTGTCCACGTACCCTCGTAGACCGTAAGCGGAAGCGTTATGACAACGCGGTTGATGTAGTTGCACGTCTTCACAATCTGACCGATCCTAGTACCGAAAGTACGACACCTCCACGATCTGCACATGTTCGGCTCAGTGACGTTCCACGAACTCATGATCCAGCAGAGTGTCGAGGGAGAGCTTCATCAGCACAACGGCATGATGATGGTGATGATGAAGCTACTGGCGCAGGGTTTCGCCTAAGCATTACAATGATATGACCGAGGTGGATTATGGTGGAGGGAGGCACCGCACACGGCAAAGGGATCAATGATCAACTTGTGTGTCTATGGGGTGCCCCTAAGCCACGAATATAAATGATGGAGGGAGGAGGAGGCCGTCCCTCATAGGGCGCGCCCAAAGTGTGGAGTCCTACTAGGACTCCCTAGTCCTAGTAGGATTCCACCTCCCACATAGAATAGGAAAAAGGGAAGGGAGAAGGAGAAGCAAGGAAGGTGGCGCCCCCTTTCCCTAGTCCAATTCGGACCAGTCCATGGGGAAGGGGCGCGGCCACCCTTGAGGCCTTTCTCTCTTTTCCCGTATGGCCCATTAAGGCCCAATACGAATTCGTGTAACTCTCCAGTACTCCTGAAAATACCCGAATCACTCGGAACCTTTCCGATGTACGAATATAGCCTTCCCATATACCGATCTTTATGTCTCGACCATTTTAAGACTCCTCGTCATGTCCCCGATCTCATCTGGGACTCCGAACAAACTTAGGTCATCAAATCACATAACTCATAATACAAATCATCGCAGAACGTTAAGTGTGCGGACCCTACGGGTTCGAGAACTATGTAGACATGACCGAGACTCATATCCAGTCAATAACCAATAGCGTAACATGGATGCTCATATTGGTTCCTACATATTCTATGAAGTTCTTTATCGGTCAAACCGCATAACGATATACATTGTTCCCTTTGTCATCGGTATGTTACTTGCCCGAGATTCGATCGTCGGTATCTCAATACCTAGTTCAATCTCGTTACTGGCAAGTCTCTTTACTCATTCCATAATGCATCATCCCATAACTAACTCATTAGTCACATTTCTTGCAAGGCTTATAGTGATGTGCATTACCGAGAGGGCCCAGAGATACCTCTCTGATACTCGGAGTGACAAATCCTAATCTTGATCTATGCCAACTCAACGAACACCATCGGAGACACCTATAGAGCATCTTTATAATCACCTCATTATGTTGTGACATTTGATAGCACACAAGGTGTTCCTTCGGTATTCGGGAGTTGCATAATCTCGTAGTCTGAGGAACATGTATAAGTCATGAATAAAGCAATAGCAATGAAACTATAACGATCACCATGCTAAGCTAACGGATGGGTCAAGTCAATCACATCATTCTCTAATGATGTGATCCCGCTTATCAAATGACAACTCTTTGTGCATGGCTAGGAAACTTAACCATCTTTGATTAACGAGCTAGTCAAGTAGAGGCATACTAGTGATACAAGTACTAAGTTTCCGGTTAAGTAGAGGCATACTAGTTTATTTATGTATTCACACATGTACTAAGTTTCTGGTTAATACAAGTCTAGCATGAATAATAAACATTTATCATGATATAAGGAAATATAAATAATAACTTTATTATTGCCTCTAGGGCATATTTCCTTCAGTCTCCCACTTGCACTAGAGCCAATAATCTAGTTCACATTGTCATGTGGTTTAACACAAATAGTTCACATCTTTATGTGATTAGTTCACATCTCCATGTGACTAACACCCAAAGGGTTTACTAGAGTCGATAATCTAGTTCACTTCGCTATGTGATTAACACCTAAAGAGTGATCATGTTTTGCTTGTGAGAGAAATTTAGTCAACGGGTCTGCCACATTCAGAGCCGTATGTATTTTTGCAAATTTTCTACGTCTACAATGCTTTGCACGGAGCTACTCTAGCTAATTGCTCCCACTTTTGATATGTATCTAGATCGAGACTTAGAGTCATCCAGATCGGTGTCAAAGCTTGCATCAACGTAACTCTTTACGACGAACTCTTTGTCACCTCCATAACCGAGAAACATTTCCTTATTCCACTAAGGATATTTTTGACCGCTGTCCAATGATCCACTCCTGGATCACTATTGTACCCTGTCGTGGAATTGTCGCGGCAGATGTCCTAGTGAAAGGACTTAGTCATGGAGCCATCGCAACTAGGAAGCTTAAAGGGGTTAATTGGGACAAAGGACATGAGAGGTTTATACTGGTTCGGCCCCTTGCGGTGAAGGTAAAGGCCTAGTCCAGTTGTTATGGTATTGCTAGGTTTCGATGACCAAGGAGCGAATCCGCTTGACTTGGCTCTCGATCTGTTGTTTCTTGCCCTAACCCGCCGCCGGGTCGTCCCCTTATATACACGGGTTGACGCCCTGCGGCCTACAGAGTCTCGGCCGGCTCATACAACGTGTCCGACTCGGTGACGTATCTTACATGCCTTGCATTACAAGTCTACTCATACATGGCGGTTTATACTTAAAGGCCATGAACCGCCTCCTGTCTTGGGCCTATTATAAGAGCCTAATCATGAACCGTCCTCTTGTATACTCTTGGGCTTTATGGAAACCGACATTTGTAGTTGACCCGGCCCCTCCTGGGCAGGTCATACCTGGTAGTCATATCCCCAACATTAGGCCCCAGGTGGATTTGAACTTTGTTCATGTCAATCTTCAACACTTAGAAAAAATCCATCTACCACTGTTGTGAAAACCTTGTAACCCGCCATGATGTCATCTCCGGAATTTTTGGAATCCCGCCATGACGTCACCTTAACGGATCTTTATCTTAATGTCTTTCCGAAAATCAAGGCGTCCATCTAGCTAGATAACTTTCATTTGCCTTCCTTGTTTTTCGCGCCTGCCTGTTTGCCTATCTCCTTATAAATAGGCACGGCTGGTCTTCCTAATTCTTCTTCTTCCTTATCTCGCAACCCCTCTGTCGCTCGAACTCCGCAACCGCCGCAGTGCTCACCATCGTCCTCAACCTTGGCCGCTGCATCAACCTGAGCTTGTCCCGAGAACGGCAGCGCCCCTCCGTAGTAGATCTGCGTCTGTAAGTTTTTGCTTTTCCGCACCTTAGATCCGCATTAGGGTTTGCAAGTTCTTATGTGTTCTTTGCTGTTCATCACAGATTCTTCGTAGTTTCTCAACCGCATCCTCTTTTGATCTAAAAGAAGTATGGAACTCATGCGGTAGCTGTTTCACATGCATTTCAGATGCTAGTAGATCCCCTTTTCTTGTACAAAATCCACCTTAGAAGTGATGAACTCCTCTGTACTGGTTTTTTTGGTCTAGATTTATTTTCCTTTTTTGAACAATCTTGATCCAAAATAATAGCAACAGCCTGTGAAACTTGTTTATCTCAGTACTTTTAGCCAATTTTTTGTCGCTGGCAACTTTTGAATACCTTTTGTCATGGTGGCTTATCATGCCGGCTCATTTTTCCTTCATATATCATTAGCCCTTACTTAAGATGCCATTACGCATCTGTATTGCAAACATTAACCTATGATTCCACCATTTAACTTAAAATGGCAAATTACTTCCTTTTTAGCTTGTCCTCTCACCATGCCGCCAAAGACGACGATAGTTTGCAACTCGGTCCCTTCCATAGTCACTGACGCCATTCTGAAGGATTTTGTTACCATTGGGTATTTACCGGAGAAGAGCATTATGTCTTATCGCGCCCCTGACCCGACCGAGGAAAAACCTCAGCCCAAGGATGGTGAAGTCATCATCTTGAACCGGGGTTTTTCACCACCCGGCTCAAAATTCTTCAGAGATGTTGTGCATTTTTTCAAGCTTCATCCACAAGATCTTGGACGCAACTCCATGTCAAACATCTGCAATTTTCAAGTTCTCTGTGAGGTTTATCTTCAAGAAGAACCTACTGTTGAACTCTTCAGAGAGCATTTCTATTTGAACCGCTAGAATGAATGCACCAACGGCCCCAGCTTGGAACTTGGTGGAATTTTGATTCAGCATAGACGGGATGCTGTCTTTCCCTTAGTAGTCTTACCAAGCCATCCCAAGGATTGGAACCAAACTTGGTTTTATTGCAAAGACACATCGCCAGCTGATGAAAAACCAATGCCGGGTTATCACGCGGAGCCTCTTGACGCTAAGTTTTCACTCTCTGACAAGCTTTCTGCCACCGAACGTAAGAAGCTCATCCCAACCATCAAAATGGTTCAAGACTTGTTGGGAAATGGCTTAATCAGAGTTGACTTGATCCGCTGTTGGATCGCATGGCGGGTCATCCCTATGAGCGGCCGATCTGACTTGATGTATAACTATGCTGGAGGACCAGATGATCCTCTGTGTCATAGTTCTCTACAACTGACTAAAGAGGCCATCATTGAAATGTCAACCACCCTTGTAAACAGTAAATATGAAGACTGCAATAAAGTTGGATTGAATCCTTTATGCAAACTTAATCCACCACTAGAGGTAAATTCCCTTGACTCCTTTTTCTTCAGTAGTGAATTTGTTTGCTTGAGTTTGAACCTGTTACTTTCCTACAGGCTAAATCCGAGTTTTGGAAAGCCAAATATGATCATGAGGCTGCCAAAAAAGCTAGAGCCGCCGCAATAGCCGCCAAGAAAGCAACTAGAAAACCCAAAAAGAAACGAACTGCTTCTGATCTTCTCAAGCTGGATGACACCTCTGAGTCAGAGGTAGCCCTTGACTCTCTTGGCCTGCTTTTTAACAACCTTATTGACACTGACTATTGCTAGGATGACACGGGGGCCAGCCAGGCAGTAGAAGAAGAGGTAATTATTTCCTCCGACTCAGAACCTTTGCCAAGACAGAAACCTCGACTGGTAACCCAGAAAGTAAGGGTTTCACACCCTTTGGCTTATCTGGATCCTCATTTTCTTTTGAAAAAACATCAACATGAGAGCCGCTGTCAGACCCGGACCAGTGACGACAATTTCGACTTACCAAAAACTCCTCGAAAATGCCATAATGAGGTTTCTTTCACCTTTATCAATGAATCTATTTCCTTGCTCTTTTTAATTGTGATTTCACTTTTGCAGGAGGTCTCTCATTCTTCTGGTGATTCTTCACAAACTCAACTTCCGGCTTTCAAGACTGCCCCTGGGTAAAGATAATTATCCTTCTTCTGCATCTTTATGAGTCAGTATCATTATACCGACTCATCAAATTCCTCTTAGTGGTCAAGCAAAATCCAAGAAGGCAAGGGTGATTAAGCCGACTGAAGATCCAAAAGCCACTGAACCGGCATTACCGACTGCTGCCCCGGGACAACCTGAAGCACCAAAAGACCCCATTGTGAATGTTCAACCAGATCCTCCTGAGCCGTCTGTTGACGAAACCATTCTCAATCCCTCTACTGTTGAACCGTCAAGTTCAACTAACCCGCCGGCGACTTATGACAATGATGTTCTGATCACTAGTAGTAGATTCGTTGAGCCGGGCAATCCAACTGTACTGGCCAGACACTCCGCCAAGCAAGAGGCTTTGGAAAAGCAAAAAGTTCAGTTTGATATCTCTCACTATGCTCACCTGAGTATTAGTGATGTGCTATCTGGCTACCTTAATCATGTGAATTCTAGCCGTGACTCTGAAATTGAGATGGTCAAACAACTGCAATTAAAATATGAGGTATGATCTCCGGCTTTCATTAGCTTATATGCTCTGCCAGCCCCCCAAGTCTCCTGATTATGATAAACTTGATTGATCTGTAGACTTGTGATATAGGTTGATGTTCTGACCTAGATTTTTCCAAGTCTGATTTAAAATGTTTAACCGGATTTATCTGATTAGCATAATTTCACCTGTAGTTCCCAAGGGCCGGCTTAATTCATCATGAATGAGCCAGTACTTAACTTCATAACTTTGTTGAACCAATCAAAACTAATATTGTTATCCGGCTCAAGAGGAAAAAAACTTTCTGAATATCATGCATTAGCCCCCAAGTGCCAAGCATTGTTACCTGTAGAACACTTGGGACTTTTTAGAGGAGTCATTTCTTCATTTAAGAATTGCTTTGGCAGACATTAGCCCCCAAGTGCCGAGTGGTATTGCTTTGCAAAGTACTTGGGACTTTAATCATGAGGACCTCCTATTGGAATAAACCTTGACACATCTTTGCATGTCTGCAGACCGCCATAACTGACTTGGATTCTCAGCTAGATGATGCAAAAAACCCGGTTGGCGGCTCAAGAGATTGAGATAAAGAATACTGAATCCAAACTCCAGTTGAGCCTATCTGAAGCAGAGAAACTGAAGACCAGTTTTGATGTAGATAAAAAATCTTGGGCCAAAGAAAAAACCTTACTGACACAGCATGCTGAAACGGTCGAGGCGGCTCTCAAGGAAGTTACCGCTGAACTCACCGGCTTAAAGAGCCGTGTGTCGTAGATGGTCTCTGCAATCTTCGGTGAGTTATCATCTTACTTAAGATTTATTTTTGCCATCATAATGTAAGCTGCCTGCTTAACCTTTTGGAATACCTCATAGGTCCACAGAGCAGCAATCTGAGCCAAAACAGCTTGATAAAGCTCAAGGCGGTTTATACCCTGGTAGAACAGCTATGTACTGGAGCTCAACGAGCTCTTGCCATTATCTCCCCAACTAACCAAGGAACAAACCTATTGAGTGATGTCTCGAAGAAGCTATCCGTCTTACCCACCAGATTTGAAGAAATCTGTAGCGACCCAACCTCAAACGGTCAAGCCTCTGTGTATTCGTGCCATCCCTAGATCGGTATGCTGGCACACACAGTACATCAATGTATATATCAAAGTGCAACCACATGTATATATAACGTAAAACTGATATATACCTCATAAGTCTCAGCGGAAACAAACATAAGGGTGTGGAGTCCATCAACGCCAACGGCAAGTTGAGTGTAGACCGTAACTCTACAACGTAACTCTTACACGTCGTAGAAAATTCCTGCAACATAAAACATTGCAGCCATGTAGGTCAGTACATTGAATGTACTGACAAGTCACATCATAAGAATAATGAACCTATTTGTACATGCAATTTGGCTGGTGGAAAGCTCTAAGTTTAGTTTTTTTTGCATAAAGCTAGTTTTTCCCTAGAATAAAAGATATTATTCTACCACTATTGTATAACATAGGATGAGTTGGTAAACACAACTCAATCCATTCCCAAAGTTTCATTTAAAACCCAACTGTTTAATTAAGAGTGATGAGATCTCCCAGCATTTCCACTACTAGATGCTCAAGTTGTCCGTAACCGGGGACACGGCTAATCGATTAGGTTTTAACACTCTCCAGAGGTTTGCGCACTTTTACCCACAGGACTTGATCGCCTCCCTTGAAGTTCTCGCACTTCCTGGCGTTTGAGAACAGGATGACCGAGACATAGTCTTTCGAAAGTGTTTCCCCTCAACCCACGGATAGACCGGTACACCTACATCATTCTACATCTGCTAGCCCATCCCGGAAGGGGTCACACTAACTACTCAACTAAGCCAGAGTCCATATTGGCTTGTGGCTGCACACGTAAGCTTCTAGACATGAGAATACGATTGATCTCTTTGAGCCTGGGCGGCCGACCACTAGTGGTGCACCACCATGGATTAACCATGCATGCCCCCACTGTACTTCGCCACCATTCAAACCAAATACCGCCCAGGTAGTTCATTAAGTTATCTTGGCTCTACTTACTACTTTGTCACTCATCTCTCACAATGAACACTTCCCAATCCACGTCTACATTGGCAAGGCAAAATTAAACTTACGCGGTGGTGACAAAGGTATATGGTTCAAACCTACCTCAGTGAACTACTAGGTAACGAGATAGCCATCTGGCATCAATAAATCCTACCATGCAATCCTACCACAAAAGGACTAAGTGCATAATATAAAACATAGGTAATTGGAAGATGGTCAAATGTGAACTTGCCTGGTAATAGTTGATGAATATTATATCGCTCTCAGAAATTTACTTAATAGAGCTATTCGTCACTCTCCGATGAAAATCTATAAGGTCAAACATTGCACTCACATAAGCAATCATTTCAGAGAACCAAGAAGAACATGCAAAGCAAAAGTCTTGGAAAACCAAATGAACATTCAACACACTTAACTAGCATGGAAATATCCTAAATGCAACACAACCTAGGCATGTGGTTCAGAATTTGTGACGTGAAGCATAGTGCATACAAGGCATACGAGTAAAACTACTATGGACAGATCCTAAGTGTGTGAAAATTAGTGTGACAATGGTCCAGGTGATAGGGTTTGGCATCGGTGACACAATGCAAAAAGAATCACATCAATCGGAGCTACGGTTTAGGAGATATGGCCAGTTGAAGTTTGAATCCAAACCTGAATAAATTCAGATTTGAAATTGGCCAAAAGTTTTCAAAGTTGGTTCTCTGGATAAAGCTATTCGAGATGAACATTTTGCCGCTGGTTTCGTCTAATTTGGAGTTACGGTTAAAAAGATACGGCTATCCGAAGTTCAGGGACTAATCTGTAAAACTCAGGGACTAAACAAAAAAAGAAATAACTGCAAACAGGCCCCTGGCCACGTGGCGCACTGTGAAAGGCCAAAGAGTGTGCACTGCGGTAGCTATACGGTGAACGACCACTGAATAATAAAAACAACTACCACGGCTAAATAAAAAAACCGGAGACCGGATTAACTAAAACCACGGTTAACCGAACTAAAACAAACCGATCTATAAATACAAAAAAAAACTAAACGAACGGGGAGGGGTCGCCTTACAGAAGCGACGACGACGAGCAGGAGACGGCGGCGCTGGCTTCAGGCGGCGGACAGGGCGGCGGCTCCGGCGGTCCTCAGCGGCGGCGAAGGGGTCGGGGAGACCGAGCGCGGTGTGGGCGGCGTGCTGGTGGGGTCGGCGGGCGGTGGGGTGGCCAGCGCCGAGCGGAGGGAGGCGGTGGAGCTCCGGTGCTCCAGTGAGAGCGCGACGTGTCGGGGCGGCGTCTCGGTGACCTAGAAGGCAAAAGAAGGTGTCAACTTGACGCGTGCGGACTCGGGCAACAAAAAGACGTAGTCGATGGAGGCCGGGGTGGCTCACGGGCGATGAAATCCTCCGGTGAACCAACACGGCTCCGGCAAGATCCAAGTGGCTATGGCGAGCGATGCGAGGGGCGTGGTGACGAACGGGTTAGCTGAACGGAGGGAGGGGGTCGAGGGCTTCTTATAGGCGCGGAGAGAGGGCTCGGGAGTGAGGGATAAGCTCTATCCCTAGAGCTTCGGCCGACGGTTGCGTGCGCGTGCTCATCCAACGAGAGGAGTGGGAGGTTGGGGACGACGGGGTGGGGCCCTCCTGGCAGCTGCGTGCGAGCGAGAGGGAGACGTCGGGCGTGCGAGGGCACTCGGGCGCTTGCCCTGGGCCGAATTAGCCAGCGGCTGGCTGGGCCGCGGGGTGCTCCTGGGCCAAGCTGGCCACGGTCCAGGTGGTGTGTGTGTGTGTGTGTGTTTTAAAAAAAAACACAAAGGAACTGTAGCAGAATAAAAAAACATAGGCATATTATATACCAAAATGTTCAGAAAATTGCCTAGAATAAGATGAACTATTTTTAAAGTTCAAATAAATTCCATAAAAATTCATAAAAGTCAAATAGTGGTACTATTGCATTTAAAATCAATAAAATCATTTTTAAAATAGCAAAATGATTTCAAATTTATTTTCTCCTAATTTTCCATTGAAGGGAATCATTTTACCCTTATTTCCATTTATTTATTTTTAGGAGAAAATATTTTGAAAAGAAACTCAAATAACTCCCAGTTGGATTTAAATTTGGAATTTCAAACAACTTCGAATGGAAAATGGGTTTCGAATAACTTCAAAGTGACTTCCATTTTATTTCTTTGAAACTTCCAACTCTCTTTCTTCAAATATGAAGAAGTCATTTTATCTTCCCTCATGAACTCATTGAGCTGCTTAAAGTTTCTAAATTTAAAATATTACAAAATGGAATTCAAATCATTTTCAAACCCCTTTTCATTTCTTTAAATGGAAGAAGTCATACATCTTCACTCTAGGGTTTTGTGATGAAATTAATTTGAATTCAGGAAGATCAAAATTCAAGATGCAAAGTTTTGGGGAAGTCCTTTTATTCCCTCTCATTCAACTTTCAAAAAGTTCTCAATTTCCAATCATTTTCACACAATCAATCACACAACAATCAAACAAACAGTCATAATAATTTATTTAATATAACATTCCAAAATTTAGAATTTTGGGATGTTACAAACTACGACCCTTAAAATGAATCTCGTCCTCGAGATTCGGAGAGGCTAGAAAGAAGGTAAGGTTTGGGGTCTCCTTGAAAATCCGATCATCAACACATGGTATGGGGTGCTACCACCCTTAGAAGCATGGTCACTGTTCCAACAAAACTCATGTACTCCATCCTTTGCATTGGCGGTGTCGGTCTTCTCATATTCTCCGAGATAACTCCTTCACTTTTGCTCTTCTGGTAAGGGCATGGCCTTTTCCTCAAAATCTTGAGTCCTTGCATCAAATAAGGTCCTTCCGAGTCTAGGTCTTCTTAGCTGTCAGGCTGTCGCCAATGCTAAACAACTATGGAAATCTCATGGTGGTCAACAAATTCTGGTTCCTCCTGCAGGAAATGGGTCTGGGTTGAATCTCACCGTAGAACCTACGATTGGCAACAGGTGCCGGTACAGGGTTTCCATCATCCTGCCATTCTAAGGCTTCTGGTTTGTCGTGTCGACACTCTTCTAGGGTTTTAAGGCTCTCTGATTTTCCATCAACATATGATAGTTCATGATAGAAGTCTCCGGTATGAGGGCCAATCCATCCCGTACTTGAATCATTACTACATACGCAGATAGTGAATCACGTATTCTAACACTTGGGCATCCTCACAAGCATTGCAGAACTTCTCTTCTCCATGGACTGGGTCCGGATAAATCCATTGGTTCTGTAAGCCAAACAAAACCTCCATCGTTTCTTCACAACTCTCGGGTTTACGTAACCTCCTATGGAACGTCTGCTGATGAACTCACAGCTTCTTCCAGAATTATTTTCTTCAACAAAATTGTGCTTGTTTCCTTATCAAATCCCGGGTCCTGTGGGTTATGGGCCCACTTCAAACTTGTATATCTTTAACTTATCCTTGGAGTTACTATTGTTCCACATTCCAACATTACATCCCCTTTAAATCCAATAGTACTTCATTCCCCTCGTACTCTTGGGGTAACCATCATAACTAAAACCAAACTCCAACTCATTTGTGCAAACTCCACTCTATGGAATACATTTCCTTTTCCATTGGTCAAGTGTTCACACAAACAAGTATCGCCAAAAATGCACTGGTTCATCCATAATTCTCTTCATATCAAATCCTTTATTACATCCTTAACCACTACTCAAAACACAAATTTCAAAAGTACTCTATTACAAAAGCTGCCATCCACACAATTTGGTATGATCAAGCATTACTTCCATCTTTATTCATTTGCCCTTCTTGAAGATGCTTCAGTCCCACTAGAATTGTGCGATGTGATCCTTCAAATCATCGATGTTTTGCTTCATTGTGGTGGCCATGAGCTTCATCTCCATCATCTCTGTATGCACCTCCCTCAGGTATTCCTGAGTGTGACGGAGTCTTGCTTCTAGTATTTCTCCAATCTGACGTATGGCTTCCATAGAAGCTTCACGAACAGAATCAAAGAATGTTGCTCGTGGCACTCGAGAAATGAAAAAGTATTGACCCATAGTCTTTGGGCAAACTCCCTTCACATGGTGGAAGTGTACCTCCACATACCAAAGTTCAACTCCCTTCTCCATAAAGGATAACCCTTGTAGACTGCATCTCCTTCAAGATTAATATGCTTCATCATGTCCTTCAGGATCTTCGGGTAATCCTAATCACTGGTCAGGGTCATGATCGTTTCTCGGCCCTTCAGAAAATACTCGTAAAGGGTTGTCATCTGCAGGTATAAGATAGAAGTGGTACTCAGGATATGTATGTATTTCCTTGGGTGAAATGTGGTTGTTTTTCTGGGAAAAGTTTGGGGTCAGCTTGTCCATGGGTTCGAGGTTTTAGTCTGGGTGAGATAATGAGAGAGGCATTCACAATCAACAACAACTCATAACATTTCACATGAGATTCCAACACCTCAACTTTTATTGCTTCACGAGCTATTAAATTTCCATTTCATAACTCAACTCAACACCCCCAACGAAAATAAAAGTGCATTCCAACTTTATTACATGCTTTATTCCAATATCAAGATCTCAACTACTCTGCTCAAGCTCTCCTCGGGTCTGAACATTCTCTGGCAAAATGTCCTACTCCCTTGCAGCATAAACAAATGACTTCAGACAAATCCAGGGTGTTCCTGGTGGTTATCTTGGCTCCTTGGGTTCTTGGCTTCCTTGCTGGGCATTTGCTAGCGTAATGACCTAAATCCTTGCACCTGTAACAAGTGATTTGACTCAAGTCCTTTTCTGCAGAAATTGGGTTGTTCTGGGGATACATGCTCTTTCTCTTCATGGACTTCTTTGTTCCGATCAATTCTTCTATCTCATGTGGATCGAACTCCACTTCTTCTATCGGGAAGTCTCCCAGATACTCTTGGTTTTCCTTCATGCAATATTGTGAAAAATGTCCTTCTTCTCCACATGAATAGCAAGCATTGGAGTAAAATCGGTTTAGGCTTTCTCAATCAGGGTCGTCAACATCTTCTTTCATCACCGGTTTTCTTAAACTTTCCCTGAGGGCTTCTTTCACTGCTTCCTTCTGCTGCTTGGTAATTTCTTGTACCTTGGGATAAATATGACACTGGGCAGGGTAGTGCGTAGTTCCTTCACACAAGAAACAAGTAACCTTCATGATTGGGCATTCTTCTGCTCGGTGATTTGCTTCACAATGAGGGCATCCACCCTTGTGTTCTTCATGAGTATGTCCTATTTCTCCACATATCTTGCACGCACAAGGTTCCTTCATCGGTTTATTACTGTGCGTCCGGATAAGATGGGATCCCAACAGAGTCTTCTACAATTCCTCCCAGGTTTTTGCTCCATTACATCCTTGTATGGATTGATGCATTTTCCACTAGGTTGCAGCACTTTTTGTGAAGTACTGAAGAGCGTATTGAACCTCATTCTTCCTTGCAACGAAATTGCTCCTGAAGTGATTCTCCATGTTTTGAATCCATAGCTCTGCCTCCAACTGAGTGATCGGTTCAGAGAATGCAAGTCCATCTTCATTCATCATCTATTGGGTCCAAGGGTTTTGGGATGAGATAAGAGGGATAGAGAGATACACACAATACACACAATATTGTTTTGAAAATAAGTTTTATTTGTGGCTATCGAGAAAAACATCAAACAATGACAGGTCACAAATATCGCATCTAACGTGAGTCTACAACAGGGGTTTGGTCCTCTAAAGGTCATATAAATCTTGGAATATGTCAGTGTCTTCAAATTCTTCAATTCTTCAGAGGCTTCGACTGTTGTAGCTTCAGTTCTTCTAGTGTATGGTGAATTCTGATATCCTGTCGTTCTCGGAGTGGCTTTAGTTCATCCTCCGTGTGGTCCAAAGGGAACGGGGTTTTGTCTAACTAAAAAGGGAATATTTGATAAAGGTCAGAAAAGAAGAGAGATAAAGGATCTTTTTGAAAATTAAGTTTTAGAGAAATCCTTTCCTATGGGCTTTCCAGTTTCTAGGGTCACGTCCGACAGTCAACATGTGCTCTGACACCATCTCTGTAGCGACCCAACCTCAAACGGTCAAGCCTCTGTGTATTCGTGCCATCCCTGGATCGGTATGCTGGCACCCACAGTACATCAATGTATATATCAAAGTGCAACCACATGTATAAATAACGTAAAACTGATATATACCTCATAAGTCTCAGCGGAAAAAAACATAAGGGTGTGGAGTCCATCAACGCCAACGGCAAGTTGAGTGTAGACCGTAACTCTACAACGTAACTCTTACTCGTCGTAGAAAATTCCTGCAACATAAAATGTTGCAGCCATGTAGGTCAGTACATTGAAGGTACTGGCAAGTCACATCATAAGAATAACGAACCTATTTGTACATGCAATTTGGCTGGTGGAAAGCTCTAAGTTTAGTTTTTTTTTGCATAAAGCTAGTTTTTCCCTATAATAAAAGATATCATTCTACCACTATTGTATAGCATAGGATGAGTTGGTAAACACAACTCAATCCATTCCCAAAGTTTGATTTAAAACCCAACTGTTTAATTAAGAGTGATGAGATCTCCCAGCATTTCCACTACTAGATGCTCAAGTTGCCCGTAACCGGGGACATGGCTAATTGATTAGGTTTTAACACTCTGCAGAGGTTTGCGCACTTTTGCCCACAAGACTCGATCACCACCCTTGAAGTTCTCGCACTTCCTGGCGTTTGAGAACAGGATGACCGAGACATAGTCTTTTGAAAGTGTTTCCCCTTAACCCACGGATAGGCCGGTACACCTACATCATTCTACATCTGCTAGCCCATCCCGGAAGGGGTCACACTAACTACTCAACTAAGCCAGAGCCCATATTGGCTTGTGGCTGCACACGTAAGCTTCTAGACATGAGAATACGATTGATCTCTTTGAGCCTGGGCGGCCGACCACTAGTGGTACACCACCATGGATTAACCATGCATGCCCCCACTGTACTTCGCCACCATTCAAACCAAATACCGCCCAGGTAGTTCATTAAGTTATCTTGGTTCTACTTACTACTTTGTCACTCATCTCTCACAATGAACACTTCCCAATCCACGTCTACATTGGCAAGGCAAAATTAAACTTACGCGGTGGTGACAAAGGTATATGGTTCAAACCTACCTCAATGAACTACTAGGTAACAGCATAGCCATCTGGCATCAATAAATCCTACCATGCAATCCTACCATAAAAGGACTAAGTGCATAATATAAAACATAGGTAATTGGAAGAATGGTCAAATGTGAACTTGCCTGGTAATAGTTGATGAAGATTATACCACTCTCAGAAATTTACTTAATAGAGCTATTCGTCACTCTCCGATGAAAATCTATAAGGTCAAACATTGCACTCACATAAGCAATCATTTCAGAGAACCAAGAAGAACATGCAAAGCAAAAGTCTTGGAAAACCAAATGAACATTCAACACACTTAACTAGCATGGAAATATCCTAAATGCAACACAACCTAGGCATGTGGTTCAGAATTTGTGACGTGAAGCATAGTGCACAAGGCATACGAGTAAAACTACTATGGACAGATCCTAAGTGTGTGAAAATTAGTGTGACAATGGTCCAGGTGATAGGGTTTGGCAACGGTGACATAGTGCAAAAAGAATCACATCAATCGGAGCTACGGTTTAGGAGATATGGCCAGTTGAAGTTTGAATTCAAACCTGAATAAATTCAAATTTGAAATTGGCCAAAAGTTTTCAAAGTTGGTTCTCTGGATAAAGCTATTCGAGACGAACATTTTGCCGCTGGTTTTGTTGAATTTGGAGTTACGGTTAAAAAGATACGGCTATCCGAAGTTCAGGGAATAATCTGTAAAACTCAGGGACTAAACAGAAAAAGAAATAACTGCAAACAGGCCCCTGGCCACGTGGCGCACTTTGAAAGGCCAGAGAGTGTGCACTGCGGTAGCTATATGGTGAACGGCCACTGAATAATAAAAACAACTACCGCGGCTAAATAAAAAAACGGAGACCGGTTTAACTAAAACCACGGTTAACCGAACTAAAACAAACCAATTTATAAATACAAAAAAACTAAACGAACGGGGAGGGGTCGCCTTATAGAAGCGACGACGACGAGCAAGAGACGGCGGCGCTGGCTTCAGGCGGCGGACAGCGGACATGCCGACGGCTCCGGCGGTTCTCAGCGGCGGCGAAGGGGTCGGGGAGACCGGGCACGGCATGGGCGGCGTGCTGGTGGGGTTGGTGGGCGGTGGGGTGGCCAGCGACGAGCGGAGGGAGGCGGCGGAGCTCTGGTGCTCCGGCGAGAGCGCGACGTGTCGGGGCGGCGTCTCCGGTGACCTAGAAGGAAAAAGAAGGTGTCAACTCGACGCGTGCGGAATCGGGCAACAAAAAGACGTAGTCTATGGAGGTCGGGGTGGCTCACGGGCGATGAAATCCTCCGGTGAACTAGCATGGCTTCAGCGAGATCCAAGTGGCTATGGCAAGCGATGCGAGGGGCGTGGTGACGAACGGGTTAGCTGAACGGAGGAAGGGGGTCGAGGGCTTCTTATAGGCACGGAGAGAGGGCTCGGGAGTGAGGGATAAGCTCTATCCCTAGAGCTTCGGCCGGCGGTTGCGTGCGCGTGCTCATCCAGCGGGAGGAGCGGGAGGTTGGGGACGACGGGGTGGGGCCCTCCTGGCAGCTGCGTGCGAGCGAGAGGGAGACGTCGGGTGTGCGAGGGCGCTCGGGCGCTTGCCCTGGGCCGAATTGGCCAGCGGCTGGCTGGGCCGCGGGGTGCTCTTGGGCCGAGCTCGCCACGGTCCAGGTGGTGTGTGTGTGTGTGTGTTTTAAAAAACACAAAGGAACTATAGCAGAATAAAAAACATAGGCATATTATATACTGAAATGTTGAGAAAATTGCCAAGAATAAGATGAACTATTTTTAAAGTTCAAATAAATTCCATAAAAATTCATCAAAGTCAAACAGTGCTACTGTTGCATTTAAAATCAATAAAAATCATTTTTAAAATAGCAAAATGATTTCAAATTTATTTTCTCCTAATTTTCCATTGAAGGGAATCATTTTACCCTTATTTCCATTTATTTATTTTTAGGAGAAAATATTTTGAAAAGAAACTCAAATAACTCCCAGTTGGATTTAAATTTGGAATTTCAAACAACTTCGAATGGAAAATGGGTTTCAAATAACTTCAAAGTGACTTCCATTTTATTTCTTTGAAACTTCCAACTCTCTTTCTTCAAATATGAAGAAGTCATTTTATCTTCCCTCATGAACTCATTGAGCTGCTTAAAGTTTCTAAATATAAAATATTACAAAATGGAATTCAAATCATTTTCAAACCCCTTTTCATTTCTTTAAATGGAAGAAGTCATATCATCTTCACTCTAGGGTTTTGTGATGAAATTAATTTGAATTCAGGAAGATCAAAATGCAAGATGCAAAGTTTTTGGGAAGTCCTTTTATTTCCTCTCGTTCAACTTTCAAAAAGTTTTCAATTTCCAACCATTTTCACACAATCAATCACATAACAATCAAACAAACAATCATAATAATTTATTTAATATAACATTCCAAAATTTAGAATTTTGGGATGTTATAAAATCAAGCGTTCCTGTGCGAGAGCCGGAGCCCTAACTGCTCTAAGTTGCTCCAAAGCCTGGGTACTAGAGCTAGACCCGACAGATGTAGCCAAGGGATATCCCAGCTTTAAGGAAGATGGGACTTCGTTTGACCAAGAAGATTTTGCTGCTTGCGTGAAGGAAGTTCATCGCCATGCTACCATCCTTGGCGAAGAGACCAATGTTGATAAGTACCAGCCGGGTTTTGATGTTGAGAATAAAAAGATGGAGACTCCTTCGTATAAAGTGATGGATCTAATCCCGCTGGTTTGCCAGCACACCTTTGCCCTAGAAATTGACCCTTCTGGTCTAATTGATGATGAGGTTGAATTCGTCGCTCTTCATGGCTTTGATTGGTCCAAGCCCAGTTTCCAAACGATGGAGGAGGATGAACCGGCAAGAGATGAGTCGTAACCATCCAAACAACCCGGCCAGAATTGATGAACCGGTTTTGGTTTACTATCTGCTTATGAGAAAAAACAGTATTATCCTTTTGGGCTCCAAACGCCTTGTAATAGGGTAGCTTAAAACTTCATGTTCTGCCAATGCCATCGTGCATATTGTGTTGCGTACAACACTTTTATCCGTCATGTCAACATATGCTTTACATCCTTTACCATATCTGTAACGTTTGAATCTATTCCTGTATGTAAAAGATGAAAAAATGGTCCTGTCTGTTTGTCACCGGACGGGTCAAAACACCCAATACATAACTATGGAAATTGACATAACGGTATAATCAAGGCTAGATGTAAGGATAAATAAGGCTGGAAAGTCTTTGATTAAAGAAAACATAGATAAGTCTATTTATGAATTTTAAACGACAATATCATACCCGTGTTCTTGAATCTGGACTGCCGGCTTATGTGACCCGAACAGTAAGGGTGACAACCCAATCTTTTTATAAGCCAATACTTCCATATGCATGCTGACTGTTATACACTGGCAATTCATTGTCAAAGAACCAAGCCGGTTTAAATTGAAACCATACTTACAGTTAAACTTTAGACAACAAACACCAGAAAAACAAAAGATTATCTTTCAAACAATGTAAATCAAGCACCAAGAAAGATTTGGAGGCTTCTGATTTGAATACGATCAGTAAACTGGACCAAAGGGGTTAAGCTAGGATTCGAATACGATCATGTAGCCTCCAGTGGCTTTGATGTTGCGCTGATCAAGAGGGTACTGACATCTATGTTCTCTTTGGTTCGAATATGACCTATGTTTGAACAGGAAGCCACGAAATGACCTTGAGAGGTTTTTAACGACCCTGATTCGAATACAATCCAAGTTGGACCCAAAAGGGGTTAAGCTATGATTCAGATATGATCAAGAAGCCCCCTAGTGAGTTTGGCTTTGCGCCGATCAAGAGGGTAACGACAGCTATGTTCTCTTTGGTTCGAATACGACCTATGTTTGAACAGGAAGCCCCCTAGTGATCATGAGTTTTAACGGCTAGATTCGAATACGATCTTCAGCCGGACCAAGAGGGTTAAGCTAAATTCGAATACGACCAGCCCCCAATTGGTCGCTTTATAATTAAAATAACAAAGACATGTGATCTTTAAGGATGAAAAGGACAGAGGTCCTGCTTTATTACTTATCATAATATATACAACGTCAAAGTATGTACATTATGAGAGCAGGTAGCTCAAGTGTAGTAAGGCCGAAGATGAGCAATATTCCACGGCCGGCGGGTCTCCTCCTCCGACTTACGTGAGTCTTTGTGCTCTGAACATCGATAAGGTAGTATGACCCGTTATTCAAGTTCTTGCTGACCACAAGAGGTCCTTCCCAAGGTGGGGATAGGTTGTGCGCATCAGACTGATCATGGATGAGCCGGAGCACCAGGTCACCTTCTTGACTTAACCCGTCGACTATGATAACGGCGCATGTCCTGTTGGTAAATCGCTGAGCGGGCTTTTGCTAAGTCACACTTTTCATCCAATAGGTCAAGCGCATCCTGACAGGCTTGTTCGTTATCAGCTTCAACGTAAGTCGCCACTCGGGGCGAGTCATGACGGATGTCACTGGGTAGGACTGCCTCTGCTCCATAAACCATGAAGAAAGGCGTATAACCCGTAGACCTGTTAGGGGTAGTATTGATGCTCCATATCACAGAGGGTAACTCTTCCACCCAACAACCCAGCGTCCATTGTAAAGGGACCATAAGCCGGGGTTTTAGACCTTTCAAGATTTCCTGATTGGCTCTTTCAGCTTGACCATTGGATTGGGGGTGAGCTACTGATGAAACATCAAGCCGGATATGTTCCCGTTGACAGAATTCTTCCATAGCTCCTTGGGACAAGTTAGTACCATTGTCGGTTATAATCATGTGTGGAAAGTCAAAACGAAAGATCACTTTCTTCATGAATTGAACCGCTGTGGCTGCATCACACTTACTAACCGGCTCTGCCTCAACCCACTTTGTGAATTTGTCCACTGCCACCAAAAGGTGCGTCTTTTTATCCTTGGATCTTTTGAAAGGTCCAACCATATCAAGCCCCCAGACCGCAAACGGCCATGTAATTGGAATCATCCGCAATTCCTGAGCCGGCACGTACGCCCATCGTGCGAATTTTTGACACCCATCGCACCTACTGACCAGATCCTCCGCATCAGCATGAGCCGTTAGACAGTAAAAACCATGATGGAAGGCTTTGGCCACAAGAGACTTTGAACCAGCATGATGGCCACAATCTCCTTCATGGATCTCACGAAGAATTTCTTGACCTTCCTCAGGAGAGACACAGCGTTGAAACACCTCGGTAACACTGCAATGATACAACTCACCGTTGGAAATTTTCATTGATTTAGACCGCCGGGTTATCTGTCTAGCTAAAGTCTCATCCTCAGGTAACTCACCCCGGGTCATATAAGACAAATATGGCACTGTCCAATCTGGTATGACGTGAAGAGCCACCACCAATTGTGCTTCTGGGTCCGGAATAGCCAAGTCTTCCTCTGTAGGCAATTTGAGAGAAGGGCTATGCACAACATCTAAGAAAGTGTTATGTGGCACCGGCTTACGCTGAGATCCCAACCGGCTTAAAGCATCATGAGGGAGTCCTGGATTAGGGGGTGTTCGGGTAGCCGGACTATACCTTCAGCCGGACTCCTGGACTATGAAGATACAAGATTGAAGACTTCGTCCCGTGTCCGGATGGGACTTTCCTTGGCGTGGAAGGCAAGCTTGGCGATGCGGATATTCAAGATCTCCTACCATTGTAACTGACTTTATGTAACCCTAACCCTATCCGGTGTCTATATAAACCGGAGGGTTGTAGTCCGTAGGCAATCAACTCCATACACAACAATCATACCATAGGCTAGCTTCTAGGGTTTAGCCTCCTTGATCTCGTGGTAGATCTACTCTTCTACTACCCATATCATCAATATTAATCAAGCAGGAGTAGGGTATTACCTCCATCGAGAGGGCCCGAACCTGGGTAAAACAAAGTGTTCCCTGCCTCCTGTTACCATCCGGCCTAGACGCATAGTTCGGGACCCCCTACCCGAGATCCGCCGGTTTTGACACCGACATTGGTGATTTCATTGAGAGTTCCTCTGTGTCGTCGCCTTTAGGTCCGATGGCTCCTTTGATCATCAACAACGATGCAGTCCAGGGTGAGACTTTGCTCCCCGGACAGATCTTCGTCTTCGGCGGCTTCGCTCTACGGGCCAGTTCGCTCGGCCATCTGGAGCAGATCGAAAGCTACGCCCCTAACCATCAGGTCAGGTTTGGAAGCTTAAACTATACGGCCGACATCCACGGGGACTTGATCTTCGACGGATTCGAGCCACAGCCAAGCGCGCCGCACTGTCTCGATGGGCATGATATAGCTCTGCCTCCGAACAGCGCCTTGGAGGCCGCATACGCATCGGTTTTGACCATTGATTCGGAGCCTACTGCGCCGATCGAGGATCAATGGTTGGACGCTGCCTTAGGGGCTGCGATCTCAGAGGCGATCGAGCCGAATGCTAGCCCCGCACTCTGCACTACCCATGACTCCGAGGATCCGGACTCCTCCCCTGACTCCGAACCCCCCGCGCCCCTGCCAATCGAATCCGATTGGGTGCCGATAATGGAGTTCACCGCCACAGACATCTTTCAGCATTCGCCTTTTGGCGACATCCTGAATTCTCTCAAGTCTCTCTCTTTATCAGGAGAGCCCTGGCCGGACTACGGTCAGCAAGGTTGGGATACGGACGATGAAGAAATTCAAAACCCACCCACCACCCACTTCGTAGCCACTGTCGACGACTTAACCGACATGCTTGACTTCGACTCCGAAGACATCGACGGCATGGACGACGATGCAGGAGACGAACAAGAACCAGCACCTGTAGGGCGCTGGAAGGCCACCTCGTCATATGACATATATATGGTGGATACTCCAAAAGATGGAGATGGCGATGGAACAGTGGGGGACGACGCCCCCAAGAAACAGCCAAAGCGCCGGCGTCAGCGGCGCTGCTCTAAATCCCGCTAAAGCAAAAAACGGTGATTCCGGCACGGGAGATAATACTACCCCGAATAACGCCGAAGAACACCCACCTCAGCAAGATTCGACACATGAAGATGGAGAAGCCAACCCTCATGGGAGAGCGGCAGACCGAGAGGTCGAGGATGATAACTATACGCCTCCCTTCGAAGATGAGGCAAGCCTCAACGACGACGAATTCGTCATACCATCAGACCCCGCCGAACAGGAGCGTTTTAAACGCAGGCTTTTAGCCATGGCAAGCAGCCTCAAGAAAAAGCAGCAACAACTTAGAGCTGCCCAAGATTTGCTAGCTGACAGATGGACTGAAGTCCTTGTGGCCAAAGAGTATGAACTCGAACGCCCCTCCAAGAGTTACCCGAAGCGCAGGCTGCTACCCCGATCAGAGGAGGAAGCACCTACATCACCAGCGCATGACATGGCAGACCGGCCACCTCGCGGCCGCGACAAATAGGCCTCTCGGCCCTCCACCCAAGCCATGCCCCGACGCCGCTCAACTAAGGCACGGGAAAATGCGCCCGACCTGCGAGACATACTGGAGGATAAGGCAAGACAAACAAGATCGATCTATGGACCGCGCATGCGCCCTGCGGCATGTGACAATGATCTTCACGCCGGATACAACAAATCCGGCCGGGCCGAACACAACAGATAGCTCTTCCGAGCTGCGTCGTGATATAGCCCAGTACAGAGGCGCCGCACACCCGCTATGCTTCACGAATGAAGTAATGGATCATAAAATCCCAAAGGGTTTCAAACCCGTAAACATCGAATCATACGATGGCACAACAGATCCGGCGGTATGGATCGAGGATTATCTCCTTCACATCCACATGGCACGCGGCGATGATCTACACGCCATCAAATACCTCCTGCTCAAACTTAAAGGACCGGCCCGGCATTGGCTTAACAGCTTGCCAGCAGACTCAATCGGTTCTTGGGAGGACCTAGAAGCGGCATTCCTCGACAACTTCCAGGGCACTTACGTGTGACCGCCAGATGCCGACGACTTAAGCCACATAATTCAGCAGCCAAAAGAATCGGCCAGACAATTCTGGACACGGTTCCTAACAAAGAAAAACTAGATAGTCGACTGTCCGGGCGCAGAGGCCCTAGCAGCCTTCAAGCATAACATCCGTGACGAGTGGCTTGCCCGGCACCTGGGACAGGAAAAGCCAAAATCCATGGCAGCCCTCACGACACTCATGAGCCGCTTTTGCGCGGGAGAAGACAGCTGGCTAGCTCGCAGTAACAACTTATCAAAGAACCCTGGTAATTCGGATACCAAGGACAAAAGTGGCAGGACACGTCGGAAAAAGCAAAAACGCCGCGTTAACAGCGACAGCAATGAAGACACAACAGTCAATGCCGGATTCAAAGGCTATAAATCGGGTCAGCGGAAAAAGCCATTCAAAAAGAATACTCAGGGCCTGTCCAGTTTGGACCGAATACTCGATCGCTTGTGCCAGATACATGGCACCCCCGAAAGGCCAGCCAATCACACTAATAGGGATTGTTGGGTGTTCAAGCAGGCAGGCAAGTTAAGGGCCGAAAACAGAGACAAGGGGCTGCACAGCGACGACGAGGAGCCCAAGCCGCCGAACAACAATGGACAGAAGGGCTTTCCCCCACAAGTGCGGACGGTGAACATGATATACGCAACCCACATTCCCAAGCGGGAGCGGAAGCGTGCGCTACGGGACGTATACGCGATGGAGCCAGTTCAACCCATGGTCCTCCTGCCCGATCACTTTCGATTGAAGGGACCATCCCACGAGCATCCGTCATGGCGGCTTCGCCGCATTGGTTCTCGACCCAATCATCGACAAATTTCATCTCACAAGAGTCCTCATGGACGGCGGTAGTAGCCTGAACCTGCTTTATCAGGATACAATGCGGAAAATGGGCATAGATCCCTCAAGGATTAAGCCCACAAGAACGACCTTTAAAGGCGTTATACCAGGTGTAGAAGCCAACTATACAGGCTCAGTAACACTTGACGTGGTCTTCGGATCCCCGGACAATTTCCGAAGCAAAGAGTTAATCTTCGATATAGTCCCATTTTGCAGTGGCTATCACACCCTGCTCGGATGAACCGCATTCGCAAAGTTCAATGCGGTGCCGCACTACGCATATCTCAAGCTCAAGATGCCAGGCCCTCGAGGAGTAATTACGGTCAACGGAAACACCGAACGCTCCCTCCGTACGGAGGAGCATACGGCGGTTCTCGCAGCGGAGGTACAAAGTAGCCTTCTCAGGCAATTCTCCAGTCCGGCCATTAAAAAGCCAGACACTGCCAAGCGCGCCCGGAGTAACCCACAGCAGGGCCGCCTGGCACACTCTGAGCAAGCATAGCAATGCGGCCCCAACCCCAGCTTTCGCGACATAGCGAAACCAGTACCTCGCGTACATAACTACGCCCTTGAAATACCATGGGCACAGGGGAAGGGGCACAATAACGGCACACCTAGAATACGGCTTAAAACGTACTAGGGGCTGCCGGATTCTTTTTTTAATTTTTTTTCTTACTTTCAGGACTCCATACTCCGGACGACCTGTTCGGCAATTCGACTGCCACACAAACGATGCAAGATCCAGGGAGGCAGACAAGCCATGCCGCACTATGGAACTCCCAGGTGGTCTCTGTTACGAGCGGTATACCTGTTTTAAATACAATTCCGCGGCCTGCCCCTGGTCAGGACATACTGAATAGTCCAATATCTTTTGCTTACCGCACTATTTGTATCGTTCGGCTTTGATAAATAGCCTCTCTATAAACAATGCATAGCTTTTGTCTATTTTCTGCATTACTCTCTTTTATATATGTTCATTAATGACATGTTGCACCCGTACACTATGGTACGGCAAGTACGCCAGGGGCTTCAGTACCCTTTAATATGGCGTGAGAAGTCCGTAGACTTTCACAAGTGCGGCACCCCGAACTTATAGCACTATATGCATCGGCTCCAAATCATGATTTGGGTCAATAGTTGGGTTTGCCCGGCTCCTATGTTTTGGTGCCTTACATTCCGCTATATCGGCTAAGGTAGCACTAGGAGAACCACTGCGATTGTGCCCCGGTTGAGCTGGGTTAAGCACCTCAGTGGAGAAAGCTAAAACTGACTGTCATGATGAGGCGAGAGACCGGTCGCTGTTCGAGAGGTTTTTCGAGTCCCTAAAGACTTATGCCGCTTCGAGCGAGGAGCCGGATTTGTCCGGCCAAGGCGTGGATAGCGCCCTGAACTCGGTCTTCCGAACTAGGGGCTTTGCCGAAATTTAAAATTATAAAGTTCTATGGCTAAGTGAGAGTGTTCAAGCATTATAGTCCGATTGCCTGGTTCGTTGTGCTGAGCGCCTCCCTCGAAGGACCCAACTATGGGAAAAAGAGCGCTCAGGTTTATCCCGAACACCCCAGCACTAGTGGCATGGGGACGAAGCCGACGACTGGCCATCTCTCAATTTTTTGATAAACGGCCGCACAGAAAATAATATTTTAATTTCAACAAGAATTGCTTAAGCGCCTATGAATAAGTTTTCAGCGCACAGGATAAAAACGAGCGAGTTTATTCAAAAATTACATCCTCGGTACATTCATCCGCCACAAGGCGGGCACCCGCAAGAACATCCTTGTAATAGTTCTCGGGCTTGCGATGCTCCTTCCGCGGCGGCGGCCCGTCCTTCACAAGCTTCTCACCGTCCAGCTTACCCCAGTGCACCTTTGCACGGGCAAGGGCCCGACGGGCACCTTCGATGCAGACGGAGCGCTTGATGACCTCGAGCCTTGGACAGGCCTCCACCAGCCGCCGCACCAGCCCGAAATAGCTCCCAGGCAGGGCCTCTCCGGGCCACAGCCGAACTATGAAGCCCTTCATGGCCTGTTCGGCCGCCTTGTGGAGCTCGACCAGCTGTTTCAGCTGGTCTCTTAAGGGCACGGGGTGTCCGGCCTCAGCATACTGAGACCAGAACACCTTCTCCGTCGAGCTGCCCTCTTCAGCTCGGTAGAATGCGGCGGCGTTGGATACGCTGCGGGGAAGATCTGCGAATGCCCCTGGAAAACTCCGGATTCGGGTAAGTAACAAGTAGTTTACTTTTATATTTCTGCTTTGCATAAAGAATGCCTTACCCGCTGCTATCTTCTTAATCTCCTCCAATTCTTGGAGGGCCTTTTGGGCTTCGGCCTTGGCAGATTTGGTAGTCTCAAGGGCTGCCGCGAGCTCGGACGCTTGGGTCTTTGACTCAAGCTCCAAACTCTCATGTTTTTTCATGAGAGCCTGAAGCTCTTGCTGCACCTCGCCGACCTGAGCCCCAAGTTTCTCTCGCTCGGTGCGCTCCGCGGCCGTTTTCTTTTCGGCCTCGGATAGCGCCTGCTTGAGAGTCGCCACCTCAGTCGTGGCCCCTGTAATAAGCAGTGCAATCCTGTTATTTTTTGCAATCACGCCTCTCTATAGGCACTTTTTCTGTAAGGTATTTCCTACCTTCTTTTTCCTCGAGCTGGCGCTTGGCAAGGCCGAGCTCTTGCTCGATCCGCTCGAGTTCCTGTTTCAGGACACCCACCTCCGCAGTCAGTGCGGCGGTGGATAGCAGCGAAGCCTGCATACGTATATTGACTCCTTTTTAGTTAGACTCCTGCGAAATTTACTAGGTCCTCTATTCGGCTTTTCTTTCCGAACGCCAAACAGAGCATCAGGGGCTACTATCTATGCGGTTATATTTTTATATATTTTTACTTACCTCGAAGCCTATTAGAAGACTAGCGCAAGCTTCAGTCAGTCCGCTCTTGGCGGACTGAACCTTCTGGATCACCGTACTCATAATAGTACGGTGCACCTCGTCGATGGAGGCGCCGTCAAGCACCTCGAGCAGATTGTCTGGCACCTCTGGTTGGACGGAGGCCGCCGGCTCAGAAGGCTTGCTCCTCTTGGAAGGAGTTCGCCTACCGCGGTCCGGAACTGTTGAAGATTCCGGTGCGGTGTTCGGCATAAAGCCGGACTTGGAGCCTTGGGGTCCGGGAGGTCGCCTTGCGGCTCCTCCAGGACCACCTCCTCCTGCCCCGGAGCTCGTTGCGACGCCACTTCTGCGTCGTCCGCAGTGCGGGGGGAGGCAGTGGGCGGAACTGAGTTCACGTCCGATGAATCCAGGGAGCCGCTCGACGACTCGTTGAGTTCGGCCCGGGGCGGGCTGCATAATTATGTTCGACATTAGGGAAAGCTGTGTTTCGCCAGACGCTTGGCCCTGTTTGGCCACTCCTCTTTGCCCTCTTCGGCGTTGGGGGCGTAGTCCGGCGGAGGGGTCTTCATTTTCCTAGACCCCTCGGCCTCCCCCCGTTGGGGCGGCCTTCCTCCTCTCTTCTCCCTCCGCTGGGGGGGGGGAGTTTTCTTCTTCCTCCTCCTCGTTTTCGCGGGAGGAGGGCGTCTCGGACTCGTCAGATGACGAGTCCGACACCACCACATTACGGGCACTCTTTCGAGTCCCCGTGGCCTTCTTCTTCTTGGCCTTCTTCTCCGGCACCATATAAGGCGCCGGAGCCAGCAGCTTCACTAGTAGAGCTGGGGCTGGGTCTTCGGGCAAGGGAGCCGGACAGTTAATCGATCCGGACTTCGCCCGCCAAGCCTGTCAAAGGTAAGGTAGTTTAGATCCCACATAGAGTCAAACTATGAAAAAACTTAACATCCTGTAAAAGGTGAAAATAGCTTACCTCGCTAGCGTGACGCTGTGAGCTGTATCCGCGGTCCTCGGAAGCAGATGTGGGAGCCTCGGCGCCTTTGGTTAGCACCTTCTAGACGTCTTCATACGTCGTGTCGAAGAGCCGGTTAAGGGTTTGGTGCTGCGCCGGGTTGAACTCCCATAGATTAAAGCCTCGTTGTTGACACGGGAGGATCCGACGGACGAGCATAACCTGGACTACATTGACAAGCTTGATCGGCTTGTTCACCAGGGACTGGATGCATGTTTGCAATCCGGTCACCTCTTTTTCGTCACCCCACGACAGGCCCGTCTCTTTCCAGGACATAAGCCGCGTGGGGGGTCCGGATCTGAACTCGGGGGCTGCGATCCATTTTGGATCGTGCGGCTCGGTGATGTAAAACCACCACGATTGCCACCCCTTCAGGGTCTCCACGAAGGAGCCCTCTAGCCATAGGACGTTGGCCATCTTGCCTGCCATGGCACCTCCGCACTCCGCCTGGCTGCCGCGCACCACCTTGGGCTTGACGTTGAAGGTCTTGAGCCAGAGGCCGAAATGGGGGCGGATGCGGAGGAAAGCCTCGCACACGACGATAAACGCCGAGATGTTGAGGACAAAGTTCGGGGCCAGATCGTGGAAATCCAGGCCATAGTAAAACATGAGCCCCCGGACAAATGGGTGGAGTGGAAAACCCAGTCCACGGAGGAAGTGGGGAAGGAATACCACCCTCTCATGGGGCCTTGGGGTGGGGAGAAGCTGCCCCTCCTCGGGAAGCCGGTGCGCGATGTCTTTGGACAAGTATTCGGCCTTCCTTAGCTTTTTGACATGGCCCTCCTTGATGAAGGAGACCATCCACTTGCCTCCCGCTCCGGACATTGCTGGAGAAGGTTGAGGTCGGAAGTGCGGGCTTGGGCACTGGAGCTCGAGGGCGCAGGAGATGGATAGGCAAAGGAGGAAGAAGGCGTAGGTAAAAAGGTGGATCCTTATCCCCTTATATGGGCGGATGCGGTTGTGCGCCCCCACCTGCCTAGTAAAACTCGCTTGCCTCCCAAGCGCCGTGATAAGTGGCGCGGTTGGATTACCCACATCCGTATTGATGAGAATCCCGTAAAGGGGGTACACGATCTCTGCTTTGACAAGATGTGCCAAGGAAACCGCCTCGCAAAACAAGTTGAGGTGGAAAAGTAAAAACGATTCGAGTAAAGGACTTGGCCGTAGTGTGATGACGCACTGCGGAATGCGTCGGCAGATTTGATTTGTGTCAATATTATTCTCTCTATGGCAATATGTGGAAACTTATTTTGCAGAACCGGACACTACTCTTGGTGTTTACAATCTTCTATGAAGGACTTGGAGGAGGAACCCGCCTTGCAATGCCGAAGACAATTTGCGCACCGGACTCATCGTCATTGAAGCCTGGTTCAGGGGCTACTGAGCGAGTCCTGGATTAGGGGTTGTTCGGGTAGCCGGACTATACCTTCAGCCGGACTCCTGGACTATGAACATACAAGATTGAAGACTTTGTCCCGTGTCCGGATGGGACTTTCCTTGGCGTGGAAGGCAAGCTTGGCGATGCGGATATTCAAGATCTCCTACCATTGTAACCGACTTTATGTAACCCTAACCCTATCCGGTGTCTATATAAACTGGAGGGTTGTAGTCCGTAGGCAATCAACTCCATACACAACAATCATACCATAGGCTAGCTTCTAGGGTTTAGCCTCCTTGATCTCGTGGTAGATCTACTCTTGTACTACCCATATCATCAATATTAATAAAGCAGGATTAGGGTATTACCTCCATCGAGAGGGCCCGAACCTGGGTAAAACAAAGTGTTCCCTGCCTCCTGTTACCATCCGGCCTAGACGCACAGTTCGGGACCCCCTACCCGAGATCCGCCGGTTTTGACACCGACACATCAGCCACTTCGTTCTTTCTGCGGTCAATGTGCTTCACTTGATAACCCTTGAAGTGTCCAGCAATAGGGTCAACCTCACGGTGATAAGCCGCTATGAGAGGATCCTTGGAGTCCCACTTGCCTGATACTTGCTGAGCCACCAAATCTGAGTCTCCAAGGCACCTTACCCGGCTTAAACTCAGTTCTTTAGCCATTCGAAGACCATGGAGTAAGGCCTCATACTCATCTGCGCTGTTAGTACTAGGAATCATCAACTGCAACACATAACAAAAATATTCACCTCGAGGGGAAGTTAAAACAACTCCAGCCCCGAGCCTTCCAATTGCCTGGACCCATCAAAATGAATTGTCCAATATGTGTTGTCTGGATTCTCTTCAGGCATCTGCAACTCTGTCAATCATTAATGAAGTCCACCAACGCTTGAGATTTGATGGCAGTACGTGGCGCATACTTTAAACCATGAGATCCAAGTTCAATGGCCCACTTGGCGACTCGTACCATGGCTTCTCTATTTTGAATAATATCTCCTAAAGGAGCAGAGCTAACCACAGTGATAGGATGACCCTGAAAGTAATGCTTAAGCTTCCGGCTCGCCATGAATACCCCATAAACAAGTTTCTTCCAATGTGGATATCTCTGTTTGGACTCAATGAGCACCTCACTGACGTAGTAAACCGGCTGTTGAATCGGATATTCTTTGCCAGCCTCCTTGCGCTCTACAACAATGGCCACATTGACATCACAGGTGTTAGCAGCCACATATAACAACAGTGGCCCCTTATCAACGGGAGCAGCAAGAACCAGCGGCTCAGCGAGCTGTCTTTTCAGATCTTCAAAGGTAGAGTTAGCAGCATCACTCCAGACAAAATCATCCATCTTCTTAATCATTTGATATAATGGCATGGCCTTCTCACCTAACCGACTTATGAACCGGCTTAAACCTGCAACACGACCCGCCAATCGTTGAATGTCATTGATGCACGCCGGCTTAGCCAAAGACGTGATCGCCTTGATTTTCTCCGGGTTAGCCTCAATGCCTCTGTTAGAAACCAAAAAACCCCAAAGTTTGCCCGTCGGTACTCCAAAAACGCACTTGGCCGGGTTAAGCATCATCTTGTAGACCCGGAGATTATCAAAGGTTTCTTTCAGATCATCTATCAAGGTCTCCTTCTCTCTGGATTTCATCACTATATCGTCCACATAAGCATGAACGTGGCGCCCAATCTAATCATGAAGATAGTTTTGTACACAACGCTGATAAGTTGCCTGGGCACTCTTAAGCCCAAAAGGCATAGACTCATAGCAGAAGGCTCCAAACGGAGTAATAAAAGCTGTCTTCTCCTGGTCCTTAACTGCCATCTTGATCTGATGATAACCAGAATAAGCATCCAAAAAGCTCAAACGCTCACAACCCGCCGTAGCATCAATGATTTGATCAATACGAGGGAGAGCGCAAGGATCAGCCGGACAAGCTTTCTTTAAGTCTCTATAATCCACACACATGTGCCAGGTGCCGTTCTTTTTGAGTACAAGCACCGGGTTAGCCAACCACTCTGGGTGAAAAACTTCAACAATAAACCCGCCCGCCAAGAGCCGGGCCACCTCCTCACCAATAGCTTTACACCTCTCCTCATTAAACCACCGAAGAAACTGCCTGACCGGCTTAAATTTCAGATCAATATTAAGAGTGTGCTCAGCGAGTTCTCCCGGTACACCCGGCATGTTAGATGGTTTCCATGCAAAGATGTCCCGGTTCTCACGGATGAACTCGATGAGCGAGCCTTCCTATTTGGGATCCAAATTGGCACTGATAATAAACTGTTTGGATGAGTCGCCAGGAACAAAGTCAATCATCTTGGTATCGTTAGCTGACTTAAACTTCAGCACCGGCTCATGTTCGGTAGTTGGCTTCTTCAAAGATGTCATGTCTGCCGGGTCAACATTGTCTTTGTAGAATTTTAACTCCTCCGTCACGCAAACAGATTCTGCATAAGCAGCATCGCCTTCCTCACACTCTTAGGCTATCTTCTGACTCCCATGTACTGTGATAGTACCTTTATGACCCAGCATCTTGAGCTGCGGATAAACGTAACACGGTCGTACCATAAATTTTTCATAAGCTGGTCGTCCAAACAGGGCGTGATACGGGCTCTTGATTTTGACCACCTCAAAGGTTAACTTCTCCGCACTGGAATCATGCTCATCTCCAAAGGCTACTTCCAACTCAATCTTACCCACTGGATACGCCGACTTAGCAGGCACTACTCCATGAAAAACAGTGTTGGACGTCTTGAGATTCTTATCAGTTAACCCCATGCGACGAAAGGTCTCATAATAGAGGATGTCGATGCTGCTGCCTCCATCCATGAGTACTTTTGTGAACTTATATCTATCAACCTGAGGTGCCACTACCAGGACCAGGTGACCCGGATTGTCAACTAGGGGAGGGTGATCCTCCCTACTCCACAGAATAGGCTGCTCAGACCATCTCAAATAACGAGGAACCGCTGGTTCAACAGCATTCACAGCCCTCTTATGAAGTTGCTGGTCCCTTTTGCATAAACTAGTGGTGAACACGTGATACTACCCACTACTCAGCTGCTTTGGGTTACTCTGATACCCGGATTGCTGCTGCTGCTGACCTCCTTGGCCAGATTGCTCATTATAACCTCCCTGATTACCTTGAGGGCCCTGGCCATGAGAACCGCCAGCACCTGAACTGCTGCCCGGGCCATGAAAACCGCCACCGCCTGAACCGCTGCCCGGGCCATGATTACCATCGAACATGTTAGAATTCTTGAAAGCCCTCATGATCGTACAGTCCTTCCATAGATGGGTGGCCGGCTTCTCTCGGGTGCCGTGTCTTGGGCAGGGCTCATTTAGTAACTGCTCGAGGGTAGGACCTGATCCGCCTGACCGAGGAGGCGGCCTCCCCTTACGTCGTTGATTGTTGCCCTGCGCATTTGCTACAAACTCCGAGCTACCATCAGCCTTACATTTATTATTGCCTCCTTGATTTGCCGAGTTATGCTGAAGACCCTTACTGTTGCCGTTCTTCTTTCCCTTCCCTGTCTTTTCTTCATCAGACGCGGGATCCTTGGTACTATCAGAGTCGGCGTATTTGACTAGAGCCGCCATCAGCTGGCCCATGTCATTGCAATCGCGCTTGAGCCGCCCCAGCTTCTATTTCAGAGGTTCAAAATGGCATTTTTTCTCCAACATTAAGACCGCGGAGCCGGCATCCATCTTATCAGATGAATGTATTATTTCCTTTACCCGGTGCACCAATGGGTCATGGACTCACCTTCCTCCTGCTTGCAATTAGTCAACTCCACAATAGACATGGGCTGCTTGCATGTATCTTTGAAGTTCTGAATAAATCGGGCCTTTAACTCGGCCTAGGAACCAATGGAATTAGGTGGCAGTCCCTTTAACCAAGTGCGGGCCGTTCCATCCGGCATCATAGTGAAGTACTTAGCCATTGCTGCGTCACTGACCTCTAGCAATTCCATGGCCATCTCATAACTTTCAATCCATGCCCCGGGCTGTAAGTCAGCTATGTAATTAGGCACCTTCCAAGGCCCCTTGAAATCCTTTGGCAAGCGCTCATTATGCAGAGCTGGCACCAAGCAAGGGACACCTCCTGTCCTTGTGGCCACACCTGCTTCAACAGAGGTCGTCGGATAAACCGGAAAAGCTTGGTGAGCCGCCTGCTCAGCTGTCTGTTGAACCGCCTGCTCAGCCTCTTGGCGGATCCTATCGTGGTCAACCAAGTTAAGAGCTCCATCACACGCGGGGTCATGCCTGCGCGGCTGGTTACGACGCTGGGTGTTGCTTGATATGGCTGCTGAATCCATATGCCTGCTATAGCTCGGGCTCCGGCTTGGGCGAGGGGTCGAATGAATCCTGTCTCGACTATAAGAGTGTGCCTCCTGCTGTGCCAGAGCCGTTTGATGAAGTCCTCTGACCCTTCGTGTTTCGATCACCATCGAAGAGTCGCCCTCCATCGGGAGAGCCGCCAAACATGCCGATGCAGTGATCAGATTCTCCAAAGGGTTAGAAAAATGACCCGGTGGTGTCGGTGTATAATGAGGCGGAGCAGTATTCACACGAGGAGGTTCCATAGTTCGTGGCTGAACCGGCGCGCCAGCCCCGGGTGTTGCAATCCGGTTCACCTCCGGTGGGTTACTGGAACCTGCACCGGGTGTGTGGAAGAGGTTCCTAGGATCGTAAGTCAGAGGCAGACGTGATTGAGTCTTCTGGTGCCTTCACCTCATGACCTCGTTTGATGCATTCAGGTCCATCGTGAGCTGAAAAGCCTCTGATTGAAGATGCTGAGCTCTAGTATCCAGAGCCGCCCGCTCCGCAGCCATCCTAACGTCCTCCACCGCTAAGCTTTCTTTGGCTTGTGCTACCTCCTCACGTAATCATGCCACCTCTGCATCGTGCTGAGCCTGATCCGCCGGGTCAACCACAGCAGTCAACAGGGTTGCCATCCTGTCCATGAGATCCATCAGCACCTGAGCCGGCGGGCCCGCAGGACCTCCTTCCCCGACCGCTGCTCACCCGGTGGTTATCGCTGCCGCAACCATAGAGTTTTGAGAGGGCTGTGTGCCAGTCATGAAGATCCCTGCTCTGCTTGGTGGCTCAAAGGGGTCCGGAATACTGCTGCCATCGGAATAGCCCCCAAGCCCGCCATTTTGTAGTTGATACAATGACTCCGTCTCACCTATGGACGACTCACCGTCAGAGTAGATGGCCATCTCACCGCCATCCACAGATCCTTCAGAAAGCTCCCCTCCATGGATGCAACCCATGAAGGCACGCCTCACGGCGGGCTGAGCCCGGGCGGGTCTCACACGCTGAGCCGTCTCGATGAGATCGCTGCAGATGTCCGGCTCAGGGCCCGGCTCACCGATCCGGCCGATGAAGATGTGGATACCGCCGAAGGGGACCTGGTACCCGTACTCAATTGAGACGGCGTCCGGGCCCCAGCCTGCGTCGTCGATGTAGAGCTTGCCGCGACGACTCTTGGTCATCCGGCCCACAACGTATCCTTTGAGCCCTTCGAAGCTGCCCTTCAAGAACTCAAATCCACCGTGCGCTGACCCCACGGTGGGCGCCAACTGTCGTGGAATTGTCATGGCAGATGTCCTAGTGAAAGAACTTAGTCGTGGAGCCATCGCAACTAGGAAGCTTAAAGGGGTTAATCAGGACAAAGGACACGAGAGGTTTATACTGGTTCGACCCCTTGCGGTGAAGGTAAAGGCCTAGTCTAGTTGTTATGGTATTGCTAGGTTTTGATGACCAAGGAGCGAATCCGCTTGACTTGGCTCTCGATCTGTTGTTTCTTGCCCTAAGCCGCCACCGGGTCGTTACATGGGTTGACGCCCTGCGTCCTACAGAGTCTCGACCGACTCATACAACGTGTCCGGCTCGGTGACGTATCTTACATGCCTTGCATTACAAGTCTACTCATACATGGTGGTTTATACTTACAGGCCATGAACCGCCTCCTGGCTTGGGCCTATTATGAGCCTAATCGTGAACCATCCTCTTGTATACTCTTGGGCTTTATTTATGGAAACCATCGTTTGTAGTTGACCCGGCCCCTCTTGGGCGGGTCATACCTGGTAGTCATATCCCCAACATACCCTCTTGCCAATCTTATGGCGAGGTACACAATAGGTCTGGTACACATCATAGCATATTTTATAGAATCTATGACTGAGGCATAGGGAATGACTTTTCATTCTCTTTCTATTTTCGGTCGTAGTCGGGTTTTGAGTCTTTACTCAACTTCACACCATGCAACACAGGCAAGGACTCCTTCTTTGACTGCTCTATTTTGAACCACTCAAAATCTTGTCAAGTTTTGTACTCATTGAAAATATACCAAGCGTCTTGATCTATCTCTATAGATCTTGATGCCCAATATGCAAGTAGCTTCACCGAGGTCTTTCTTTGAAAAACTCCTTTCAAACACTCCTTTATGCTTTCTAGAAAATTCAACATTATTACCGATCAACAATATGTCATTCACATATACTTATCAGAAATGTTGTAGTGCTCCCACTCACTTTCTTGGAAATACATGCTTCACCGCAAGTCTATATAAAACCATATGCTTTGATCACTTTATCAAAGCATATATTCCAACTCTGAGATGCTTGCACCAGTCCATAGATGGATCGCTAGAGCTTGCTCACTTTGTTAGCACCTTTAGGATTGACAAAACCTTATGGTTGCATCATATACAACTCTTCTTTAAGAAATCTATTAAGGAATGCAGTTTTGACATCCATTTGCCAGATTTCATAAAATGTGGCAACTGCTAACATGATTCGGACAGACTTTTAAGCATCGATACGAGTGAGAAAATCTCATCGTAGTCAACACCTTGATCTTGTCGAAAATGTTTTGCAACAATTCGAGCTTTGTAGATAGTAACACTACCATCATCGTTCATCTTCCTCTTGAAGATCCATTTATTCTCAATGACTCACCGATCATCAGGCAAGCCAATCAAAGTCCATACTTTGTTCTCATACATGGATCCCATCTCAGATTTCATGGCCTCAAGCCATTTTACAGAATCTGGGCTCATCATCGCTTCCTCTTAGTTCGTAGGTTCGTCATGGTCTAGTAACATGACTTCCAGAACAGGATTACCATACCACTCTGGTGCGGACCGTACTCTGGTTGACCTACGAGGTTCATTAGTAACTTGATCTGAAGTTCATGATCATCATCATTAGCTTCCTCACTAATTGGTGTTGGAATCACTGGAACTGATTTCTGTGATGAACTACTTTCCAATTCAGGAGAAGGTACAATTACCTCATCAAGTTCTACTTTCCTCCCACTCACTTCTTTCGAGAGAAAATCCTTCTCTAGAAAGGATCCATTCTTAGCAACGAATGTCTTGCCTTCAGATCTGTGATGGAAGCTGTACCAACAGTCTCCTTTGGGTATCCTATGAAGACACATTTCTCCGATTTGGGTTCGAGCTTATCAGGTTGAAGCTTTTTCACATAAGCATCGTAGCCCCAAACTTTAAGAAATGACAACTTTGGTTTCTTGCCAAACCACAGTTCATAAGGCGTCGTCTCAACGGATTTAGATGGTTCCCTATTTAACGTGAATGCAGCTGTCTCTAATGCATAACCCCAAAATGATAGTGGTAAATCGGTAAGAGACATCATAGATTGCACCATATCCAATGAAGTACGATTACAACATTCAGACACACCATTATGATGTGGTGTTCCAGGTGGCATGAATTTGTGAAACTATTCCACATTGTTTTAGTTGAAGACCAAACTCGTAACTCAAATATTCGTCTCCGCGATCAGGTCGTAGAAACTTCATTTTCTTGTTACGATGATTTTCCACTTCACTCTCGTAAGTGCATATTTATCCCTAATGTGTTTTGGTAATTGATGACAATGCTTTTGCGGACTAATCATGTGCCTTGAGTATTTCAGATATTTCATTACTAGGCACAAGTCGGTTTGGTGCCCCTTGAAGATTATTGAAGACGACGTTTTTCTACGTTCCTTTTTTGGTGGATTTGAGTCGTAGGAAAGCCGTACTATTAAGAGGGGGTCCGCTTTGGAAAGGATTGGGTGGAATTGTCACGTACTTGTTTACTCCTCTTTGCACCGCCTTTCCCTTAGCACTATGGAGCATCCTCTGTTTCTTCGTGTTTATGCAAAAAGAAGAATTCCTAGTGTTGCTGTTCTGGGGCATGCGGTAGTACTGCTCTTCGGAGCGGTAGTACCGCAGGCCATTGCGGTAGTATCGCAGGTGGTCACGGTAGTACCGCTCCGTGGGAGCCGTAGTACCGTGAGTCCTGGCCCGGCACAACACCATAAGCGGAAGTAGGGGCGGATGTAAATTTTTACATCCGCTCCCTGCGTGGTAGTACCGCGTGCCTTGTGCGGTAGTACCGTGTCAGATTTTTGCAATGTTTGAAAGTCAGCGGAAGTTGCCACATATGTTTTTTTATTTGTCCGCACCCTTCCCAGGCTAGTCCAATCCTGCCTTGCGGTAGTACCACAAGGGGGTGCGGTAGTACCGCGCGAGCGGCAGTACCGCCCCAAACTTCTTTGCTACATGCCTGGGCTAGCTCTTGTCGTGGCAATGGTAGTACCGCAGCTCGCTGTGGTAGTACCGTGAGCCCTTGCGGTAGTACCACTGGTTTGGTACGGCAGTACCGCAGGTCACGGGCTGGTTAAGTGGATAACGGTTGGATTTGTCTCTCCACTATATAAGGGGTGTCTTCTTCTCCGAGTTGACCACCTCTTCCAACCCTAAGCTCCATTGTTGCTCCAAGCTCCATTTTCACCCGATCTCTCTCCCTAGCCAATCAAACTTATTGATTTTCTAGGGATTGGTTGAGAATGCCTCGATCTACACTGCCACCAAGAGAAATTTGATTCCCCCCACTAATCCCTTGCGGATCTTGTTACTCTTCGGTGTTTGAGCACCCTAGACGGTTGAGGTCACCGCGGAGCCATATTCCATTGTGGTGAAGCTTCATGGTGTTGTTGGGAGCCTCCGATTAAGTTGTGGAGGTTGCCCCAACCTTGTTTGTAAAGGTCCGGTCGCCGCCTCCAAGGGCACCAATAGTGGAATCACAACATCTCGCATTGTGTGAGGGCGTGAGGAGAATACGATGGCCCTAGTGGCTTCTTGGGGAGCATTGTGCCTCCACACCGCTCCAACCGAGACGCATTTCCCCTCAAAAGGAAGGAACTTTGGTAAAACATCCTCGTCTTCACCGGCTCCACTCTTGGTTATCTCGTACCTTTACTTGTGCAAGCTTATTTGTGTTATTTCCCTTGCTTGCTTGTGTGCTTGTTGTTGTTGCACCATATAGGTTGCTCACCTAGTTGCATATCTAGACAACCTACTTTGATGCAAAGTTTAATTTGGTAAAGAAAAGCTAAAAATTGTTAGTTGCCTATTCACCCCCTCTATTGAACTATATCGATCCTTTCAATTGGTATCAGAGCCTCGTCTCTTTACTAAGGACTTTGCCGTCCGAAGAGTATGGTTGACACCGTAGACGGTGTGGAGGAGCACTCCGGTGTGAATCCGATCTTGTCTACGGGTGATGGGGGAACCGCGGTCTCTCGTGAGGAATTCAATGTGGCTTTGGACACATTGAAAACATCCATGACGATCGAGGTTGAAAGCATGTTTAATAAATTCATAGAAGGGCTTAAACTATCCACTGCACCGTTGAAAGTGGTTGATCCCACTAACAAGGTGACGGATGCTAACCCCGACAAGGGGAAGCTACTAGTGAAAAGGCTCCTTCTTCTAGTGGTAAAAATGGCACCGGCATCATTGCCCATGTGGAACGTCCACTTGTTTATGGTGGACCGATTCCTTCCACTCATTTGAATCATGCCGGTCCTCCCCCTAAGATTGTGAAAAATGAGGACTTTGATTCTTGGGTCTATCGTTTTAAGCGTCATTTAAATCATGTGAATACTAATCTTTGGAGAATCATTGAAGAAAGTTTCTATACGCATGACCGAACAAACTTCACTCCTAGAGAAGTCGTGGATAATCAATTCAACGAGAATGCCCTCTTCATCATCCAAGATGCAATTCCACGCGAAGATCTTCCTCACCTCCGGCCCTTCGCCATGGCCAAAGATGCATGGCACCAAGTTGTTCCCCTCTACAGGGGAAGCGCAAGCATTCAACGCTCCAACTATGAACTGGTGCAAGATGAAGCCGATGAGTTTGCAATGAAAGAAGATGAAGAACCTCGTGAGCTTTATCGGAGAGTAACCAAACTCGCGATCTCACTCCGAGATCATGGGGGCAAGGGCACGGATGACAATTGGATCAAGCACAAATTCCTCAAGGCAATGATGCCTTACCACAAGGCCAAATCCTTCATCATTCGTCAAAGGCTAGACTTCCACACCTTGTCCTCAAGTGAAGTGTTGGATGAGTTTGCGGCTATGAGCATCTTGGACAAAACCGCCGACAATGCGGTGCTACATTCTCAAAGAGCAAAGAAGCCCAACCTTGCATTAAAAGCCAAGGTTAGGGTGGAAGAAGAGGACGAAGAGGAAGAAGAGGAGAGCAACCCCGAAGATACACAATATGCCTATCATGAACACATGGCTCTTGCTTCAAGGCAATTTTGGAGCAAGAAGAACTCAAGGCCCAACTTCAACAAGAACAACTCAAGTGGCGTGAAGGTCAAGCAACATATGAGGACTTGCTATAATTGTGGCAATGTGAGTCATTTTGTTGCGGAGTGCCCTTATGAGAAGAGGGAAGACAATGGTGGCAAGCTCATCCGAAAGGACAAGGCCAAGTCTTTCCCCAACAAGAGCAACTTCACCAAGAAGACTCCTCCCAAGGCGTTGGTGGTACAAGAAGAGTACAATGAGGATGATGATGAGGATGGTGAGTCGGTTGCCATGGCCTCTGTTGCCATTGCGACAACTCAACGGGTGTCACTCTTTGATTCACCCAATGAGAACATCACCGCCAAGTGCCTCATGGCTAAAGCCACCAACAAGGTAACCCCCAACATCAAAACCACCATCATTAATAATCCTTGTTTAATGGATTGCACTGATGAATATGAGGGATCTAATGTGGAGGAAAATGAGTTTGAGTCCTTTATGGGTAAACTCAAGGGTAAATCCAAGAAGCACTTCGTTGCTCTCATGGAACAACTTGGTGAAGCCAATGACATGATCGAGGATCACGAAGATACTATCTCCAAGATGGAGGGGCATAGTCGTGACTATGCCGATGATATTTTGGATCTTTCCTATGCTCTTGAGGAAGAGCGTGGTCTTCGTTTGGCTCTTGAGGAGTCACACAACGTTGATCATGCTAAGTTAAGAGAAAGATCTTGATCATGCTCTTGTTGTTTCTCGTGTGCTAAACTCCGAGAAGGCCAAGCTTGGGGTTGATCTTGCTAGAGTCAAAGAGGAGTTTGACTTACTTGACAAGGCTCACAAGGTCTTGAAGGGTGCTCATGCTAGCCTCAAAGAGTCTCATGATCAACTTCAAGTAAAGCTAACCAAGGAGAAACCACTTTTCCTCATATGATGTTAATTGATAATGCAAATGCTACTAACTCATGTTGTGAGCATGTGCATCTTGTTGAGGAGAATGCTAAGTTGAAGGAGCAACTTGAGAAAGGTCTTGTGTCTTGCATATAAGGCGAGAAGAACCTCAACGACCTTTTGAGCAACCAAAATGAAGTTGTGGCCAAAGAAGGGATTGGGTATGCGCCCAAGTCCAAGAACAAGAAGAAGAATGACAAGGCAAAATGACCTCCTCCTCTCAAGCAAACCTTTGTGAAGGAGGGAGAGGGTGCTACTAAGGAGAAGAAGAAGAACACCATGAAGGGGAGTGATGCCAAGAATGGCAACACTTCCCTTCCCAAAAAAGTCGGCAACTTTAACCCTTCTCATGTGTTGTGTTGTGCTAGTGATGGGCATGTTTATGCAAAATTTGTTGGTTCTCCTTATGAGTACATTGAATGGTCTATCTGGGTTCCTAATACCCTTGTTACTAACATCAAAGGACCCATTACAAAATGGGTACCTAAAACCAAGCATTGATATATTATAGGTGTTTGCTTCCAGTGGGGGATCGTGGTTGCTCGATAGTGGAGCTACTAATCATACGACCGGAAGCAAGGATTTGGTGGTGGACGTGCAAAAGATTCCATCCATGCCCTCCAACATCGAGTGGGGTGACGCCTCGTCCTCTAAGGTATTGGGACTCGTCAAGGTTGTCATTTCTCATGATCTCACGATCGAGAAGGTCATGCTTGTTGAGTCCCTTGCATACAATTTACTTTCCGTTTGTCAACTTGCACTCATGGGTTTTTCCACCTTCTTTGATGTTGATACCGTGGACCTCTTGTGGAGCAAGGCTCTTAAAGTAGCCTTTGTTGGGCATGTCGAAAACGGTCTCTATGTGATTAACTTTTCGAAGCGACTCACTAAGACCGCGACATGCCTAATGGCTAAAGTTGACGTGGGATGGCTTTGGCATCACCGTTTAGCCCATGTCAATATGAGATCTTTGCAAAGTCTTCTCAAGGGGGACCATGTCCATGGACTAACAAATGTTAGTTTTGCCAAAGATCGTGCTTGCAGTGCTTGTATCGAAGGAAAGCTGCATGAAAAAGGATCACCCTCCCATGACTATCATTTACTCGAAGAGGCCTTTGGAGCTCCTTCACATGGATCTCTTTGGGCCTCCATCTTTTGATAGTCTTGGGGGTAGGAAGTATTGCTTGGTGATTGTGGATGATTATTCAAGATACACTTGGGTATATTTATTCAAGAGGAAGAGTGAGACCCAACAAACCGTCATTGACTTTGCAAATGAAGCTCAATGTCAACACAATGCAAAGATCTTGACAATAAGAAGTGACAACAGCACCGAGTTCAAGAACTACACCTTGGATGAGTTTCTTAGTGATGAGGGGATCAAGCATCAATATTCCGCACCTTACACCCCTCAACAAAATGGTGTAGCGGAGAGGAAGAACCGGACGTTGATGGATGAGACAAGGACCATGATGGCAGAGTTCAAGTATCCATAGAACTTGTGGGCCGAAGCCATCAACACCGCGTGTCATGCATCCAATCGGCTCTACCTCCGCAAAGGCTTGAACAAGACTCCATATGAGATACTCACCGGTAACAAGCCCAACCTCAAGTACTTCCGGGTGTTTGGGTGTAAGTGTTTCATTCTCAAGAAAGGTGTTCGTTTGTCTAAATTTGAGGCTATAGCTCATGAGGGCATATTTGTTGGTTATGCTACAAACTCCCATGCTTACCGTGTCCTCAATAAGTCCACAGGACTTATTGAGGAGACATGTAACGTGGAGTTTGATGAGAATAACGGCTCCTAAGTGGAGCAAAGTGGCACTTGTGATGTATGTGATGAAATTCCTCCCCAAGCCATAAGAAGAATGGGTGCTGGTTTTATCCTACCCATTGAGGATCCCCTTGTGGCTGAAGGAGAAGGACAATGTTCCACTCACGTGGAGCCATCACCAACTCAAGGCCCACATGCTTCCAAAGAACAAAGTGAAGGCCCTCAACCTCATGAACAAGACCAATGGCAAGATCAACCTCAAGATGGCGTTGAATCACCAAGCGATGCCCAAGGTCAAGTTCTATCATCCAAGCAAGTTCAAGATCAAGAGCAAGCTCAAGATCAAGAACGAGCTCAAGACGACGCTCAAGATGATCAAGTGACCGCTCCTCAACTCTCTCCAGAGGAGGAATTAGAGCGTCGTGCCGCCAAGATCGCATCCAAGCTATCCACCAAAGATCATATCATGACAAATGTCCTTGGAAGCTTAAGAAAGGGGGCAAGCACTCGTAGACAATTAGCAAACTATTGTGAACATCACGCATTTGTCTCTTGTGTTGAACCCCAAAAGGTCTATGAGGCGCTCGAGGATCCGGATTGGCTCAATGCCATGCATGAAGAACTCAACAACTTCGAGCACAACATGGTGTGGAGATTGGTGCCAAGGCCAACAGGAAACCATAATGTCATTGGAACCAAGTGGATATTCAAGAACAAGCAAGATGCTCATGGGATTATCATTCGCAACAAGACTCGTTTGGTGGCACAAGGCTACTCCCAAGTCGAGGGTATCGACTACGATGAAACCTTTGCCCCCGTTGCTCGCCTTGAATCCATTCACATGTTGATTGCATATGCTTCTCATCATAACTTTAAGTTACAACAAATGGATGTGAAGAGTGCTTTTCTTAATGGTCCTATTAATGAGTTGGTATATGTCAAGCAACCCCCCGGGTTAGAGGATCCCTATTTTCCCGATCATGTGTACCAACCCGATAAGGGACTCTATGTCCTTAAGCAAGCCCCACGTGCGTGGTATGACCACCTTACCGAGTTGTTGCAAGATCGTGGTTTTGAAATTGGGAAAATCGACCCACTCTTTTTACTAAGAAGGTCAAAGGGGAGTTGGTTGTGTGCCTACTATATGTTGATGATATTATCTTTGGTTCCCCTAACAAAGCTTTCAATGAGGAATTTGCCTCACTCATGACCTCCAAGTTCAAGATGTCCATGATGGGAGAGTTGAAGTTCTTTCTCGGGTTCGAAGTCAAGCAACAAAGAGAAGGAACCTTCATCAACCAAGCCAAATACACTCAAGACATGCTTAAGATATTCAAGCTAAGTGATGTCAAGCCGGCGTCCACTCCTATGCCCGTCAAATGCCAACTTGGCATAGATCCCAATGGTAAAGCGGTGGATCAAAATGTATATCGCTCCATTATTGGCTCCTTGCTTTACCTCTGTGCATCTAGACCGGATATCATGTTGAGTGTGGGAATTTGTGCACGGTTTCAAGCCGCCCCTAAGGAAAGCCACTATGTGGCGGTCAGGCGAATCATTCGATATTTGGCTCATACCCCAAACTATGGCTTATGGTATCCAAGAGGATCTAACTTCAATCTTGTGGGCTATTCAGACTCCGATTGGGCGGGAGACAAAGTGGATAGGAAGTCAACTTCCGGAGGGTGCCAATTTCTTGGTTGCTCTTTGGTGAGTTGGTCTTCCAAGAAGCAAAGTTGCGTGTCTCTCACGTCCACGGAAGCAGAGTATGTGGCTGCCGGTAGTTGTTGCGCACAACTTCTATGGACGAGGCAAACTTTAAAAGATTACGGTGTCATTTGTGACAAAGTGCCTCTTTGGTGTGACAATGAAAGTGCCATCAAGATCTCTCTCAACCCGGTGCAACACTTCAAGACGAAGCATATTGAGATTCGGTATCACTTCTTCTGGGATCATATTAGGCGAGGGGAGATCGAGCTCAACTATGTCAACACTCTTGATAACCTTGCAGATATCTTCATGAAGCCCTTGGATGAAGCAAGATTTCGCGAGTTAAGGCATGAGCTAAATATCATTGATTCGAGCAATGTTGCTTGAACCCGTGCACACCCCACCATACTCAACTTGTTATCTCGTTTAGGTGTAGGCATGGACATAGCGGGAGTGTTGTTCTCTCAATGAACTCTCCCTCCCCCCATTATGCATAAATTAATCAACTCTTTCACATTAGCCATTTTTGATGGTACTTGTGCTTCAAAGACGAGTTTTGGTCATGGGCCCAAGGATAATTCTTCACGGTGCCGTACCAATTGACTCAAACATAGGTGGCTCCCGCCACCGCCCTCTCTTTAGAGAGGTTGTGTTGAGTGTCTTAGTCCTTGTTGTCTCTTGCCTTCCGTTCATCATGTCGATCTTGTTTGAGTTGTCTCATGTGTCAGCCTTTTGGTGTGTCCGTTCACTTGAAGGTTGCCTTGCAAAGGCTTCGTTTTCCCCTTCTTGAAACTTGCATCTTCTTGAGCACACGGTACTACCGCGGCCTACCACGATACTACCGCGTGAGGAGCGCATGGTTCTTCCGCACCCAGCGCAGCAGTAATTTTTTACTGCTGCCTGGGGGAGCAGTACTATCGTCCTTGGTGCGATACTTCCGCCCGGGTGGTACTACCGCGACAACATGCGGTACTACCGTGCTACCGAAGGCGCGTGGGGGTTAAGAGCGGGCGGGGGGAGTTCCAACTCCCCCATACCCATTCGTCCTTTTCTCTCCCCGAGGTCTCTCTCTCTCGCTCAAGAATGGCACTGGAGACCCTCGCCAGATCTCCATCTCCGGCCGCTCTCCTCGGATTCCGACCAGTGGGATCGTTCCCCACCACTTCCTCTTGCCATGTGTCACATCCCTAGCTACTGGTAGTGCTCTAGGCTAGCTTCATGTGTGCATCATGTCTATATTTTCGAAACTTGAACTCAGGAATTTTGGAAGCCTCAAAAACTTAAATAAAAGAGGGGCAAAAACCCTAGAAATCTCATTCATTGCTCCAAAAATGCCCTTTTAAATGTTTGATAATTTTTGGTAAGGGTTCTGGTCCCAACCAAAATATTGAACATTTTTAAGGAATTATTTTTGGGACTTTGGATTTAATTCATTAGCTATTTGAATTTGAATTATATTCATATAATTAGAATATAATTTCAAATATCCCTGAATTATTTTATGAGCTTTTGGAAAAGTCCATCTAGCAAAATAAAAATATTCAGAGGAGCTTTGGCATTGTTTGAATTATTATTTTTAATTCAAAACAGTGGCAAAAGAATTAAATAAAAGAAAAACAGAACAGAATTAAATAAAAAGAGCAGAAGCCTACCTAACTCACCTGCAGCTCACCTGGCGCCCACCAACCGGCCCAGCCGGCCCAGCCCACCTCCTCCCCCTTGTCATCTTCCTCCTCTGCCAGGAGGACGAACAGAGGCGAGGCGTGGCGCGCGCCCGAGAGGCCTCGGCCACCTCCTGCTTCCCCCTGGCCACCTCCTGCTACCTCTCGTCGCCCTGGACCTCGTCCGCGACGCCACGCACCCTCCCAGGCCTCGCACTCTCCCCGTGCCTTCTCCCCCCTTTCTCTGGCTCCCTCTCTCCTCCACCGAGCGGAGCCCCGTCGCCACCGACGCCGTTCGCCGTGCCCACCGCCGATGCCTTGCCTCCCCGATCAGTCCAGCACCTCCGCCACCTTGCACCACGCCTCTCCATTGAGGAAAGCCAACGCAGAGGCCCTATGGAGCCGCCATCGTCGCCATCTTCCTCGTCCCTGTCCGATGATCACCGTCGTCGATTTGCCGCACCCCGGACGTCCCCGAGCCTGCTGACTGCCCCCTCGAACTCGCTGTGAGCTCCTGCGCCTTCCCCCTTGCTCACCCCCTCCGTTCTCGTCCGTTAGCCGCCGCCCCACGAAACCGAGCTCCGCCCATCGCCATGGCCAGTGAGCCCCGTGCTCCCGAGCTCCTCCGCTCGCCCTAGTAGCACCCGCCTGCTAACCGTGCTCTCAGGAGCCGAACGCACACACCTGCTCCTTCCCCCGTGCACCGCAGCGCCGTCCTCACTGACGCCGAACTCCGGCCGCCGCTAAAGCCCGTCGCCGACCACTCTCCGGCCACTCCCCGGCCGCGCCACCACCCTGGTTAGATGCGGACGAGCGTCCGCATCCCGTAGTCGTGCTCCGCGCGCCAAACGGCGCTCTGTAGGCCATTTCCGCAGCGCACCACCGCGTCGGGACTCGCCGGCGGCTAAACGCCGGCGACCGTTGACCCTTGACCGGCGTGGGTTGACCCACTGCCCGGTTTGACCCTCCCCTCTCTCTGACTGACGTGTGGGCCCAGCCCCCCTGTTTAATTAGTACCAGATTAAGTTAGTCTTAACTAACTTAGTTAAGTAGATAGGACACTGACATGCGGGCCCAGGCTCTAATTAAACTTAGGTTAGTTAACTGTGTCACTGACGTGTGGTCCCCACACGTCAGGTTTGACCTGGACCCGCCCTGTTGACCTGATGACATCAGGGTGAGGTCATGCTGACGCAATATTCATTTTCTGGAATTTAGTTTATTTTATTATATTCTGGAAATTCCAGAAATTTGTATAAACTTCAATAAATCATAGAAAATTAACCGTAACTCCAAATTAAATAAATTATATATGAAAAATTATCAGAAAAATTCAAGGAATCCATCTGTACCATTTTCATGCATGTCAGAACAACTTATAGCTGCTGTTTAGCACAAATCAATTAAAGGGCATTTAAATAATCACATATGGAGTTTAAATTTGAATCTTGTATTCAAACCAACTTCATTTAATCTGTTGCTAGTTGCATTAGCTCAAAACACATTCATTTTGCCATGTCATGATCATGCATCATATTGTGCATTGCATTGATTGTGTTCCCTTCTATGTTGCCGGTAATTGTCCCCTCTCGATAGACGTGATACCGATGATGTGATCGTTGACACTGATGAAGACTCAATGCTATCTTCAGAAGTGCCAGGCAAGCAAAACCCCCTTGTTCATTCCGATACAAACCCACTCTCTCGCTCCTGCTCTCTTTTACTGCATTAGGACAACAACGATTCATCTGTTACTTGTTGCGGTAGTTGAACCCCTTTATCCTTTGCATGACCTGTCATTGCCACAGTAAATAGATGAAACCCACTAGCATGAGTAGGAGTTGTTTGAGCCCTGTTGTGCCTACTCATTCATGCTTGTTTGTCATGCCTGCTACTGCTTAGAGTGGAGTCAGGTCTGATTCATCGAGGATGAATCAGAGGTGTGTGAACATGTCCTACTATGTGTGAGCTAAGTGTGTGAACACGATTTGGTAAAAGGTGTCGGTGAGAGGCCATGTAGGAGTACATGGTGGGTTGTCTCATTGAAGCCGTCCTTAGGAACTGAGTTCTGTGTTTGTGATCCATGATTCAGCTACTACCATGCATTGGGCCCTGAAATATGACCCCGCTCGACTTCTTATTCACCCTAGTCCTCTGTCCAGGAGTTGCAAGTAGTTTCTGGTGTTTGTAGCTTACTGGAGGCCGTGGACAGCGTTGACCGTAGGGGTGGGCTGTGATGCGGTAGGTACGTGGCACGGTGTACCGGATGCCCGTTTGGTATCTCGGGAACCCTGTTCACATCGTTTGGGGCTGTGAGCGAAACTCCGGCCGGATCTCCTCATGGATGGAACCCGAATAGGCGATAAACCTGGACTAGAGACTTGAGTGTTTAGGTAGGTCGTGGTCTACACCCACGTCGGCTTTCGCTTGAAGTCTGCCGAGCACATGTCGTGTGCAGACGCTAAGTGGTGGAAACATGTATGAAGAAGTACACCCCTGCAGGGTTAACATCATCTATTCGAATAGCCGTGTCCGCGGAAAAGGACTTCTGGATTGCTTATATCAGTTCATAGACAAGTGAAAGTGGATACTTTAAAATGCGCAAGATAAGCGTGAGTGCTATGGATGGCGTTCTCGTAGGGAGACGGGAGCGGATCCATAGTGGTGTATTGATATGGTGAATATGTGGACTCGTGTGCGCCACCTCAAAAGAGTTACTTGCAGTCGTAGTTTGGATAGCCACCGAGTCAAAGCTGGCTTGCTGCAGTTAAACCCCACCATCCCCTTGTTGAAAATGATGCATATGTAGTTAGTTCTGATGTAAGTCTTGCTGGGTACATTTGTACTCACGTTTGCCTATTTTATGTTTTTGCAGAGAGACTTCAGTCTCACTAGTAGTTCCACGTGGACTTCGACGTTTAGCTTGTTACCTCAGCTACGATCTTGTGCCCTCGGCAGGATCTGATAGATAGTCAGGCTTCTCAGCCTTTTTCATTTATAGATGTCTGTACCCAGACATGATAGCTTCCGCTTGTGCTTTGATTTGTATGCTCTGAATGTTGGGTCATGAAACCCCTGTTTGTAATATCTCGCTCCTCGGAGCCTATTGAATAAATTACTTGAGTCGTAGAGTCATGTTGTGATGCCATGTTGTGTTTGCACATATCGAGCATATTGTGTGTATGTTATTGAAATGCTTGGTATGTGTGGGATCTGACTATCTAGTTGTTTATCTTTAGTAGCCTCTCTTATCGGGAAATGTCTCCTAGTGTTTCCACCGAGCCATGGTAGCTTGCTACTGCTCCGGAACACTTAGGCTGGCCGGCATGTGTCCTTCTTCGTTCCTGTGTCTGTCCCTTCGGGGAAATGTCACGCGATGAATACCGGAGTCCTGTTAGCCCGCTATAGCCCGGTTCACCGGAGTCCTGCTAGCCTAGTGCTACAGCCTGGATTCACTCGCTGATGACCGACACGTTCGATGCTGGGTCATGGATGTCTGTCCCTGTAAGTCTGTGCCACTTTGGGTTTACGACTAGCCATGTCAGCCCCGGGCTCCTTATCATATGGATGCTAGCGACACTGTCATATACGTGTGCCAAAAGGCGCAAACGGTCCCGGGCAAAGGTAAGGCGACACCCGTGGGAATACCGTGCGTGAGGCCGCAAAGTGATATGAGGTGTTACATGCTAGATCGATGTGGCATTGAGTCGGGGTCCTGACAGCGTTGGTATCAGAGCTTGACTGCCTGTAGGATTACCAAGCCAAACTGATCGAAGTTGAGTCTAGAAATTCTTTAGTTATATAAGGGAATTGATTGTGGGATGGAACGTAAGGCTCTTTTTACTCCTTATACCTTATGCCTTCTGATCTGAGTCATCTTATCTTTCCTGCGGGGATTAAGAACTAGGCTATCTCTTCTTTCTATCAGGATCACGTGTTACTAATCCGTAGACTTATAGATTGTTGGACTTACGCCTCGTTTCAGTTCCTACTACTTCTGTATGTTAATTGTTGATCTCGAAACCTTGATATTGTGCTTCTGAGTGGTTATGCCACCATTTTTGTGAATGTCTCAAATCTTTTTGAGCATTTATAGCCGTTATGCTGTCCGAGTCATCCCAGGTTTCTAAATAGTCGGATGCAATTGCAAATCCCTTCCTCCTGTTTCCGGTGTGCCTTTGGTCAGATTAATCACACAAATCAGTGAGTTAAGGTACTTTATTGCCTTTACATATATGTTGGAGCTACTATTATGACCCTAGGTGTTTTAGGGAGTCACCTAGTAATCTAGCAATGTTTTGTGTTCCCAGTGTGAAGATTCTGGCCATCATTCTCGTGAGCATCCCGTGATGCCACTTAGTTAGTAGGCATTTCACTTCTGGGTTTTCGACCCGAGATTCACTCTACCTACTTCATGTTGATAGTAATTGCTAGTGCCTTTAGGATATTAGTAACCTTTGCGATAGTCCTTGAAGTCCGTGGTATCTTCTTCTTCCAAATACCATGAACTACTTATGGCAAAAGTTCCTCGTTGAACTGAAATATCACAACCGGATTATTCTTGAGGAATTCTCCATTCATAAATCGTGACTCTGCCAGTTCTACCTTTCTGCATGGGTTATCCGGAAGAAATATGTTGAACTTGGTTCGACATACTAATCTATGCATCCACAACTCAGAAAATTATATGTTCCTTTGAGTTGTTCTCTTTAGTTGCATTCTGACCCTCGTCTATCAATTGATAGTCAAGAGTATGCATGCATTCGTTTATCGATGCCTATTACCCTTATGGTCCGTCAAGCCATTCTGTCCTGAATGACTTGGAGAAACAAACTCCAGTACCTCATCCATATCTAGGATTGGGTCAAAGTAGTTGTATTCCGCAGATCAAATGCCAATCCAGCTTTTGGTTCTGTTCTACCTTGGAGTATTACCCCCTTTATGTCAGAATTGTCATGAGAACTGCATCAACTTTCATGAATTTTGACGTAGTAATACTTCTCACCATCATTAGTCATTCCTCGTCCATCGTGTTGATGCAACCGGAATACCGACAAATGAATTGTGATGTGTGAAATCAATACTCCCAGCAACCTCGTTGCTTGGTAGTTAAGGGACAATAATTTCATTCTTAGCGTGTTGGTTTTTGAATCATCCTTCTAAGACTGATCGTGCTACCTAGTCCTTATTTCGGTGCACCCTTCAATTGATGAGTTAGGATCTTGTCAAGTCCTCACTCATTTGATCATATCGTCTTGCCCTCAAAAGCGATATTGTTCTCGAGCTTAGTAACATACCGGTGGTTCGTGATTTTCCGAATATCTTCTCGAAAGTATCACCAGGCTGTCACCTGACTGTTATGTTGAGCTCGTGATCAAGTTGGTTTCTTGTAAACCACCCTTTCTCCAAGAATCCGTGTTGGATACCCCTGAGCTAGTTGGTTAAGCTATGCATCAACTTGGAGAGCTGGAAGATAGAAGCTTGTCCGATATAGTTCATTATAAGGGATGTCTTGTATGTGTGTTGAAGAAAGTTGATATTTTCATCGACTGAACCTCGTGATCAGTTAATGGACCTATCATTTTATCCAACCTTTGATTGGAGTATGGGCTATCATCCAATCAGACCAGAACCAACGATATTCGTAATGTTGTCTTACTCGTGGTTGATCCCTCGAGTATACACCATTATATCTTTTGGGTCTGACCTATGCTATCACTTGTTCACTTAACTATGGAATTCCTTTTAAAAGGAAACCCAGATGAATTGTTTATGAGCCCATTGACAACATCCTTATCTCCTCCATGATTTTGTTGGACATTAAGCTAGTGTTGGAAACTTTTGAAAGCATTTCTTCATGCTAACTCATGAAGTATTTGTTCGATGAAAGGAGTGACTTCCTCTTATACACGTGCATTTGGTGAAAGTTGCCGCCGTGGACTCGAGAAAGTCAATGTTGCTTCCTCTGGAATCATCCCAAGTCAGTCGTGCATACGTGCGAAGTATTCTGTGGTCTGGAGACTTGCAACCTTCATTCCATATGTGTTCCGAGCACACCAAGCCACTGATTGAGTTGTTCAAAGATAAAGGAGTCTGTCCAAGGTGAACTCTTTGGACTTCCACGCGTGGAGACTTCGATGTCATTAATGATGATTCCCCACCTGAACTCGGTAGTGTTTTATTATAAGACTACCACGTGGTCATGTTTGTCTGGGACAGCGTGTTCACATGTTTGTAGCAGAACCAACTCATGTTTTGGAGCTTACTATCGTAGTTCATTCCCCGAGAATCTCGCAGCGTTGTCTCGTCGAATTGTGTTGCAAACTTTCATTTTTCTTCCTAGACTCGATGAGTCTGGAATATCCTGACACCAACCAGATCTGAATCTCAGGCAGATATGATGGTTGGAATATTTCCCAAGAATTATAATATCGGTCCCTCGAAAACCGGTAAAGTGGATGTCGTGGCCAACACACCCAGCCGGAAGACATGTTATTATAATATCTTGATTGAGGAAGTTGGCCACCTCCCCATAGGGATTTCGTAGGATTTACTCCCTAGCTGCCCCTATGGATTTTGAGATCCCGAAGTCCGACCTTTTACTTGATGTTCTAGATATCAAACCATATCTATGAATAGGATACACTAGCACATCAAGGAGAACATTAGAAGCGGAGTGCTAAATGTCTTTCGGTCGATCATCCAGATTTCGTCCCCTTGGCCTCGCTAAGGTGATATCTGAGAAAGTGTTATCCTCCTTTGCATCTGCATCGTCCATCGCCATTCATCATGGTAGTATGTTGTGTTGTCAGCACCCTTGACTCGGTTGTTGATAAAACCTTGATGATTGTGGAAATGCTCAAGTTCTTGAGAGCACGCGCAAGTGCTAGGTTTGATCATCGGCATCAACTGTATAGTGCTTTCAGTTTCCTCGACAATGCTATGACCTTTTCAAAACAGTGAATTCACTCTCTATTGTTGGGTTCTTCCCCAGTTACCAGAATCATTCCCAGCATTTGCATTTTGTTCCCAGCTTGCACCGCCAATGTGCCATTCTACCATGGGTCTCTTCCATTTCCGGTGATAAGCAAATTCATCCATTACGTTGTCTTCAACAAGGTAATCCACATCATCCAAGTCCGAGTATGCCATTCTACCGACCCCGCCAATCGATTGCTGTGATTTGCCTTAGGCTGATATAGAGAGTATCAATGATCTCTATATCAAAGGTAATTCTTTTTGCCACTTAAGGGGATATCTCTACGAGTCACCTTCCCTAAGGTGTATCGTTATGGTATCATGGCAACTCAACTCCTCGCTACGTTGACAATCGATTACCACCTTCTTAAGCGTGAAATTGTGGTCTACCTAGTGGACCTTCGTCATCTGCTTCACTCCATTCCTATGGATGTGTGCTTCGCCTCTCAGCTCGAGAGATGGTCCTATGTCTCATTCCGTGAGTTGTTCGATCTTCGAGAAGATCGACCCTTCTAGAGTCTCCTTCTTCCCTCCATGTCATGTTGACAGGATTTCTCAGAGCAAGACTTCAAGACAATGATGGTGATTGAATCAACGTTCAATTGAAGTGCAACCTGGATCGTGAAGATTGTGCTAGTTTGCATTCCCCCTTCACCTTACCCTACGCTCGAATCTCGAGACGAGATTCTTGTTTAGTGGGGGTGAGTTGTCACATCCCTAGCTGCTGGTAGTGCTCTAGGCTAGCTTCATGTGTGCATCATGTCTATATTTTCGAAACTTGAACTGAGGAATTTTGGAAGCCTCAAAAACTTAAATAAAAGAGGGGCAAAAACCCTAGAAATCTCATTCATTGCTCCAAAAATGCCCTTTTAAATGTTTGATAATTTTTGGTAAGGGTTCTGGTCCCAACCAAAATATTGAACATTTTTAAGGAATTATTTTTGGGACTTTGGATTTAATTCATTAGCTATTTGAATTTGAATTATATTCATATAATTAGAATATAATTTCAAATATCCCTGAATTATTTTATGAGCTTTTGGAAAAGTCCATCTAGCAAAATAAAAATATTCAGAGGAGCTTTGGCATTGTTTGAATTATTATTTTTAATTCAAAACAGTGGCAAAAGAATTAAATAAAAGAAAAACAGAACAGAATTAAATAAAAAGAGCAGAAGCCTACCTAACTCACCTGCAGC
>NC_041390.1:316775151-316863552 GCF_002162155.2 Triticum dicoccoides
CACCTGGCGCCCACCAACCGGCCCAGCCGGCCCAGCCCACCTCCTCCCCCTTGTCATCTTCCTCCTCTGCCAGGAGGACGAACAGAGGCGAGGCGTGGCGCGCGCCCGAGAGGCCTCGGCCACCTCCTGCTTCCCCCTGGCCACCTCCTGCTACCTCTCGTCGCCCTGGACCTCGTCCGCGACGCCACGCACCCTCCCAGGCCTCGCACTCTCCCCGTGCCTTCTCCCCCCTTTCTCTGGCTCCCTCTCTCCTCCACCGAGCGGAGCCCCGTCGCCACCGACGCCGTTCGCCGTGCCCACCGCCGATGCCTTGCCTCCCCGATCAGTCCAGCACCTCCGCCACCTTGCACCACGCCTCTCCATTGAGGAAAGCCAACGCAGAGGCCCTATGGAGCCGCCATCGTCGCCATCTTCCTCGTCCCTGTCCGATGATCGCCGTCGTCGATTTGCCGCACCCCGGACGTCCCCGAGCCTGCTGACTGCCCCCTCGAACTCGCTGTGAGCTCCTGCGCCTTCCCCCTTGCTCACCCCCTCCGTTCTCGTCCGTTAGCCGCCGCCCCACGAAACCGAGCTCCGCCCATCGCCATGGCCAGTGAGCCCCGTGCTCCCGAGCTCCTCCGCTCGCCCTAGTAGCACCCGCCTGCTAACCGTGCTCTCAGGAGCCGAACGCACACACCTGCTCCTTCCCCCGTGCACCGCAGCGCCGTCCTCACTGACGCCGAACTCCGGCCGCCGCTAAAGCCCGTCGCCGACCACTCTCCGGCCACTCCCCGGCCGCGCCACCACCCTGGTTAGATGCGGACGAGCGTCCGCATCCCGTAGTCGTGCTCCGCGCGCCAAACGGCGCTCTGTAGGCCATTTCCGCAGCGCACCACCGCGTCGGGACTCGCCAGCGGCTAAACACCGGCGACCGTTGACCCTTGACCGGCGTGGGTTGACCCACTGCCCGGTTTGACCCTCCCCTCTCTCTGACTGACGTGTGGGCCCAGCCCCCCTGTTTAATTAGTACCAGGTTAAGTTAGTGTTAACTAACTTAGTTAAGTAGATAGGACACTGACATGCGGGCCCAGGCTCGAATTAAACTTAGGTTAGTTAACTGTGTCACTGACGTGTGGTCCCCACACGTCAGGTTTGACCTGGACCCGCCCTGTTGACCTGATGACGTCAGGGTGAGGTCATGCTGACGCAATATTCATTTTCTGGAATTTAGTTTATTTTATTATATTCAGGAAATTCCAGAAATTTATATAAACTTCAATAAATCATAGAAAATTAACCGTAACTCCAAATTAAATAAATTATATATGAAAAATTATCAGAAAAATTCAAGGAATCCATCTGTACCATTTTCATGCATGTCAGAACAACTTATAGCTGCTGTTTAGCACAAATCAATTAAAGGGCATTTAAATAATCACATATGGAGTTTAAATTTGAATCTTGTATTCAAACCAACTTCATTTAATCTGTTGCTAGTTGCATTAGCTCAAAACACATTCATTTTGCCATGTCATGATCATGCATCATATTGTGCATTGCATTGATTGTGTTCCCTTCTATGTTGCCGGTAATTGTCCCCTCTCGATAGACGTGATACCGATGATGTGATCGTTGACACGGATGAAGACTCAATGCTATCTTCAGAAGTGCCAGGCAAGCAAAACCCCCTTGTTCATTCCGATACAAACCCACTCTCTCGCTCCTGCTCTCTTTTACTGCATTAGGACAACAACGATTCATCTGTTACTTGTTGCGGTAGTTGAACCCCTTTATCCTTTGCATGACCTGTCATTGCCACAGTAAATAGATGAAACCCACTAGCATGAGTAGGAGTTGTTTGAGCCCTGTTGTGCCTACTCATTCATGCTTGTTTGTCATGCCTGCTACTGCTTAGAGTGGAGTCAGGTCTGATTCATCGAGGATGAATCAGAGGTGTGTGAACATGTCCTACTATGTGTGAGCTAAGTGTGTGAACACGATTTGGTAAAAGGTGTCGGTGAGAGGCCATGTAGGAGTACATGGTGGGTTGTCTCATTGAAGCCGTCCTTAGGAACTGAGTTCTGTGTTTGTGATCCATGATTCAGCTACTACCATGCATTGGGCCCTGAAATATGACCCCGCTCGACTTCTTATTCACCCTAGTCCTCTGTCCAGGAGTTGCAAGTAGTTTCTGGTGTTTGTAGCTTACTGGAGGCCGTGGACAGCGCTGACCGTAGGGGTGGGCTGTGATGCGGTAGGTACGTGGCACGGTGTACCGGATGCCCGTTTGGTATCTCGGGAACCCTGTTCACATCGTTTGGGGCTGTGAGCGAAACGCCGGCCGGATCTCCTCATGGATGGAACCCGAATAGGCGATAAACCTGGACTAGAGACTTGAGTGTTTAGGTAGGTCGTGGTCTACACCCACGTCGGCTTTCGCTTGAAGTCTGCCGAGCACATGTCGTGTGCAGACGCTAAGTGGTGGAAACATGTATGAAGAAGTACACCCCTGCAGGGTTAACATCATCTATTCGAATAGCCGTGTCCGCGGAAAAGGACTTCTGGATTGCTTATATCAGTTCATAGACAAGTGAAAGTGGATACTTTAAAATGCGCAAGATAAGCGTGAGTGCTATGGATGGCGTTCTCGTAGGGAGACGGGAGCGGATCCATAGTGGTGTATTGATATGGTGAATATGTGGACTCGTGTGCGCCACCTCAAAAGAGTTACTTGCAGTCGTAGTTAGGATAGCCACCGAGTCAAAGCTGGCTTGCTGCAGTTAAACCCCACCATCCCCTTGTTGAAAATGATGCATATGTAGTTAGTTCTGATGTAAGTCTTGCTGGGTACATTTGTACTCACGTTTGCCTATTTTATGTTTTTGCAGAGAGACTTCAGTCTCACTAGTAGTTCCACGTGGACTTCGACGTTTAGCTTGTTGCCTCAGCTACGATCTTGTGCCCTCGGCAGGATCTGATAGATAGTCAGGCTTCTCAGCCTTTTTCATTTATAGATGTCTGTACCCAGACATGATAGCTTCCGCTTGTGCTTTGATTTGTATGCTCTGAATGTTGGGTCATGAGACCCCTGTTTGTAATATCTCGCTCCTCGGAGCCTATTGAATAAATTACTTGAGTCGTAGAGTCATGTTGTGATGCCATGTTGTGTTTGCACATATCGAGCATATTGTGTGTATGTTATGAAATGCTTGGTATGTGTGGGATCTGACTATCTAGTTGTTTATCTTTAGTAGCCTCTCTTATCGGGAAATGTCTCCTAGTGTTTCCACCGAGCCATGGTAGCTTGCTACTGCTCCGGAACACTTAGGCTGGCCGGCATGTGTCCTTCTTCGTTCCTGTGTCTGTCCCTTCGGGGAAATGTCACGCGATGAATACCGGAGTCCTGTTAGCCCGCTACAGCCCGGTTCACCGAAGTCCTGCTAGCCCAGTGCTACAGCCTGGATTCACTCGCTGATGACCGACACGTTCGATGCTGGGTCATGGATGTCTGTCCCTGTAAGTCTGTGCCACTTTGGGTTTACGACTAGCCATGTCAGCCCCGGGCTCCTTATCATATGGATGCTAGCGACACTGTCATATACGTGTGCCAAAAGGCGCAAACGGTCCCGGGCAAAGGTAAGGAGACACCCGTGGGAATACCGTGCGTGAGGCCGCAAAGTGATATGAGGTGTTACATGCTAGATCGATGTGGCATTGAGTCGGGGTCCTGACACCATGGAAGAAGGTTTCTCCCCAAATCCCTCTCTCTTTTGTTCGTCCTTTCGCTTCTAGGTTTTTGGGGAGATGCATGTTGTTCTTGAGATTTTAGGCCAAATCTTTGCAAGAGTAGGATGTAGGAGAGTAGTGATGCGTAGAAATTGTACTTGATATGTTGTCCCTTGGTAGATTTGATCAACCGTAGTACCGCCTTGTTTTCATGGTTGTTCTTAGATTCAGTTGGTTCGGATCTGACGCCATGCGGTACTACCGCATATCAGGTGCAGTACTACCGCTCGTACGGTACTACCGCTGCTCAGGCGCGGTACTCCCACGCGAGCCGCAGACTAAAGTTCTACTGCCACTCCGAGCCCTGGTACTACCGTGCCGCCGCGCGGTACTACCGCGACTAGGAGCAGCACTAAAATTTTAGTAGCGCACGAACAAGCAGTACTACCACTACTGTCAAATCTTCTTCATGGCAATTACCAAGTGTGCATTCTACTTGTTTCACCTATTTTGCTATGGTCTTTGCATTGATCCTTCTCGCTTCTCGCGTTTTTGTGTTTTGTGTGTGTCTTAGGTGGTGGCTCCAGTGTCCCTGCTCGTTGTTCCAACCCCAGCTGTGACACAGGCTCCAAACATCTGCGCAACCAAGATGAAGTTCCAGAGGGCTCCAATGCCCCCAAGCACAATGTCAAGATCACTGCCAGCAAGTACAAGGAACCCTCAAAGGGCATGGATGAGATCTCTCTTGCTGAGTTTGTTTCTCAAAGGAAGATCAACCCCTATGTGAATCCTCATGCAAACTTCAGAGGGAATGAACTGTTCTGGACCAAGTAGTAGAATCTTATTTACCTGGATGTGATCAAGGCCAAGAAGAACATGTATGTGGATGTGCACTGGATTGACATGAATCACATGAGGGATGCTAAGCATCGTGACTACTTTGGTGAGGCCTTGGATCTCGTGGAGTAGTTTGCCATTGAGGATGTGATCTCTTTCCACTTGGACTTTGACCCCGAGCTGGTGGCCCAGTTCTTTGCTTCAGCCCACTTCCATACTGGTGAGGATCGGAGGTTGACCTGGATGACCAATGGGCGTCAATTGACTGCTACTTGGAAGGAGTTCATGGATTTGCTCAGAGTACCTGATGAGGGGCTCCACGCGCCTGTTGGTGTTCGCCCTCATGCCAACGCCGAGTCAGCTAGCAAGGACAAGCTTCAGTCGTTCTATGTTGAGAAGAAACTGGCCAATGACAAGACGATGTGGGTGCTCAACCCGTTCCTTGAAATCATGCACCGGATCTTCCTCCACTCCCTCTTTCCACACATTGGGGACAAGGACAAGGTGCATGCCTATCTTGTGGACATGTTGCTCATTTGTGAGGAGGCGCGCGTTTCTCAGACACAACCACTTGATGTCTCACATATCATGTGGTGCGAGCTTCGGTTCACAGTGTTCACCCGCAAGGTACCCATCTATGGTCCATATCTCTTCCTCCTGATATCGAAGACTTGAGAGAAGCTCTATCCCACTGAGGAGTTTATGGCCCCTGACTGGATCCATCATGACCCCATCAGACTCCGCATCAAGCCCAAGTGGGCTAACACTACTACTCGTGCCGAGGTTGAGGCTACTAAGAGGGCTGTTGATGAGGAGGATATTGAGGACGAGAATGTAGCTGAGGACAGCTTTGCTGGATATGCACCTCCCTCCACTGAGCCCTCATGGGCTAAGAAGCTGAAGGCCAAGATGAAGGCTTTGTTCTGCATGCAGGCCAAGGGGTAGTACCGGACTCACGTTGCCTCCAAGGAGAGTCGCCGCCGCGACAAGAAGATCATGAGGGTTTTTGGAGAGGATGTTTCTAGCTGCTCCGAGGAGCACATCACTCCAGAGGCCGAATGGATGGCAAAACAAGGCTACAAGTGGACTGGTTCTGAGGAGGAGCCCATCCCCGCTGCCGAGTCCGACGAAGAGCGTGCGAGCGACTACTCCGCTTGAGCCACCACTTGTGTTGTAGGTGTCCTCTCTGCCTTTTTGGCGTTTCGATGCCGAAGGGGGAGAGAGTGTAGGGATTTGCGTGTCGTGTCATGTTTGCTTCGCTTGCGTTTGTTCCGTTGAACCTTGTTTGCTTTGGTTTGTTTTGAGCTTGTTTGAGCTTGTGAGACTTTTCTATCATATGGTGTAAGACATATGCACTCTATCTATCGCACCTTATTGAGCTTATGATATATTGTGCTACTTATATTATGCTCTTATTTACTATCTTACTTAGTGTTAGCATTACTATTGCAAGTTATGCCATGTCTATAAAATATAGGGGGAGTGTTGATCCTAGTATGTATGTCGTGCAGTCCAAAGCACTTATCTAAATAGCACACATCTAGGGGGAGCCCGTCTATATTTTAGAGATGTGTGGTTTGCTCATGTTCTATATTTTCTCCCTTGTGCAAATCCTGTATTGTCATCAATCCACCAAAAAGGGGGAGATTGTAAGGGCATATTTATCCCTAAGGTGTTTTGGTGATTGATGACAATGCTTTTGCGGACTAATCGTGTGCCTTGAGTATTTCAGATATTTCATTACTAGGCACAAGACGTTTGGTGCCCCTCGAATATTATTGAAGACGGCGTTTTTCTACGTTCCTTTTTCGGTGGATTTGAGTCATAGGAAAGTCGTACTATTAAGAGGGGGTCCGCTTTGGAAAGGATTGGGTGGAATCGTCACGTACACGTTTACTCCTCTTTGCACCGCCTTTCCCTTAGCACTATGGAGCATCCTCCGTTTCTTCGTGTTTATGCAAAAAGAAGAATTCCTAGTGTTGCTTTTCTGGGGCATGCGGTAGTACTGCTCTTTGGAGCGGTAGTACCGTAGACCATTGCAGTAGTAACGCAGGTGGTCATGGTAGTACCTCTCCTTGGGAGCCATAGTACAGTGAGTTCTGGCCCGACACAGCACCATAACCGGAAGTAGGGGCGGATGTAAATTTTTACATCCGCTCCCTGTGCGGTAGTACCGCGTTCCTTGTGCGGTAGTACCGTGTCAGATTTTTGCACTGTTTGAAAGTCAGCAGAAGTTGCCACAAACGTTTTTTTATTTGTCCGCGCCCTTCCCAGGCTAGTCCAATCCTGCCTTGCGGCAGTACCGCAAGGGGGTACTGTAGTACCGCACGAGCGGTAGTACCGCCCCCAACTTCTTTGCTACAGGCCTAGGCTAGCTCTTGCCATGGCCACGGTAGTATCGCGGCTCGCTGTGGTAGTACCGTGAGCCCTTGTGGTAGTACCGCTGGTTTTGTGCGGTAGTACCGCAGGTCACGGGCTGGTTAAGTGGATAACTGTTGGATTTGTCTCTCCACTATATAAGGGGTGTCTTCTTCTCCGAGTTGACCACCTCTTCCAACCCTAAGCTCCATTGTTGCTCCAAGCTCCATTTTCGCCCGATCTCTGTCCCTAGCCAATCAAACTTGTTGATTTTCTAGGGATTGGTTGAGAAGGCCTCGATCTACACTTCCACCAAGAGAAATTCGATTCCCCCACTAATCCCTTGCGTATGTTGTTAGTCTTGGGTGTTTGAGCACCCTAGACGGTTGAGGTCACCGCGGAGCCATATTCCATTGTGGTGAAGCTTCGTGGTGTTGTTGGGAGCCTCCGATTAAGTTGTGGAGATTGCCCCAACCTTGTTTGTAAAGGTCTGGTCGCCGCCTCCAAGGGCACCAATAGTGGAATCACGGCATCTCGCATTGTGTGAGGGCGTGAGGAGAATACCGTGGCCCTAGTGGCTTCTTGGGGAGCATTGTGCCTCCACACCGCTCCAACTATATCGATCCTTTCAACTGTGGAGTTCTTTGAACTTTTCAGATGTTTCAGACTTATGTTTCATTAAGTAGATATACCCATATCTGCTCAAATCATCTGTGAAGGTTAGAAAATAACGATACCCGCAGCGAGCCTCAACACTTATCGGATTGCATACATCAGTATGTATTATTTCAAATAAGTCAGTTGCTCGCTCCATTGTTCCGGAGAACGGAGTCTTAGTCATCTTGCCCATGAGGCATAGTTCGCAAGCATCAAGTGATTCATAATCAAGTGATTCCAAATGTCCATCAGCATGAAGTTTATTCATGCACTGTACACCAATATGACATAAACGGCAGTGCCACAAATAAGTTGCACTATCATTATTAACTTTGCATCTTTTGGCTTTAATATATAAATATGTGTATCACTATGATCGAGATTCAATAAACCATTTATATTGAGTGTATGACCAGAGAAGGTTTTATTCATGTAAATAGAACAACAATTATTCTTTGACTTAAATGAATAACCATATTGCAATAAACATGATCCAATCATATTCATGCTCAACGCAAACACCAAATAACATTTATTTTAGGTTCAACACTAATCCCGAAGGTAAAGGGAGTGTGCGATGGTGATCTTATCAACCTTGGAATCACTTACAACACACATCGTCACCTCACCCTTAACTAGTCTCTATTTATTTTGCAACTCCCGTTTCGAGTTACTACTCTTAGCAACTGATCCAGTATCAAATACCGAGGGGTTTGCTATAAACACTAGTGAAGTACACATCAATAACATGTATATGAAATATACCTTTGTTCACTTTGCCATCCTTCTTATCCACCAAGTATCTAGGCAGATCCACTTCCGGTGACCATTTCCTTTGCAGTAGAAGCACTCAGTTTCAAGCTCGGGTCTAGCTTTGGGCTTCTTCATGGGAGTGGCAACTTGCTTGCCATTATTCTTGAAGTTCCCTTTCTTTCCCTTGCCCTTTTACTTGAAACTAGTGGTCTTGTCAACCATCAACACTTGAAACTAGTGACTAGAGAACTTTGTCAATTACTATCTTATCTGGAATATTAACTCCCACTTGATTCAAGCAATTGTAGTACCCAGACAATCTGGGCACATGCTCACTGTTGAGCTATTCTCCTCCATCTTATAGGCAAAGTATTGTCAGAGGTCTCCTACCTCTCGACACGGGCATGAGTATGAAATACCAATTTCAACTCTTAGAACATCTTATATGCTCTATGGCATTCAAAAACATTTTTGAAGTCCCGGTTCTAAGCCGTAAAGCATGGTGCACTAAACTATTAAGTAGTAATCATACCGAGCTTTGTCAAACGTTCATAACATCTGCATTTGCTCCTACAATATTTATGTCACCTAGTGGTGCATCAAGGACATAATTCTTCTGTGTAGCAATGAGGATAATCCTCAAATCACAGATCCAATCCGCATTATTGCTACAATCATCTTTCAACATAGTTTTCTCTAGGAGCATATCATAAATAAAACGGGGAAGCTATACGCGAGCAATTGATCTACAACATAGATATGCAAATACTATCAGGACTAAGTTCATGATAAATTTAAGTTCAATTAATCATATTACTTAAGAACTACCACTTAGATAGACATCCCTCTAATCATCTAAATGATCACGTGATCAAAATCAACTAAACCATGTCCGATCATCACGTGAGATGGAGTAGTTTTCAATGGTGAACATCACTATGTTGATCATATCTACTATATGATTCACGCTCGACCTTTCGGTCTCCAGTGTTCCGAGGCCATATCTGCATATGCTAGGCTCTTCAAGTTTAACCCGAGTATTCTGCATGTGCAAAACTGGCTTGCACCCGTTGTATGTGAATGCATAGCTTATCACACCCGATCATCACGTGGTGTCTCAGCACGAAGAACTGTCACAACGGTGCATACTCAGGGAGAACACTTGTACCTTGAAATTTAGTGAGAGATCATCTTATAATGATGCCGTCGAACTAAGCAAAATAAGATGCATAAAGGATAAACATCACATGCAATGAAATATAAGTGATATGATATGGCCATCATCATCTTGTGCCTTTGACCTCCATCTCCAAAGCACCGTCATGATCACCATCATCACCGACTTGACACCATGATCTCCATCATCTTGATCTTTATCAACGTGTCGTCACATGGTCGTCTCGCCATCTATTCCTTTTGCAACTATTGATATCGCATAGCGATAAAGTAAAGCAATTATATGGTGCTTGCATCTTATGCAATAAAGAGACAACCATAAGGCTCCTGCCAGTTGCCGATAACTTTAACAAAACATGATCATCTCATACAAAAATTTATATCTCATCACGTCTTGACCATATCACATCACAACATGCCCTGCAAAAATAAGTTAGATGTCCTGTACTTTGTTGTTGCAAGTTTTATGTGGCTGCTACGGGCTAAGCAAGAACCATTCTTAGCTATGCATCAAAAACTACAACGCGGTATAGTGGTTGCTTTTTGATCTTCAGAAAGAACCTTGTTCATTGAATCCGATTCAACTAAAGTTGTAGAAACAGACACCCACTAGCCACCTGTGTGCGAAGCATGTCGGTAGAACCAGTCTCGCGTAAGCGTACGCGTAATGTCGGTCTGATCCGCTTCATCCAACAATACCACTCAATCAAGAATCAACTAGTGACGGCAAGCAATATGTATATACCCACGCCCACAACTCCTTTGTGTTCTACTCGTGCATATAACATCTACGCATAAACCTGGCTCGGATGCCACTGTTGGGGAACGCAGTAATTTCAAAAAAAATCCTACGCACACGCAAGATCTATCATGGTGATGCATAGCAACGAGAGGGGAAGAGTGTTGTCCACATACCCTCGTAGACCATAAGCGGAAGCGTTATGACAATGCGGTTGATGTAGTTGCACGTCTTCACGATCTGGCCGATCCTAGTACCAAAAGTACGACACCTCCGCGATCTGCACACGTTCGTCTCGGTGACGTCCCACGAACTCACGATCCAGTAGAGTGTCGAGGGAGAGCTTCGTCAGCACGACGGCGTGATGACGGTGATGATGAAGCTACCGGCGCAGGGCTTCGCCTAAGCACTACAACGATATGACCGAGGTGGATTATGATGGAGGGAGGCACCGCACACGGCTAAGGGATCAATGATCAACTTGTGTGTCTATGGGGTGCCCCATGGCCACGTATATAAAGGATGGAGGGAGGAGGAGGCCGGTCCTCATAGGGCGCGCCCAAAGTGTGGAGTCCTACTAGGACTCCCTTAGTCCTAGTACAATTCCACCTCCCACATGGAATAGGAAAAAGGGAAGGGAGAAGGAGAAGGAAGGAAGGGGGCGCCCCCTTTCCCTAGTCCGATTCGGACCAGTCCATGGGGAAGGGGCGCGCCCACCCTTGAGTCCTTTCTCTCCTTCCCCGTATGGCCCATTAAGGCCCAATATGAATTCCCGTAACTCTCCGGTACTCCGAAAAATATTCGAATCACTGGGAACGTTTCCGATGTCCGAATATAGCCTTCCAATATACCGATCTTTATGTCTCGACCATTTTGAGACTCCTCGTCATGTCCCTGATCTCATCCGGGACTCCGAACAAACTTCGTTCATCAAATCACATAACTCATAATACAAATCGTCACAGAACGTTAAGCGTGCGGACCCTACGGGTTCGAGAACTATGTAGACGTGACCGAAACTCATCTCCAATCAATATCCAATAGCGAAACATGGATGCTCATATTGGTTCCTACATATTCTACGAAGATCTTTATCGATCAAACCGCATAACGATATACATTGTTCCCTTTGTCATCGGTATGTTACTTTCCCGAGATTCGATCGTCGGTATCTCAATACCTAGTTCAATCTCGTTACCGGCAAGTCTCTTTACTCATTCCGTAATGCATCGTCCCATAACTAACTCATTAGTCACATTGCTTGCAAGGCTTACAGTGATGTGCATTACCGAGAGGGCCCAAAGATACCTCTCCGATACTCGGAGTGACAAATCCTAATCTTGATCTATGCCAACTCAACAAACAGCATCGGAGATACCTGTAGAGCATCTTTATAATCACCCAGTTACGTTGTGACATTTGATAGCACACAAGGTGTTCCTACGGTATTTGGGAGTTGCATAATCTCATAGTGTGAGGAACCTGTATAAGTCATGAAGAAAGCAATAGCAGTGAAACTGTAACGATCACCGTGCTTAGCTAACGGATGGGTCAAGTCAATCACATCATTCTCTAATGATCTGATCCCACTTATCAAATGACAACTCTTTGTCCATGGCTAGGAAACTTAACCATCTTTGATTAACGAGCTAGTCAAGTAGAGGCATACTAGTGATACTCTGTTTGTTTATGTATTCACACATGTACTAAGTTTCTGGTTAATACAATTCTAGCATGAATAATAAATATTAATCATGATATAAGGAAATATAAATAATAACTTTATTATTGCCTCTAGGGCATATTTCCTTCAGGTAGTGGGTCATAGAGGACATTTTCAAGCCTAGAAAAATTATCAGCTACTGGGTTCTCAGCTCCTTTTCTATCAATGATATGTAAATCAAATTCTTGTAACAAGAGAACCTATCGAATAAGTCTAGGTTTAGCATCTTTCTTTTCCATAAGATATTTTATAGCAACATGGTCTGTGTGAACAGTTAATTTGGAATCAACTATATAAGGTCTAAACTTATCACAAGCAAACACAACCGCTAAGAATTCTTTTTCAGTAGTAGCATAATTTCTTTGAGCACTGTCTAGAGTTTTACTAGCATAATGAAAAACATTTAGTTTCTTGTCAAGTCTTCGTCCTAGAACAGCACAAACAACATTATCACTAGCATCACACATAATTTCAAAAGGCAAGTTCCAATTAGGTGGTTGAACAATAGGTGTAGAAATTAAGGCTTTCTTAAGTGTTTCAAAGGCTTCTAAACAATCATCATCAAAAACAAAAGGAATATCCTTCTGCAAGAGACTAGTAAGAGGCCTAGAAAATTTTGAAAAGTCTTTGATAAATCTCCTATAGAAACCAGCATGACCTAAGAAACTACGAATACCTCTTATATCTTTAGTAGATGGCATTTTCTCAATTGCATCAACCTTTGCTTTGTCCAATTCAACACCTCTTTCAGAAATTTTCTGACCCAAGACAATGCCTTCATTAACCATAAAGTGGCACTTCTCCCAATTCAAGACAAGATTTGTTTGTTTACATCTCTGCAAAACTCGATCAAGATTGCATAAACAATCTTCAAAATACTTCCCATAAATAGAAAGTCTATCATGAAAACCTCAACTATCTTTTCACAAAAGTCAGAGAATATAGCAGTCATACATCATTGAAAGGTAGCAGGTGCATTACATAAACCAAAAGGCATACATCTATAAGCATAGGCTCCAAAGGGACAAGTAAAAGTGTCCTTTTCTTGATCACATTGAGAAACAAGTATTTGTGAAAAGCCAGAATATCCATCAAGGAAGCAAAATTGTGTGTGCTTAGATAATATTTCAAGCATTTGATCAATAAAAGGCAAAGGGTAATGATCTTTTCTAGTTGATTTTTTTAATTTTCTAAAATCTATCACCATTCTATACCTTGTAACAATTCTTTGTGGAATAAGTTCATTCTTATCATTAGGAACAACAGTTATACCTCCTTTCTTAGGAACACATTGAACAAGGCTTACCCATCTACTATTAGCTACGGGATAAATTATACATGCTTCCAGAAGATTTAATATTTCCATTCTTACCACTTCTTTAATCTGCGAATTTAACCGACGTTGGTGATCAACAACGGGTTTAGCATCAGGTCCCATATTAATTTTGTGTTAACATAGAGTGAGACTAATTCCCTTTAAATCATCAAGAGTATATCCAATAGCAGCTCGGTGCTTCCTCATAACTTTCAATAATCTTTCTTCTTCATGTTCTTAAAGGTTAGCACTAATAATAACAGGATATATCTTCTTTTCATCAAGATAAGCATATTTCAAAGTGTCTGGCAATTGTTTTAATTCAAACACAGGATCACCTTTAGGTGGAGGAGGACCTCCTAGAGTTTCAATAGGAAAATTATGTTTAAGCAGAGGACATTGTTCAAAGATAATTTTATCTATTTCATTTCTTTCATGCATATGTAAATCATTCCCATGGTCTAGCAAATATTGTTCTAAAGGATCAGTAGGCGGTACAACAATAGAAGCAAGACCAATGAATTCATCCTTACTAGGGAATTCTTTTTCATGAAGATTTATACTAAACTTGGAAAAATTAAACTCACGAGACTCATTACCAAAACTAGCACTGACAGTTTGTTTCTCACAATCTATCTTAGCATTTGACGGTGTTCAAAAAGGTCTACCAAATATAATGGGACAAAAGTCATCTTGTGGGGAACCAAGAACAAGAAAATAAGTAGGGTATTTTATTTTCCCACACAAGACTTCAACATCTCTAACAATCCCAATTGGTGATATAGTGTCTCTATTAGCAAGTTTAATAGTAACATATATGTCTTCTATTCCTGTGGGTGCTATGTCTTTCATAATTTCTTGATATAAGGTGTAAGGAATTGCACTCACACTAGCACCTATGTCACATAAACCATGGTAACAATGATCTCCTATTTTAACTAAGATAACATGCATGCCAACAATTGGTCTATGTTTATCTTTCTTATCAGGTTTGGCAATTCTAGCAACTTCTTCACAGAAGTAAATAACATGCCCATCCATATCTTCTTCTAAGAGATCTTTAACCATAGCAATACTAGGTTCAACTTTAATTTGTTCATCAGGTTTAGGTGTTCTAATATAGCTTTTCTTAACCACAGTTGAAACTTTTTAGCATGTTCCTTTATCCTAACAGGGAAAGGTGGCTTCTCAATATAAGTAGAAGGGACAACCGGATCAACATTATAAAGTATAGTTTCTTCTTTAACTGGTGTCGGTTCTTTAGTTTCTTATTTAATAGGTGCGTGATATTTAAACCACTTCTCTCTAGGGAGTTCAACATGAGTAGCAAATTATTCACAAAAGGAGGCTACTATCTCAGAGTCAAGTCCATATTTAGTGTTAAACTTTTGTAGAGCATCGGTATCCATAAAAGATTTAACACAATCATACTTAAGCTTAATACCTGACTCTTTACCTTTGTCGAGTTCCCAATCTTCAGAGTTGCATTTAATTCTTTCCAAAAGATCCCACCAGAATTCAATAGTCTTCTTCATAAAAGAACCAGCACAAGAAGTATCAGGCATGGTTTCATCATTACGAGAAAGCCGAGCATAAAAATTCTGAATAATAATTTCTCTTGAGAGCTCATTATTGGGGCATGAATATAACATTGACTTAAGCCTCCACCAATCTAGAGCAATACTTTCTCCTTCACGAGGCCAAAAATTATATATATAATTCTGATCCCAATTAACTAGATGGATAGGATACAATTTTTGGTGAAACTCCAATTTCAAATGATTCCAGTTCCATGATCCAATATCATCGCATAGCCTATACCATACAAATGATTTTACCTTCAAAGATAAAGGGAAAACCTTGTTCATAACTTTATCTCCGGGTAAACCTGCAAGCTTAAATAATCCACAAATTTGTTCTACATATATTAAGTGCATATCAGGATGTTCGGTTCCATCTCCTGCATAAGGATTAGCTAGCAGTTGTTCCATCATACCCGAAGGAATTTCATATTCAATATTTTCAGTAGGTGCAGTAGGTTGAGGGGTAGCTAATTGTGGTTCCGGACGAGGTGAAGATACCCCGAGCAAACCCCTCAAAGGATTGTTTTCCATAGTGACAAGTGACAATAAATTTCAGCACACTATATAAATGTTTCCTTACAAAATTCCACTTACCAAAGGCGCTTCACTCCCCGGCAACGTTGCCAGAAAATAGACTTGATGACCCACAAGTATAGGGGATCAATTGTAGCTCTTTTTGATAAGTAAGAGTTTCGAACCCAACGAGGAGCAGAAGGAAATGACAAGTAGTTTTCAGCAAGGTAATGTCTTCAAGTGCTGAAATTGTACGTAGTAGAGTAGGTTGATAGCAAGATAATTTGCAGCGAGCAAGTAACGATAGTAGTAAAAAAATTGCAGCAAGGTAGACCAATCCTTTTGAGGCAATGGAAAGGCCAAAACGGTCTCGATAAGCAAAGTATTCTTGAGGGTACACAGGAATTTCATCTAGTCACTTTCATCATGTTCGTTCGATTTGTGTTCGCTACTTTGTGTAACACCCCGGATGTAACTTGCCATATTTGTACTCCGACTCTTGCCATTTTCGGTTTAAGTTATGAGATTACCTTCGTGGTTGGGTTTTCTCTTTGTTTTGCTTTTGTTCATGTCATGCATTTCATATCATGTCATCATGTGCATCTCATTTGCATACGTGTTCGTCTCATGCATCCGAGCATTTTCCACGTTGTCCGTTTTGCAATCCGACACTCCTATGTGCACCGGCGTTCCCCTTTTGTCTCTTTTCGTGAGCGGGTGTTAAACATTATCGGAATGGACCAAGATTTGCCAAGCGGCCTTGGTACACCACCGGTAGACCGCATGTTAAATTTATTGCCATTTGGAGTCCGTTTGATACTCAAACGGTTAACCGGGGAACCGCAAAGGCCTCGTGTGTGTTGCAGCCCAGAACCCCTCCAAAACGGTCCAATAACCCTTCCAAACAACTCCCATGTCCCCCATCGTCGGATCACGACCGCGTGACCAGAAACTACACCCCATTTGGACACTCTTACCTCCTCCTAGGTATAAACATGTGCACCCCGTCCAAATTTCCAGGTCCAAAACCCTAGCTGCACCCTCCTCCGCCGCCGGACATGTCCGGATCGGACCGGACACGTCCGCCACCGTGCCCGCACCAAATGGAGCCTACCACGTGGCAGACCACCGCCTCCAGCCACTGCGGCCCGCGGAGTCCGTCACGGGCCCGCGCGGGCCCAGATCCCGCCGCCACCTGGCCCGCTGCTCCGCTCCTCCACCGCGCCGGCCTGGGCCGCCGCCACGTCCCCGCTGAGCTCCCTCCGTCGGCCACCGCGGGACGCCGGCCGTGCCTCCTCCGCCGAACGCCGACGAGCTCCTCCCCCTTCCTCCTCCTCTCTAGACCCGGTTGCCGACGTCTCCCTCTTCTCCGGACCACAGGGCAACTTCGGCCAGCTAACTCCGGCCATCCTCGACTTCCGCGCCGACGAGCCCTAGATCTGATTCGGGAGGTTGACCTTGTTTTTTCCCACTAAGTCTTTTTCTGTTAAGTTTTAAGCCCCTGTTCATTGCATCATAACTCTATGATCATAGCTCCGTTTCATGCGCATGATATATCAAAATGTTCATTGGGTGATGATCTTCATTTCATTCCGTTGTGGCATGCTTGTTTGAGTCCATCTTGATGCCCAAATCACTGATGCAAGAGTGCTATAAAGTGTTAGCTCCTATTACTTATCAGTTTAGGGTGATTTGTCATTTTTGTCACATTTGTTGTGTGCATCATATGGGCATGAGCTCTACATGTGTTTTGATCTATGCCATGCCATCTTTACAGGGGTGCTTGCCATGTAATTTTGTGATCAATGTGGTGACTAGCACAAGCATGCAAACTAGGCTTCGTGATATTGCTGATTTCAGGGACTTAGGATTTCACTGTCATTTTCCTGCTGTTATTTTTATGCCATGTAACCATGATGCTATAGTGAGATCCATGCTTGTTTTGAGTATCTTCAGTAAGGATGATTTGGACATATGGTTATGCTATATCCATTCATGGCCCTTTTTGCAATTATGGAGTGCCCTAGCATGTCTTAATCTTGCTCTACTTTTGCTATAAAGTGTTCCTGACAGATTGTTTACATGTTAATCAATTTTGCCATGGTTGTTGTAGTTGATCCATGCATGCTATGAACTTGCTCTTGCCATGGTTAGCTTCATGAACATGTCTTCTTGCTGATACTATGCTTTTTTTGTCATGCAATGGCTTGTGGTGAGTGAATCGAGCTCGCAAAGATGCCTTCATAACTTTGTTTATGCCATGATCTGTTTATCTGCTAAGTCTGAAATTTGTTGATAAAAACTTGCTATGTTTACATGGGTGCCATCATATCTTCTGTGCCTTTTTGGCTCATGATCAGTAAGGGACTTTTGTTCTATGCATTTAGTATATTCATGCCATGCCTTGTTTTGCTATGACCTGTTCCTGTAGTATGTTGTTTGCTTGATCTAAACATTGCTTCCTGATGTTATTCCTGGCATGTTAGTATTTTCACTAAGTCTGTGAAGCTGATATCTTTTGCACTTTTTCCATGCTCGTTTGAACCTGTTCTGGTGTGTTTTAGCCATAGATCATTGTTCATGTTTTGTCAAGCATCTTGAGTAGATCACTTCCATGTGCTTTGTTGCTATGTTGGAGTGCAGTAACTTAGTTTCTTGTTGCATTCTAGATGGCATCGTGCTGTTAATCGCAGAATTGTGCCATTCTTGTTTTGCTTGTCATTTGCAAATCGTGCATCCGATTCCGGTGATCTTTATATCGATTTCGACCGAAATCATCTCATCTTTCCAGCGGCACACTTGGTTTGCCAAGTTGATGTCTGGTTCAATCTTTTCCTTCTGAAGCATGCATATGCATTGCATATCACATCCCGCATGGCATGCCATGTTTTGCATCATGTTGATTGTGCATTGCACCGTGGTTGATTGTTGTTACTTTTCTTGTGCTCTTGCTTTGGGTAGAGCCGGGAGACAAGTATGTGATCGAGGAACTTGTTGAGTACGCTAATGAGGATCAAGCTTTCGTCAACTTTGAGAACTTTGCAGGCAAGATGACCATACCCTCGAAATCACTTCTATCTTTGCTTGCTAGTTGTTCGCTCTATTGCTATGCCGCGATACCTACCACTTGCTATATCATGCCTCCCATATTGCCATGTCAAGCCTCTAACCCACCTTTCCTAGCAAACCATTGTTTGGCTATGTTACCGCTTTTGCTTAGCCCCTCTTATAGCGTTGCTAGTTGCAGGTGAAGATGAAGTTTGTTCCATGTTGGAACATGGATATTGTTGGGATATCATTATTATATCTTGTTTACTTTAATGCATCTATATACTTGGTAAAGGGTGGAAGGCTCGGCCTTATGCCTGGTGTTTTGTTCCAATCTTGCCGCCCTAGTTTCCGTCATACCGGCACTACTAGGGAAAACCTTATATACAGAACTTTAGCAGTAGCGCGGGTCAAAGAAGCACGCTGGTGCTAAGTAGCAGTAGCGCGCCTGTGCAAACCGCATTGCAGATAAAGTTTTGGCAGTAGCGCGTCTTGTTCTAAACACGTTACTACTAAAATTCCCACGGCTTAGCCGATAGGCTACACATAGTAGTAGCGACCTATATCGAACCGCGCTACCGCTACTTTCTTTGTAGCAGCACATTTTAATATAAACTCGCTACTTCTAAAGGATATAAAATTAAATGGAAAGCAAATAGAAAGGTAATTGAAAATGAAAGAAATAGAATAAGGTGAAAGGAAAAAAAATAAAATGTGAAGAAAACTAAATGAAAAAGGGGGAAAAGAGAAAGGAGTAGCAGTAGCGTGTATCCCAGAAAGCGCTATAGCTAACGTAGCAGTAGCGCGCTTTCTGGAATGTGCTACTTCTACTTTTGACTTAACCACGGGGTTCGTCCTTCCCCACGGGGCTCTCCACTCTCGCCGCTGCTGTCGCCCGTCGGCCGCCGCGCGCTCTCTGCACACCCTCTACGCCGCCCCGACCCCAGATTCAATGCCGTCCCCGCCCTCGACTTCAACGCTGCCCCCGACCCCGACCTCGACGCTGCCACCCGCCATCCGCCGCGTGCCCGAGCCCCAACCCCGACCTCGACGCCGCCTGCCCCTCCCTCGTCGCAGGCACCCAAGGTGAGCACGCCTGCTCCTCCCTCTCCTCTACCTCTGCCTAGGGTTTCTTTATATTTTAGTTGCATCAAATTAGTTAGGGTTCATGTAAGGGTGGAAACGAATCGGATGTGGATGCGGCTCAAATGAGTTAGGGTTCATGTAAGGGTGGAAACGAATCAAATTTCTAAGATGAATCATAAAACGAGTAAAATTTGACCACTTATTTCATTTTATAGTCGGATAATTAGAATATCTGCTACTACTTTCCACCCCTAGCTTCATCAAATTAGATGGTAATTAGGGCAGTAGTTCCTAGGTACTAATTAGTTAGTAAGAACTAGGTACTAATTAGGTACTAGTTTATTTTTATTTATAGTAAGTTTATTTTTAATAAGAACTAGTTGAATTAATAGAACTAGTTAGTAAGAATTTGTTGCTATTTTTTTAGTTAAAGCAATTTTTCCCTCATCGACGTGGACGATGCCTATCCCACATCCTCGTCGTCGAGTCGGCGGAGGACGACACCTGCTTGACCAGATGGGCCATGCCCGGAACTAGGCTCCACCGGGGTGGTACTGGGAGGCGCTACCTACCGGGGGGCGCAGGTTGGTGAGGAGCCAGCCTGTCATTGACCCGAACCTTCTTTGGTGGCGGTCGCGTGGGCCAGTGACGGTCCAGAGGCTCGAGGACCCCGCGGAGGTGGTGCGTCACCGTGTCAGTGAGGAGGACGCGCACGTCCGTTGCTACTTGTTTGCGTTGGAGCACATGTTCTCCAATACCTGGCAGGTTTTCCAGGGATCTCACTGGAGCTATGATCCCGTGATGGTTCCTTCTCTGTGGGTGTCCACCGCCCGCGCCGATACCCGTCGTGTGCTAGGGTTTTAGTTGTATTAGTGATGTTATATGTATGACACTATTCGGGATGTATTAGTGATAATATTCGATGATGTACAGACGCATGAGATGATTTACTTTTGCTTATTGAATGCATGCTAATTTGAGTCCTATAAGATATTTTGAAATGTATATCTTGTGTTGCTCAAATAGGATATGTGCTTGCCCAAGTGGCCGGTCATGTTTGCAGGTTACACCTCCGAGTGGCCTATGTTTTGCCAGAGTGTTGATTCATTTCCGTTCCGGCAAATTTCAGGCGCTCGATATGTCCTATTTTAGCAAAGGTCATGCCGGATTTTTCCGTGAATTTTGGCATGACTTATGCCAGAATATGTAGGAAATATCGAGTGCCCCGGATTTGTGTGTTGAGTATCCTGGTAGTTGTCTTCGATCGATTTTCAATTAATGTTTTAACTATGAACATTGGAAATGTCTGACGACGAAAAGGATTTCGGTATTTGCAAATACTGCAAAGACGAGCGCGGCCTGTGCGACGGAATCTTCCTAGATGATGATAAGCGCTTCAGCATCAAGCTGGACGAGGACTTCGAAGTGGATACAGTAAGTCACAACGACAAGTCTTTTTTCGTAATGAAGCATGACATTTGCTTCAACTTATAATTTAAGAATGACATTAAGCATGACAAGTCTTTTTTACTATTCTACTAGCGTATCCCCTGCCATGCAAGAGTTTTTGTATTGGATAAGATAGGTTTCAGTCGTACTATGGAGGAAGAGAAAGTTTACTTGAAGACCGAGCATGGTTATATTTTCCACGCAAAATTATACAATTCAGACGACTACACCTGTTTTGGATGCAAAACATGGCGAGCACTATGCAAGACTTATGCATTTCAGCCTGATATGGTTATCACCTTTGATAATCATCCGGAAGATGATATTGAAGGTAATACCGACATCTAGGTCGATGTGCAGATGCCTCCGGTTATACCATTATGTAAGTTTCTCAACCATATTTATGTCCTTGATATTGTTTATTCAAAAATAGTTGACAACTAATTTGTATTGTTAGCTTATTTTGGTGCAAGCAAACATGTCAAGCGCTTGGTAGACAGGACCTACTACTATCCCGAGGCTGAACTAAACTGCGAGGAGCTCAGTCATTATGTTTCATGGCTTGAGGATCTTGATACTGTCAAGACAAATTTTCTTCCTACACTTAGAAATGTTAGTACTGAAAATGTGCGACCAATAGTGTTCGGAATGAACTATGGTCACATCTATTTAGGAAGGATGGTAAGATTTTTACTATTTGTCCTTAGTGCATCTTTTCCATACATTATTTTTGAAGCTAAACTTCATTGCTAAGTATGTTACCATACGATGTTCTTCAACAGGGACTCCCGATGAATGTTGTGCCTTATGGGATCGAGACTAAAGGTACCATGAGTATTATTAGCTTACGGCCAAGATATCCTACAGATTACTTTAGTGCATTCAAGATTAGTGACGGATGCTTAATAGTGCAAGACTGGACCAAATGTGTGATGGGGAAGCGCAGAGAAGTACTAGGGGGCAGCAAACAGATGCGCTACCCACTATTAGGAGACAGGTTCATCTGCATGCTCCAACTTGATCAAGGAGGAGAGCTACACATGTTTTATGTTATTTTACCTAAGAGAGAGCAGCAGGAGTGATTAGCTAGCTAGAAATGAGTTTGAGGATGATGATGTGCTACACTATTACTATGATGATAAAATAGCTAGTGTTGGTGGTAATGACTATGATGATTATTATTAGCTAGTGTTAGTGGTGATTAAATAAATACTGTTGGTGGTAATGACTATGATGATGATTAAATAGCTTGTGCTGGTGGATTAGATTCAAGTGGAGGAAACATGTGGTGCACATCGAAAGTACTACTAGTCCAAACTAGATCAAGTTTGGATTAGTAGTATACTTTTGACATGCACCACATATTGCCTCCACTTGAACCTAATCCACCTTCATTTGACACACTATTATGGACATAATGATGTAAACCTCACAACTGGTATTGTACCAATATTTGTATGATGGCGCATAAATAAACTAAAAATAAAAAAAAAATAAAAGAATACTAGTAGCGATGGAGAGAAAACACACTGCCAGTAGTTACATTAGCAGTAGCGTGGGAGTGAACAAACGCTGCAGCTATTTGTCCTAGTAGTAGCACGTGCGGGCACGCGTTACTGCTAAGCAATAGCTGTAGCGCCTTATTAGTAGCGCGCCTACCTGCGCTACTAGTAAGCACAAAACCAGCGCTATTGCTAGGGTTTTCCCTAGTAGTGCGGTGTTATGTTCCTTGATTTTGCGTTCCTTATGCGGTTGGGTGTTATGGGAACCCCTTGACAGTTCGCCTTGAATAAAACTCCTCTAGCAAGGCCCAACCTTGGTTTTACCATTAGCCTACCTGCCACCATATACCTTCTCTTGGGTTCTATAGACTCAAGGGTCATCTTTATTTTAACCCCCCCCCCCCGGGCCAGTGCTCCTCTGAGTGTTGGTCCGAACCGAGTAGACTGCGAGGCCACCTCAGGGAAACTTGAGGGTTGGTTTTACTGGTAGGATGTCTCATCCGGTGTGCCCTAAGAACGAGATACGTGCGACTCCTATCGGGATTTATTGGCACATCGGGTGGCTTTGCTGGTCTTGTTTTACCATTGTCGAAATGTCTTGTAACCGGGATTCTGAGACTGATCGGGTCTTCCCGCCAGAAGGAATATCCTTCGTTAACCGTGAGAGCTTGTGATGGGCTAAGTTGGGACACCCCTGTAGGGTTTTGAACTTTCAAAAGTCATGCCCGCGGTTATGGGCAGATGGGAATTTGTTAATGTTTGGTTGTAGAGAACTTGACACTTAACCTAATTAAAATGAATCAACCGCGTGTGTAGCCGTGATGGTCTCTTTTCGGCGGATTCCGGGAAGAGAACACGATATCGTCTTATGCTTGAACGTAAGTAGCTTCAGGATCACTTCTTGATCACCATTAGCTTCTCGACCGTGCTTTGCTTCTCTTCTCGCTCTCATTTGCGTAAGTTAGCCACCATATATGCTAGTGCTTGCTGCAGCTCCACCTCACTACCCCTTTCCTACCTTTAAGCTTAAATAGACTTGATTGCTAGGGTGTGAGATTGCTGAGTCCCCGTGACTCACAGATACTTCCAAACAGATGCTGGTGCCGATGATGCCACTACAGGGGACGCTACCGAACTCAAGTGGGAGTTCGACGAGGATTCAGGCCGTTACTATGTTTCTTTTCCGGATGATCAGTAGAGGTGCCCAGTTGGGACGATCGGGGATCTAGCATTTGGGGTTGTCTTTCTTTATTTTGGTTCCGTAGTCGAACCTTGATTGTATTCTGGATGATGTATGATATATTTATGTATTGTGTGAAGGGTGATTGTAAGCCGACTCTTTATCCCTTTCTTATTCAGTACATGGGATGTGTAAAGATTACCTCTCTTGCGACATGCCTACCATGCGGTTATGCCTCTAAGTCGTGCCCCGACACGTGGGAGATATAGCCGCATCGTGGGAGATAATTTGATATGTGGGTGGACCGGTGCTTAGGTGCTGTTCTTACTTGAACAAACCTCCTACTTATGATTAACCCTCCCGCAAGCATCCGCAACTACGAGAAACATATTAAGAATAAATTCTAACCATAGCATTAAACTTTTGGATTCAGTCGGTCCCTTACAGAATAGCACATAAACTTGGGTTTAAGTTTCTGTCACTCTCGCAACCCATCATCTAATTGCTACTCCACAATGCATTCCCTTAGGCCCGAATATGGTGAAGTTTCATGTAGTCAACGTTCACATGACATCACTAAGGGAATCACAACATACATACTATCAAAATATCGAACACATACCAAATTCACATGATTACTTGCAACATGATTTCTCCCTTGACCTCAAGAACAAAGGTAACTACTCACAAACGATAAACATGCTCGTGATTAGAGGGGTATTAAATAGCATATTGGATCTGAACATATAATCTTCCACCAAATAAACCATATAGTAATCGACTACAAGATGTAATCAACACTACTAGTCACCCACAAGTACCAATCTATAGTTCGGGTAACAAGATTGAACACAAGAGATAAACTAGGGTTTGAGAGGAGATGGTGTTGTTGAAGGTGTTGATGGAGATTGCCCTCCCCAAGATGGGAGAGTTGTTGGTGATGCTGATGATGATTTCCCCCTCCGGGAGGGAAGTTCCCCCGGCGGATTCGCTCCACCGGAGGGCAAAAGTGCTCCTGCCCAAGTTCCGCCTCGAGGCGGCGGCACTTCATCCCGAAAGTCCTCTCCTTATTTTTTCTTGGTCAAAATGACTTATATACCAAAAGATGGGCACCGGAGGTGGGCCAAGGAGGGCACAACCCACCAGGGCGCGCCAGGGCTCCCTAGGGCGCCCTGGTGGGTTGTGCCCACCTGGTGGGCCCCCTGTGGTAGTTATTTGCTCCAATAATTCTTAAATAATCCATAAAAAATCCCCGTCAAGTTTCATCTTGTTTGGAGTTGTGCAGAATAGGTGGCCTGACGTAGCTTTTCCAGGTCCAGATTTCCAACTGCCAGAATTCTCCCCCTTGGTGTGTACAAATTATGAGCGAAAAGGCATTAGAATTACTCCAAAAAGCATTATTATGGGTAAAAAAACATTATAAATAATAGTTAGAAAACATGATACAAAATGGACATATCAACTCCCCCAAGCTTAGACCTGACTTGTCCTCAAGCGAAAACCAAAATCGAAAAGCATCTCCACATGCTTTGAGAGAGAGGTGTCGATAAAAACAAAATACGGACATAGAAGCATCATTGATTATTATAACAGCAACAAGATTAAACATAGGACTTAAAGAGGCAAGCACAGGCGCGGAGTCCCGATGAATTAGCCAAAGGTTTCCATTTCCATGCTACAAGACCAAGACCGCCAGGACGGCAGGATGGAGGTCATCACTGAGCCCACCATGGCATCACGACCAAAAGCTTTGCAGGCGTAGACCACCTTTCATCAGGATAAGATGTACTAGTTGTCTCCAAGTCCACTATAAGTATAGCCTAGCCACCACCATAGGAGGGGACGGATCATTCAGACCATCCTCGCACTCACTATCTCACACAAACACAAGAACACACCTCCTGAGATTGTTCTTCCACTGTACTAGTTCATCCTCAGCCCACCTCGAGGCTAATCCACCACAAAGTAGGAGTAGGGTTTTACACCACAAGGTGGGCCGAACTTTGGTAAATTGCCTTGTTACATTTCCTTCTAGTTCATCGAGCTAGGTCGTGAGATCGACGAGTTGGCAGACTGGGTTGGTTGAGTTCTTCACACGCACTCCAGAGTTCGAACCTATCTTGGGTCTGCATAGCCCTGAATCCGACATTTGGCACGCCAGGTAGGGGTGCGTCGCAGCCTCTCTTCCTCCAGTCGATTCACCACTGTTTCGCCGTTCCCATGGCTGATGCTCGTCGAGTTCGTACTAAGTGTCGAGCCACCCTCGCCACCCAGACAGCACCTGCAGGAGACATCACTCCCTGCAGTTCCCTATTGCTTATGGCCAATGCTGCCACCAGCCCTGCGGCCCATGAGCAGCAAGCTTCGTCGTTGTAGCCTTCTGTGTGGCGTGATGGGCGCACCACCACTCTGTCGCTGACTCCGGCGGCTGCTTCATCTTCTCATGCTCATCACGGGCTGGCGAACACGCATGCTACGTTGCTCATGGCACGCGAGCTCCTGTGTTATTGCCCGACCTATGATCTCTACGAGGACTCGCTGGACCACATCGCCAAGATCGTCGGCGCCGCGGGAGAGGCCCCTGCGCCGTCCCACTCGCTGCCTCCCCGCCTCCTCTTGCGGACAACATGGCCCACGGTGCGCCTCCTCCACCTCCTAGGCAAGATGTCGTCCTCGAGCCAAGGCGTGAGGCTCCACCACACTACCCGCCGCGTAGCGCGTCGGCACGCAGGGAGGAAAGCTACTAGGTGGTGCAGCGGCCGCAAGGAAATGCACATGCGCTCCCAGCACCGCCACATCAAGAGAGCGCATCGCCTGAGGCGATGGTGCGCGAGTGCCTCCACTTCCACGGCGGGCTCCAGTGAGTTGCGCCGCGTCGCCTGGCCAGGGAAGTTCAAGCCAGACCTTCCTCCACGGTATGACGGCACCCCCGACCCTGTCGAGTTCCTGCAGCTCTATGAGATGAGCATCGAGGCGGCCAATGGCGACGAGAAGGTCATGGCGAACTGGTTTCCCATGGCCCTCAAAGATTGCCCGCGCTCATTTCTTCTGAACCTCCCCACGGGATCAATCTCCTCATGGGATGAGATGCGAGAGAACTTCATCGCAAACTTCCAGGGCACTCGCGACCGTGCACCTGCTGCGGGTGACCTGCGGCGCATCAAGTAGCAGCCAGGAGAGACCTTGCACAAATACATCCAGTGCTTCACCAACATTCGCCTCAAGATCCCCAAGGTGTCGGATGAGGCCATCATCTCGGCATTCACTGATGGCGTCCGCGACGTCAAGATGAATGAAGAGTTCGCCATACACAAGGACCTCTACTCAGCTCTGGAGATGTTCAACATGGCAACCAGGTGCGCGAGGGCTAAGGAAGGTCGCCTCCCCTCCTGGAACTTCCGGAAGCCGACCCATAAGACAAGAAAGCCATGGCCAAGGATGTGAAGCACAAGGGACCAGCCGTGCTCGCGGTCAAACCTCAGATGAAACACGGCTGCGACCACCCGGAGTCATCCAAGGGCAGCCGCCCGTTTTGTGTCTTCCACAACGTGGATAGCCACAACACCAATGAGTGCCAAGTGCTCAGGGCCATCCGCGATGGGCGCCTTGGTCATCGCCCCAAGTGCAACAACTGAGGCTACGGCCGTGGAGGAGGCCGAGGCATAGGATGCTAGGACAACCGCGACCCCCGTCAGGACTGGCGCGACCAGCCTCATGAGGACCCCTAACAGGGCCAGCCTTGCGAGGGCGCCTGGAGGGATCAGCCTCGCGAGGACCGTCCTCAAGACAATGCTGGCCTTCCTCCGCTACCGCCGCCACCAAGAAAGAATGATGATCACCACCAAGATGATGGGGTTGGGGCCTTCCAAGAGCCTCGTGCCATCGCTTGCATCCTAGGCTGCGCCTAGGCCCTTACCTCGCATTGCATCTTCAAGCAGTTCGCTCGCAAGGTGAACGCGACCCTCCCCAAGCTCGAGGCGACGCATCCGCTCAGGTGGTCCAAGTATGCCATCACCTTCGACTCTACTGATCAGCTCAAGTGCGCGGCCACTGCCGGTGCTCTCCCGATGCTCTACTCGCCTACCATCAGCAACGTCCTCATCACCAAGGCACTCATCGACGATGGCGCGGGGCTCAATGTTCTCTGCGTCGAGACGTTTGACAGGCTCTAGGTGCCGTACAACCAGCTTCAGCCTACAAAGCCTTTCTCAGGGGTGACCAACAGCTCCACCACTCCGATAGGGCAGATCCACCTCCTTGTCACCTTCGGCAAGCGCGACAACTACCGCACTGATCTCATCGACTTCGACGTTGCCCACATTCGCCTCCTGTACAAGGCCATCCTTGGGTATCCAGCCTTGGTCAAGTTCATGGCCGTGACTCATCATGGCTACAATGTCCTCAGGATGCCAGGAAGCTACGACATTATCACGGTCGCCTGCGATGAGAAAGTTGCGGTGTGCTCTGTCGAGTGTGCCTACCAGGCTACGGCAGCCGAGAACCTAGACGACGAGGCGTTGTCTACCCTCCTGAGGCCGTCCCCAAGGAGAAGAAGCAGTTGCTCTGCCTAGGACCTCAGAAGGATGGGGCGTCTGATGCCTGCGCCTCAGGACACGCGCCCACTAATGGGGCGCCTTCCTCTCTCCCATAGGAAGGCGCGCCCAGCGCCCCTCTCGGGCTGGGCTCGGGGGCTCTCCTTTGGAGGGCCTCCGACCTGGCCAGCACCAAGAGGGAGGCTCTCGGGCACCATGTGGAGGCATGCTTCAATGCGTGTTTCCGTGAGGAGGGCGTAGAGCGCGAGGCGCCAGGCGCTCAGGAGTTCATCATCAAGGCAACCAAGGAGCTTCAGGGGGCAAGAGCCATGCGAGGCGAGCGCCGCCCCGCACCACCCACCGCGGCTCCGTCCCCGACGAGGGTAGCGAGCTGCGCGTCTGCGTCAACATCCCAGGACTCAACATAGCCACGTCTCAGGAGCTCTGCTGGTCGTCCCCCATAAGCCGGTGCGAAGGCCCCCCTCATAGCTATGTTCGCATGCCGTTCGGTTTGTTGAATAGGGCTGCCACGCAGTAGCACCACATGTGGGGCGTCCTGGAGGCTCATGCGGCCAGGCACCAGGCAATCCTCTCGGAGGTGGTGATGGATCCTCGCGAGCCCCCTGGCATCCAGAGCCTCACGAGGCTCAGGACCTAGATGACTCATGAGGAGCGACTTCTGCAGCACGCGTCTTCAACTACTTCAACACTTCTCTAGCAACGGTGCCAGGTGACACTTTTTGGTTTATTCAGTTGGGGGCGCCCCTTGGGCTGCATTATCCCCAAGCCGTGTGGGTCCGTCTGTCGCGGGATTTTTGTGGCCACCTACGGGACCGGGTGGCCCCTTGTTGGTTCAGCGGGGGGACAACGCATTGCACAAAGAGCAGACCAGCGTACAGCAAAGTGACAGAGAGCACACAAGCGATTTACCCAGGTTCGGTCCGCCGTGAGGCGTAAGACCCTACTCCTGCTTTAGTGGATTGATGGTGGAATGAATGTGGTGGTGCATAGTACACTTGCCCGGCAAGGTTTTCCTCGGGGGCGCAGCGACTATGTGCGTGTGGTGGCTTGGGTTTGTCAACTTTCCAACCTTCTAGCCCATCCTACGAGTGCCATGGGCCTTCTTTTATAGATTAAGGGGTCACCACAATGGCAAAGTTGTCATTATCCACTGATATGATAGCGAACAATGCTATCATACCTAACCCTGTAGGCTGATAGGGGTGCATTAAATGCGCTGCGGAGTGTCACATCACCGGTCGCCCGGCAGGGCCTTCCGGGTTATCTTGCCAGCTCCGCACCTGCTCTCTTGACACGTCGTAGGACGGGTGTCATCTGTAGGCTTCTTCCGTAGGAAACGGCTGCCATGTGGAGAATGATTGCCACTTAACCATCTTGCGGTTTGACACTGCACTGATTGACGACGTGAGTCATGCTTGAGTGGTTGGGTGGGCGGTCCTGCCCCCGCGAGCCCCGGCAGGCTCTACCCGGGAGCCTCGGTTGCTTACTTCTAGTGGCGGCCTTGCCCCTTGTCGGGCTCACCTTACCGGCAAGGGAGGCCCTTCTCTTGCCGATATCTTCCTCCTTAGGATTGATCTTGGTCCCTCTGGACTGCGTGTTGGTTTTTCAAATCCCTTGGTTTCTTGCATTCCGGCTTGGCCTTGGCTTGTCCGTGCATGAGTCAGGGGAAAATGTTCGCCCCTATATTTCCCCCGGCATAAGCCCCCGGGCCTGAGCCATACGTGTCGCGTGGCATGTTGGGTTAGGCCCCAAACAGTGTGCGGACACGTGGCAGGAGATGGCTATGCGTGACGGTTTGCCACAATGACTAGTCAATCCAACGTTCACTTTGCGCAATTACTGCGCGTCGTGGGGTCGTAGGGCGGTTGTAGTTATGGTAAAACGGTAACTTTATGAAGTCTTGCGCCTCTCTCCCACTTTCCCCCCTCTTAAGAGCAGGGTAAATCAGAGCGGCACGACTCATCTGTCTCTCGCCCTGCTCCCCCACTTTCTTCCTCCGCAAGCCAAGCGACAGTTCCCCATCTCCCTTCTCCTTCTGCTGTCATTCTCTCCAACGAATCCTTTTCGCATTACTGTAGCAATGCGGAAGAGACCCGTGGACAAGAAGAAGTCGACGACCGCGGTGAAGGAGACTGCTGCCGAGGGGAACAAAAGGTCGGCGGAGCTGAACAAGAAGCGGAGCGAGGACGCTGTCTTTGTTCCATCCACCATGAGCGGACCTGTCCATCAGGCGAAGTATGGGTATCTGTGGAGGCGACCCATTGAGAAAGGGCATGGAGCGCCCGTGGTCTATGAAGCGGGCGACGTGAATCCCCCCATTTCTTATCAGTTCCTCATCACTTATTTCATCTATGGTCCGTGTCCTCCTTTTTCTGAGTTCTTTGAGGCAGTCATGAACATCTATGGATTTCAACTCCTTGATTTCACTTCGAATGCAATGGCGACCATGGCCATCTTCACGCATTTGTGTGAGAATTTCGTTGGGGTGAAGCCCAATGTGGATTTATTCCGGCATTACTTCGTCCCGCGGGTGGAGAGCAGAGTTAACCGCTCTGGGATCATTAGCTGGATACCACAGTCGAAGAAGAATTACCTTCCGGGGTACCAATGCGAGAGATGAAATGAATGGAGAGGGGATTGGTGTTGGATACAGGACAAAGAAGCCCCTGAGTTTTGTGAAGCACGGCAGGAGTGCGTCGAGCACCGCAAGGATTGGAGCGCCAATGGCCTTTCTAAGGACAAGTTGTGCCCGACAATTAGTAGGATCATCCGCCAGACGGCTGCCAGGTTAACCATCAAGCATGTGGGGGAAGATTTCCTCCTCTGCTACATCTCACCGCTGCAGGAAAGGGATAGGCCTGCGTGCCTATATGGTGTCGTTGCGGATAGGATGAAACTACTGCCAGGGCTGGCCAAGAACTTGTCAGTTTATGGCCATGCTTGCTTGAGCGACTAGCTATTTGGTCTCTTCGAGATGTTCAAGCTCCCGGGATCCGTCGTTCCCCTGAACATCAACTCTGCCTGGGATCAAATACTGAAGTGGATGCTGGATTGCAACACTGAGGGAGTATCGGGCACTTGGCAGCTCCCTTCTCTTGATGAAGAGCTCCAGTGGTCGAGCACCTTGGTGGAGAAGGCCACCAGGGCCAAGGAGGGAATGTATAAACGCACCTCTGCTGCGGAGGTAGCGTATATTCTAAAGAGAGTCGCAGAGGACAAAGATGCCCGCCATGCAGAGATGGAGAAGGCCGCAAAGGCCAGGAAAGGCAAAGGGAAGGCTGGGAACACAAGCTCTTCCCAGGGCGGCAGCGAGGTGCGAGCCACGGAAGATACTGTCGGGGATAACTTTGTCGGGCTAGATGCTCTAGCCACGGCAGTAGAGGAGCTCTAGGAGGGAGAGGAGGGGGAGAGGAATGGGGGCGCGGCAGCGGCCCCTGAAGAGGAATGGCTTGCAGTGGGACCGCAAGCCCCCGCATCGGACCCAGACCAGCATACCCGTAGGCATGCCGCCGCCCGAGGAGCGGAGACCTCCAACCCGGCGCCACCCACCAAGAAGGTGAAGAAGATCTCCACCAACTCTTCCAAGGCCGAGTGGTGTGTCACCAATCTCCTCGCCTTGCTCAGGCCAAGGCATCTTTCGCTAAACGGCCGGTGGCCACGGAGGCAGAGTCCAGCTCCCGTTCTGGCTCGAGATCCTCACAGAGCTCATATCCCCCGGAGCCCTTGATGTCACGGCAGGCGCCGAAGCTGCCGGGAAGCTCCATGCTTCCGTCTTTGAAGAGAAGACGAGAGTCCCCTCGTCGCACGGAGTTCAACTTGAACTCCATGCTCATTGCAGAAGAGTAAGGAGGATTTCTTTTTGTGGTTGATATCTCTCCAAGCGGATTTGAATGGTTTTGCCGACAGACCTCTGATGTCTACTACGCAACTTTATTCTTATAGAAACATGTTGGGCCTCCAAGCGCATAGTTTTGGAGGACAGTAGCAATTTTCCTTCAAGTGGACGACTTAAGGTTTATCAAACTGTGAGAGGTGTAGGATGAAGATGGTCTCTCTCAAACGACCCTGCAACCAAATACAAGAAATCTCTTGTATCCCCAACACACCAAATACAATGGCAAATTGTATAGGTGCACTAGTTTGGCGAAGAGATGGTAATAAAAGTGTAATATTGATGGTAGAAATATATTTTTTATAATCTAAATAAATAAAATACACAAGGTAGCAAATAGTAAACGGGCACAAAAACGGTATTGCAATGCTTAAAAACAAGGCCTAGGGTCCATACTTTCGCTAGTGCAATCTCTCAACAATGCTCACATAGTTGGATCATATGATTAATCCTCAAAGCGCAATAAAGAATCACTCTCAAGCTCCTATTAGCGAAGAACAAAAGATAGGAATTGTTTGTAGGGTACTAAACCACCTCAAAGCTATTCTTTCTATTTGATCTATTCAAGAGTCCATACTAAAATAACACAAAGCTATTTTTTCGTTCGATCTATCCTAGAGTCCGTACTAAGATAACACCGAAGCAAGTTCATATTCATAATACTCAATCCACACAAAGAACTATAAAGAGACCCCAAAGTTTCCATCGGAGAAAAGATAATAAAAACGTGCATCAACCCCTATGCATAGATTACCCCAATATGATCGCGGAAATCCGCTAGTTGAATGCCATAACATATATCAAGTGAATCAATAAGATACCCCAATTGTCACCTCAAGTATTCATACTGCAAGACATATATCATGTGTTCTCATCTCTGAATATTCAATCCGACAAGACAAAACTTCAAAGGGCAGAGACTCAATTCATCACAAGAAGATTATAGATGGGAGAAACATCATATGATCGGACTATATTAACAAAGCCCATGATATAGATCATGGGAGAGAGAGAGAGATCAAACACATAGCTTCTTGTACAAACCCTCAACCCCGAGGGTGGATTACTCCCTCCTAATCATGATGGCCGCCAGGGTGATGAAGATGGCCACCGGAGATGATTCCCCCCTTCGATAGGGTGCCGAAACGGGTCTAGATTGGTTTTTGGTGGCTACGGTGTCCTGCGGCGGCGGAACTTCTGATCTAGGTTAACCCCGAAGGGTTTCAAAATATTTGGGAATTTATAGTGCAAAGAGGGGGTGCAGGAGGCCACCGAGGTGGGCACAACCCATCTGGGCGCGCCAGGGGGCCCTGGCGCGCCCTGGTGGGTTGTGCCCCCCTCGAGGCACTCCCCAGGTGCAGCTCTGGCCCATTGGGTTCCTTCCGGTCCAAAAAAATCTTCGTAAAGTTTCGCGGTGTTTGCGCTCCGTTTGATATTGATTTCCCGCGATGTAAAGAACAAGCAAAAAACAACAACTGGCACTGGGCACTAGGTCAATAGGTTTGTCCCAAAAAATGATATTAAGTTGCTATAAAATGATTGTAAAACATCCAAGAATGATAAAATAATAGCATGAATACTTCATAAATTATAGATACGTTGGAGACGTATCAGGATCCCCAAGCTTAATTCCTACTCGTCCTCGAGTAGGTAAATGATAAAAGAAATACTTTATGAAGTGTGAATGCTAGAAAAGTGCAAAAGTTTAACCAATGATAATTTCAATCACTTTTCCTAGCATCATAACAACAATTCTTTCTTATGAAACTTCTCATGTCATAGTGGCAACCAATTCACATGTTAAGGTTCAAACAGTGAATTCTCTTGAAACCCAACAACCTATGTTCTTAGTCACCAAGCAATTGCAATTCAACTTATTCAACAGAGTTTAAGTAAGAGCTCCACATACTCAACCATCATATGGTCTTCTATGATTGCTAACACTCACCTTGTACACATGAGAGAAACGTTTCAACCGGACACATAGAAAGATAGGGGCTTATTGTTTTGCCTCCCAACGTATTCACCTCAAGGGTGATGTCAACAATAATAACTCATGCTACCCATATTCAACTGGACATATCTGCCTATATCTTTCCTCACCACATGATGCTTGCCAAAAGAGAAAAATAAAAAGGAATAGAGAAAAGAACTTTGACTCTTGCATAAAAGTAAATACATAAAAGTCAAAGATAGGCCCTTCTCAGAGGGAAGCAGAGGTTGCCATGCGCTTATTTGTTTGTATGCTCAACCCTTAGTGCAAAAGAACGTCACGTTATATTGCCCCTTAAGATATCAACCTTTATTATGCAGTCTGTCGCTTTTATTACTTTGCCATCACAAGTTCGTACAACGCTTAATTTTCTCTTACACTAAATGATCTCACACTTTCAGAAGCAATTTCTATTGCCTTATTGCACCGATGAAAACTTACTTGAAGGATCTTGCTCCATCCTTAGGTAGGTATGGTGGACTCTTGAAAATAAGATTTGGGTTTAAGGGTTTTTGGATGCACAAGTAGTATCTCTACTTGGTGCGGAATTTTTGGCTAGCAAAGATGGGGGGCAAGCACCACATGTTGAGGGATCTATGACAATATATAACTTTTGTGTGAATATGAACAAACATAAACCATTATGTTGTCTTCCTTGTCCAACGTCAACAATTTTGGCATATAATATTTTGATAGGGGCTAACAATCACAAAAGATTTCCATGATAGTGTATTTATATGTGAAAGTTCTCTTCCTTATACTAATTATTCGTGAATTGCTTGTATGACCAATATTGTGATAGTCAAGCCTCAAAAGATTTCACTCTCTAAACCCAAATGTGAAGCTACCACTAGGCATGACATGATTTCAACTTCAGGATATTCAATTTATTCAACAATTTACTTATAGGATATAAGTGAAGCACAAGAGTAAATTACATAGAAAAGAGCTTCGTTAACGGGATGTAAATGCCGCTTACTTAGCCTCCCTAGCAACTATTTGAGGACTCTATTTTATTTAAAAACTTCAGATCTAAGAATTTTATTAAAACAGTAAGAAAAAAACAAAATAAAATGACATTCTAAGAATAGCACACATCGTGTGGAGAAGCAAAAACTTAGGCTCAACCGATACTAACCGATAATTGTTGAAGAAGAAAGGTGGGATGCCTACTAGGGCATCCCCAAGCTTAGATGCTTGCGACTTCTTGAATACTATCTTGGGATGCCTTGGGCATCCCCAAGCTTGAGATTTTGTGTCTCCTTAATTCCTCTCGTGTCACGGTTTTCCTAAATCTCGAAAGCTTCATCCACACAAAACTCAACAAGAACTCGTGAGATAAGATAGTATAAACCAATGCAAAAACCTTATCATTCTCTACTGTGGAAAATCACTAAAATTATTATTCAACATTGCATACTAAATGCCTCTACATATTTAATACTCCTATCGTCAAATAGAATCATTAAACAAGCAAACATATGCAAACAATTCAAACATAACAACAATATGCCAAAACAGTACAGTCTATAAACAATGCAAGAGTATCAATACTTCCCTAACTCCAAGAATTATGAAAGTTTACCACACTGTAGAAAATTTATCAGGGCTCATTCTACAAAAAAATTCAACATTTTATCACATTCTGACTTTTCTAGGGAATTTTTGCAACAGCGGTAAACTTTCTGTTTTCAAACAGCAACATGTATACTTGCAAAATAAGCATAGCAAAGGCTATCAATGCCACTTTTATTGAAATAAAAGATGAAAAATTATTATAAATAACATCAAGAAAATCCTAACAAAATAAATTGATGCTAAAAGAAAAACACATATCATGTGACGAATGAAAACGTAGCTCCAAGTGAGGTTACTGATAATGTTGGAGACGAAAGAGGGGATGCCTTCCAGGGCATCCCCAAGCTTAGTTGCTTGGATATTCCTTGAATATTTCCTTGGGGGTGACTTGTTCATACCCAAGCTTAGGTTATTTTCACTCCTTATTCTCCTCATATCGATATCTCACCCAAAACTTGAAAACTTCAATCACACAGAACTTAACGGGACTTTGTGAGATAGGTTAGTATGATAAAGAGCAAACCATTCCACTTTTCGTACTGCCAAAGACAAGATTCATAATTTTTCCCACACAATGCCTACTATATCATATCATTTATAAAATTTATATTGAGCAATATAAGCCATGGAAACTAGAAAACAAGCAAACTATGCATTGAAAACAGAATCCGTCGAAAACAGAACAGTCTGTAGTAATATGTACTCAAACCATACTTATGCTACTTCAAAAATTCTGAAAAATTAGGATAACCTGAGAAATTTATCTATTAATCTTCTGCAAAAAGAATCAGCATTTTATCACGCTTCTGTTAAAAATGAGAATTATTTTCCTTAGCACAAAAGTTTCTATTTTTCAGCAAAATCAAATCAACTATCACGGTAAGCCATCCCAAAGGTCTTACTTGGCACTTTATTGAAACAAAAGCAATAAAACATGATTAGTAAAGTAGCATAATCATGTGAACACACACAAAAAGTAGGTAAAAGTGCTTGGTTGTCTCCCAACAAGTGTTTTTCTTTAATTCCTTTTAAGCTAGACATGATGATTTCGATGATGCTCGCATAAAAGATAAGATTTGAAACATGAAGAGAGCGTCATGAAGCATATGACTAGCATATTTAGGTCTAACCCACTTCCTATGCATAGGGACTTTGTGAGCAAAAAACTGATGGGAACAATAATCAACTATCATAGGATGGCAAAACAAGTGTACCTTCAAAGCAATCAACACATAGAGAAGAAACTCGATATTACTGAGATATGCAAGGGCATAAGTTCCTTTCTCATAATAATTTTCAGAGGCATCATGAATGGATTCAACAATATAACTATCACATACAACACTCTTTTCATGATGCACAAGCATAGAAGATTTATTTCTCTTTATGGCATACATATCATAATAATCATCATAGATAGCAACTTCATTGTCATAATCAAATGAAACCTCTTACAAAATAGTGGATGTATCACTAAATAAAGTCATGACCTCTACAAATCCACTTTCATTAATATTGTAATAAGATTCAACACCCTCCAAACTAGTGGGATCACTACTACCTAAAGTTGACACTCTTCCAAACTCACCTTCACCAATGTAATCATCATAAATAGGAGGCATGCTATCATAAATAATTTTCTTATCGATAGTAGAAGGAAACAAAGGATCATATTCGTTAAACAAAGCATACGCAAGATTATGACAAGCATTATTTCCAGCAAATAAATCTTCAAACATATCATACTCATCAAACATAGCATCCCCAAGCTTGTGGTTTTGCATATCATCACAATCATTCTTATCAATATCATGAATGGCACCAATAGTATAGCAAACATTATTATCATATTCTTCCCAATCATAATCATCACAACAAGCAATAGGAATAACTAAGTCATCATCAATATCATCATCCTCCATCAACATATTCGATTCACTTTCATGAGGCACAATGGTGATGAAAGCAACATTATTTGGGAGAGATATCTTTTTACCTCTATTCTTTCTTCTTTTCTTCTTATTCACCACACCATGTGCGGGTTTAATTAATTCTTTCAAGCTTCTTGTTCAAGAGATTGATCGGATAGGAAGCTCCTCCTTGTTACCTGATTCATCATAATAAACACTAGGAGGGTATTGGGAAATATTTTCCCTTTCATTAGTACTCTCTTCATATTCTATTTGTTTTCTTGTCTTTACATAGTTGGCAATATAAGGATTCTCAATGCAATTTACCGTACAAAACATATAAATTTATTCTAGATCAAAACCAAGAAATCTCTCGGGATTTGGAAAACCCTTAGTTATATGTTTCATTTCTTCATACCCCAAAAGAAGGCTAAGCTCTTTATGATGCTCAAGGGTAATCAAGTTATCACAATGTTTGGAAACGATTTGATCATGAAATAAATTACATTGGAGATTTAAATGACCACGTTCATTGCAAAGTTCAAAAGGATGGCGAAAAAATTACATCTTTCAGCACAATCATCTAGCCTCTCTTGCAACTTTTTTATTTCTAAATATTTATGCTTCTTACAAAATGTATCTTCCTTTTTGAGTGTGCAAATGCATTCCCAATTCACTCTACAAAAATTGACATGCTTATAAGAAACATTTTTGTCATGACTTGTGCAATCATCATTAGCATTTTGGATATTCAAAGAATTTATACTAACAACATTGCAATCATGCTCATCATTCAAATATTTTGTGCCAAAATTTTTATTGACTTCTTCTTCTAACTATTGAGCACAATTTTCCGAACCATCATTTTCAAGAAAGATATTAGAAAGATGATCAATAATATGATGCAACCTAAATTCCATTTTTTGAAGTTTTCTTTTATAAACAAAACTAGCGATCAAACAAGAAACTAAAAGATTCAGTTGCAAGATCTAAAGATGTACCTTCAAGCACTCACCTCCCCGGCAATGGCGCCAGAAAAGAGCTTGATGCCAAGAACTTGTCATTTTATGGCAATGCTTGCTTGTGCGACCAGCTATTTGGTCTCTTCGAGATGTTCAAGGTCCCGGGATCTATCGTTCCCCTGAACATCAACTCTGCCCGGGATTAGATACTGAAGTGGATGCTGGATTGCAATGCTGAGGGAGTATCGGGCACTTTGCAGCTCCCTTCTCTTGATGAAGAGCTCCAGTGGTCAAGCACCTTGGTGGAGAAGGCCGCCAGGGCCAAGGAGGGAATGTATAAACGCACCTCTGCTACAGAGGTAGCGTATATTTTGAAGAGAGTCGTGGAGGACAAAGATGCCCGCCATGGAGAGATGGAGAAGGCCGCAAAGGCCGGGAAAGGCAAAGGGAAGGCTGGGAACAGGGGCTCTTCCCAGGGCGGCAGCGAGGCGCGAGCCACGGAAGATACTGCTGGGGATAACTTTGTCGGGCTAGATGCTCTAGCACGGCAGCAAAGGAGCTCTAGGAGGGAGAGGAGGTGGAGAGGTATGGGGGTGCGAGAGCGGCCCCTGAAGAGGAATTGCTTGCGGTGGGACCGCAAGCCCCCGCACTGGACCCAGACCAGCGTACCCGTAGGCGCGCCGCCGCCCGAGGAGCGGAGACCTCCAACCCGGCGCCACCCACCAAGAAGGTGAAGAAGATCTCCACCAAGTCTTCCAAGGCCGAGGTGGCGTGTCGCCAATCTCCTCGCCTTGCTCAGGCCAAGGCACCTTCCGCCAAACGGCCGGTGGCCACGGAGGTAGAGTCCAGCTCCCGTTCTGGCTCGAGCTCCTCACAGAGCTCATATCCCCCGGAGCCCTTGATGTCACGGCAGGCGCCGAAGCTGCCAGGAAGCTCCACCCTTCCATGTCCGAAGAGAAGACGAGAGTCCCCTCATCGCACGGAGTTCAACTTGAACTCCATGCTCATTGCGGAAGAGTAAGGAGGATTTCTTTTTGTGGTTGATATCTCTCCAAGCAGATTTGAATGCTTTCGCCGACAGACCTCTGATGTCTACTACGCAACTTTATTATTATAGAAACGTGTTGGGCCTCCAAGCACATAGTTTTGTAGGACAGTAGCAATTTTCCCTCAAGTGGATGACCTAAGGTTTATCAAACCGTGAGAGGTGTAGGATGAAGATGGTGTCTCTCAAACGACCCTGCAACCGAATACAAGAAATCTCTTGTATCCCCAACACATCCAATACAATGGCAAATTGTATAGGTGCACTAGTTCGGCGAAGAGATGGTAATAAAAGTGTAATTTTGATGGTAGAAATATTTTTTTATAATCTGAATAAGTAAAAACAGCAAGGTAGCAAATAGTAAACGGGCACAAAAACGGTATCGCAATTCTTAAAAACAAGGCCTAGGGTCCGTACTTTCGCTAGTGCAATCTCTCAACAATGCTAACATAGTTGGATCATATGATTATCCCTCAAAGTGCAATAAAGAATCACTCCCAAGCTCCTATTAGCGGAGAACAAAAGATAGGAATTGTTTGTAGGGTACTAAACCACATCAAAGCTATTCTTTCCGTTCGATCTATTCAAGAGTCCGTACTAAAATAACACACAGCTATTTTTTACGTTTGATACATCCTAGAGTCCATACTAAGATAACACCAAAGCAAGTTCATATTCATAATACTAAATCCACAAAAAGAACAATAAAGAGACCCCAAAGTTTCCGTCAGAGAAAAGATAATGAAAATGTGCATCAACCCCTATGCATAGATTACCCCAATATGACCGCGGGAATCCACGAATTGAATGCCAAACATATATCAAGTGAATCAATAAGATACCCCAATTGTCACCTCAAGTATTCATACCACAAGACATATATCATGTGTTCTCATATCTGAATATTCAATCCGACAACACAAAACTTCAAAGGGTAAAGACTCAATTCATCACAACAAGAGTATAGAGGGGAGAAACATCATATGATCCGACTATATTAACAAAGCCCATGATATAGATCACGAGGGAGAGGGAGAGAGAGAGAGAGAGAGAGAGAGAGATCAAACACATAGCTACTGGTACAAACCCTCAGCCACGAGGGTGGACTACTCCCTCCTCATTGTGGTGGCCGCCGGGATGATGAAGATGACCACCGGAGATGATTCCCCCCTCTGGCAGTGTGCCGGAGTGGGTCTAGATTGGTTTTCGGTGGCTACGGAGCCCTGCGGCGGTGGAACTTCTGATCAAGGTTAACCCCGAAGGGTTTCGGAATATTTGGGAATTTATAATGCAAAGAGGGTGTGAGAGGCCACCGAGGTGGGCACAACCCACCTGGGCACGCTAGGGGCCCTGGCATGCCCTGGTGGGTTGTGCCCCCCTCGGCTCACCCCCAGGTGCAGCTCTGGCCCATTGGGTTTCTTCTGGTCCAAAAAAATCTCCATAAAGTTTCGTGGTGTTTGGGCTCCGATTGATATTGATTTCCTGTGATGTCAAAAACCAGCAAAAAACAACAACTGGCACCGGGCACTGAGTCAATAGGTTAGTCCGAAAAATGATATAAAGTTGTTATAAAGTGATTGTAAAACATCCAAGAATGATAAAATAACAGCATGAATACTTCATAAATTATATATACGTTGGAGAAGTATCAACCTCTTGTTCTTGTTGTCGCCGACAAGGAAGTGGAAGAGGATACGGAGACCCTCATCCATCGTTCCTAGAGGAAACTCCGGTGCATTGGGTCACTGGAGGGCGTAGAGGGCTTGCCTTCGGCGGGAAGGATGCAGAAGACCCCGTGTCGAGCCCCCAACCTGGGAGCGGAGACTTAACCCCGCCCACTGGAGATGATGCAGACAGCCTTTCCGCCCCTTCACGCAGGGGAGGGGGCGAGGCAACGCAGGGCGAGCCACTCCAGGAGGAGCACGTGTCTCCTGCCGCTCAAGCCGAAGATGTTGTCATGGAATCCTCCACGATGAAGAGAGCGCAGGAGGCTGCCGAGTCCACCCCGGCAGAGGATGAGGCTCGTGATCCAGCAACGACTATTGCCGGGGAAACAGAAACTCCTGCTCGGCAGACTTCTCGAGGTATCTAGCTTAACCCTTCTTCCTTTTCATACTCTGGCTGCCTCCACCGGCTTCTTTATTCACTTCGAGACTTCCATTCTTTCATCTGTTCACTAGCCCCTTCCGCCTGCAGCCCCCCGGGCCGAAGAACCAGACTTGTTGGAGGTGGTGGCGGACATAGGGACGTCCACCACAGATGAAGCTGCAAAGGTTGCGGCTACTGAGGGGCATGATCTGGCTGCCGGGGGACACAAGGTTCTTTGGCAGTTGTGGAGCATTTCCTAGAAAGCGCCTCGGTAGAGGAAGTGGTTATCAAGGCGAAGATTCCTCCTCAAACCATGGGCCCACTCCCTTCTTCCGGGGCGCGGCTAATGCCCCGCCATCTTCTTCGAACAAGCTGGCCGTGGTGCCATTGTTGCCTGATATTGGAGCCCCCGACCTGTCCCTGATAGACGCAGAGCTTGATGAAGAGCTTCAACGTCTTCTGGTACCACTACATCTCGGAGGTGGGGAGGTCGATGACTCAGCTGCCATCATCATGGATTTGTCCTTCATCGAGCCCATGGCGGTGGGCTTGAAGGAACTGCAGGCCAGACACAACCAGAAGTGACAGGAGCTTAAGGAGCGGCGCGAATCCGCCGACGAAGTGGATCAGAAGCTGAATGACAAGTGCTTGGAGTTGCGTGAATGGCATGACAAGAAAGAGATGCTTCAGATGATGAGGGAAGATGTCTCGGGAGGGGCGCCTGGCAGACCACAAAGCATCTTTGGATGCCAGGGAGCAAGAGATATCCCTTCGGGAGGAGAATCTTGAAGCTACCCTCCACGCCAAGGATGAAAGTTTGGTGGCCTTCGTGCAGCAACACACCAAGGAATTGAAGGACAAGCATGGGGCTGCTCTGGACACCCTTGCTACTGACCATGCTACCCAGTTAAAGAAGATTGTTGAAGATCTGGATGCCATGTCTTCCGCCAAGGCCGAGCTTGACCAGCAGGTGGCAAAACTGAATGTAGTCCTTGCTGGGAGTGCCAAGGAGGTGGAGGCACTCAAAGAAGAGGCACGGCAAGCAGAGCTTCACCTGGCTGATGTGCAGTCGCAGCTCTCCTCTAAGACCCAAAGCCTTGAGACCGCCAATGGCAACATCTCTGATATGAAGGCAAGGATCGACTCACTGGAGCAGTCGGCAGAATCCCTAGAATCCCGGCAGCAGTTGCTGTCCAAGGACTTGGAAACCGCCAAACATCTCTGGCAAGATGCAGAGGACATGCTGAAGAATCAGGTTGACATGAACAACCTCTGGATCAAGAGCCTGATTGACATTGCAGAATGTCTTGGCGCCCAAGCTGCAGCGATGGGCATGGACGGCCAAGTCTACTTAGCCAGCGAGCAGAAGGTCCCGAGTGTCAAGCTGGGGATCTTCTTCGATGACTTGGTTGACAAGTTGAAGGTGCATGAAGAGGGGAGGGCCGAGCGTTTGGCGACCGAGTCATGGAGGCTCGCTCGCGATGCCCTCTTCATGGTCTTGAGCAACATCGCCTGTCGCCACCCAGAGCTCGACCTTGGTCATGGCTTCAAGAGGCCGCCAATGGGTGCTGACGTTGCTGCCGCTGAGAAGAAGGCCGCTCCCCTTGCCAACAGGGTTCTCCATGTTTAAGTTATTTCTTTTGGTCCTGTAATTGAACATGACGTGTATTTTGTGTTTAGCCGTTTTATCTATAGTGTTTGCGCGAGGCCGATACTTCTAGTTGGATCCTTAAGTGCGTGTTTATCACTTTAAACTCTATATGATCGTGTTCGTATGATCTATTCCTTTGTATGCTCTGGATGTCTGCCGATATCATATTGCCGCGATTGTCGTAAGAGTCCGGCCCTTAACAGTCATCTTGGCGTGGATGCGTCTCGGCAGGTTTTTCCCAGGTAGCTTTCGACGCAGCCTCTCGTCCTATGAGCATGGCTCTGGACAGGACGATGGAGCGATAAAACAAACTAGCCAAGGTTCCATCGCATGAGGGCTTTCACGATACGAACACTTCCTGGAGTTAAGGGACATACGACTCCAGAAATCTGAAACACATCAAATAGAAGTGATAACGTGGACTTAGCTTTCGTTTTAAGCTTCTTTTTCTGTCTGTCGGGCCGCGCGCGTTCGACGCGTCCACGACGCCTGGAGAAGTGGAAGGCGGTTAGGTGGTTTCTTCCTTCCCGGCGAGGATCATGATGTATCTCTTGTGGCTGGTGGGCACATGGGCATGGTGTCGGGCTTCGCCGGTCCCCTTTCCTTTTGCTCCCCTCCCCCCTCAAGTCAGTGCAGCAGCCTCCATTGCATGGGCTGTGCCAGGGCGGGCAGCCTCGCTAAAGTGTGCTTGCCGAGGCATCAATCAATGGACTCATACCAGTATTCCGCCCAGGATCACCCACAATGGGGAAAATACTGGACCGAGCGTCACATGGTAATCATCGACATTGATGACGCCGAGGCTAAAGCAACTCGACTATCGACGAGGTGGGGGGAAACAGGAAGGAGGGAGCTCAAGTCCGCACATCTTGTGGCCCTTCCTCCGGACAGCACTCAGATGGCGATAGCACCATATGAGACGCCGGAGTAAATCTATTTCCATTAGCCATGGTCTTGGTCATGACCGTTGCTATGGTAAATCATGGAGAGTGGAAATACGGCTAGAGGGTGGATCTTCACCCGCTCCGCTTTTGCACCTTCGCGGGCACCATGGTCGACGACGCTATCGAGGATGAAGATGTCGATGAAGGTGACGCGTTGCGTGAACTTTAAGGTTCGCGCAAGCGCTCCCCCTACTTGGCGCGCCAAAGATGTCGCGGGATTTATGCGGCCACCTATGGGACCGGGTGGCCCCTTGTTGGTTCGGTGGGGGGACGGCGCGTTGCACAAAGAGCAGACCAGTGTACGACAGTGGGACAGAGAGCACACAAGCGATTTACCCAGGTTCGGGCCGCCGCGAGGCATAAGACCCTACTCCTGCTTTAGTGGATTGATGGTGGAATGAATGTGGTGGTGCGTAGTACACTTGCCCGGCAAGGTTTGCCTTAGGGGTGCAGCGACTACACGCGTGTGCTGGCTTGGGTTTGTCAACTTTCCAACCTTCTAACCCTCCTATGAGTGACATGGGCCTCCTTTTATAGATAAAGGGGTCACCACAGCGGCAAAGTGGTCATTATCCACTGATATGATAGCGAATAGTGCTATCATACCTAACTCTGCGGGTTGACAGGGTGCATCAAATGCGCCGCTGAGTGTCACATCATCCGTCGCCGGGCAGGGCCTGCCAGGTTATCTTGCCAGCTCCGCACCTGTTCTCTTCACACGTTGTAGGACGCGTGTCATATCTAGGCTTCTTCCATAGGAAATGGATGCCATGTGGCGAATGGCTACCACTTAACCATCTTGCGTCTTGACACCGCACTGATTGACAACGTGAGTCGTGCTTCAATGGTTGGTGGGGTGGTTCTGCCCCCGCGAGCCCCGTCAGGCTCTGCCGGGGAGCCTCGGTTGCTTACTTCTGGTGGCAGCCTTGCCCCTTGCCGGGCTCTCCTACCCGGCAAGGGAGGCCCTTCTCCTGCCGATATCTTGCTCCTTAGGCTCGATCTTGCTCCCTCTGGACTACGTGTTGGTTCTTCAAATCCCTTGGTTTCTTGCATTCCGGCATGGCCTTGGCTTGTCTGTGCATGAGTGAGGGGAAAATGCCCGCCCCTATATATTTTCCCCGGCACCGTCCCTGCGGCGTGTATTGTTCTATGCATCTATTAGAACTAGCTTTACCCTCTTCCATGAGTTGCTTTACAATTATCACCTATCTGTCCGGTGCTTTGTCGCCATGAACGTCGTACGCCATTGCAAACCCGCCCACGACTGCCTCATTATTAAGGACTGGCTCGGGTCCGTCCCTGCAGCATCGCTAGACCCAAGTGGCTGAGCTCTGGCTCATGGGCCAGCTCTTGTGTACGTCACCTCCCATGGTCCTTGGTGCCTTGTTCTCACTTGAGCTAAATCGGTGATGGATAAGTTAGGGGCGCGACCCGGTGCCTGGCAGACGCGCGCTGGTTGTCTTTCTTTAGGACCTTCGCATGAGAAGACTGGGCACGGCGTCTGTGCTTGGGTCCGTCCCTGCAGCGTCAACAAACCCAATGGATGAGCTCTGTCTAGCGGGTCGGCCCTGTTCACGTCACCTCCTGGAGTCGTTGGTGTTTGGGCTTCTCATGTGATAACCTCAAGAGATTCACTCGGTGCAGGCTGCCTAACCATCTTGCAGGATCATCACAAGTGTTCAGGATCAATTTCAGGCGCAACCCGCCTTGAGGTAGAGCCTCGTGAGTCCTGCGCTGGCACATGAGTGCCCATACACACCTCCTCCAGTCCTGCCGTGCAAGCCACGTGTTAGGACGGGGCTGTACACACCCCAAAGTCTCCCATCAGTGGGAGCTCCCACACACGTACTAGTGGAAGCCCCATGCTCCGTGCTAGCGGACGACACGGTCGAGGAGTGGCTATGCCCGTGCAAGAGCGGAAGCACCATGCTCCACGCTGGTGAATAAACAACCGAGGGCAGCCTAAGGGCTGCAGTAACCTCATGGGAGCCACTAGGATTGCTGCTCAGCCTCATCGCGTTGCTTTCCCCTCGGGGGAGTCGCGCGAGGGGGCTGGGCATGGGGGATATGCTCAAGCCACGCCTAGCGTACCCCACCTCGCCGGGTCCCTTAGACCTGGTCTTCGCGCGCCCCTCCCGTGCGAGAGCCCGGTGAGGAAAGGTATGGAGGGTTGTTCGTACGTCAAGGGGTACCCCTGGGCATCGCGGCCCAGGGGCCTAACTAGTCACGTAGCCCCTCACCCCTTGGTCTCGTTCTAGTGATCCGGACGCCCCAACGGCGGCTGAGGTATGCGCGGGACCGGGCCCTGCCGACGTAGAATGCTAAAATCTACACCAGCATCTCCTTCCCGAGGGCTGTTCGTACATCAAGGGGGACTTTTGAGCATCGTGACTCAGGAGCCTCACTGCTCACGTAGCCCCTCACCCCTTGGTTTCGTCCTGGTGATCCGGATGACCCAATGGCGGTTGAGGTATGCACGGGGCCATGCCCTACCGACGTAGAACACTAAAGCAAACAGAAAGGAAATCACGGAACCCTAGCAAATTAGTACAAAGCATACTGTTTCTTAAAAGCTCAAAGCATAACTTCTTACGCCTCCATGAGGCACGATAAATGTTTCAGGATTCAAATAGGGGGAAGCACTGCCTTCGAGCCACTTCCTCAACCTTGGACATCACCGTCGCCCGCCTGGGGAGGCCCGTCATCAACAACGTCGCCGCCGTCCTTGCCATTAGCCACGGCCGCAGGGTCGACGCAGAGGAACTTCTGAAGCAGGGCCTCCACCTTCTTCTTCACAGTCTCAACAGCAGCATCATGGAGATCAGGATCCACAGGTTCGAGCAACGCACCAAGGCCGATGCTGGGGTCCCGAAGATGGAGGTGGCTGAAGATGCGCGTCGCGGCCGAGGTAAAAAGTGCGCGAGCCTCTCCCTCCACCATGGGGCCCACTCTGACGATGATTCCCTCGAGCGCCGTGGCAAGCTGGGGGAGCAGTCTGGCGGAGCCCTACTCCAGTGTTGCCAGCGGCTTCTCGTACCCTTCTATTGTAGGGTGAAACACTAAGATGGAGCTTTTCACACTTGGAGGGGACAAGGATGAACACCAAGAAATCAGAAAGAGGAATTCACTCCAACAATACCCAATTACACATCCACTAGAGTAGCAACACAAGATCCACAAGTCACAACCAAAATCAAAGGAAAGATACAATGATAGAGTTCTTCCCACTCCTTAGAGATGAGGTCTTGATGATGGTAGTCTTCTCCAAGATGGAGGTCTTGGAATCCTCAAGTGGATCCTCTCCTAAGAGGCCTTGATCTCCAATGGAGGTGGTAGAAGGAGAAAATTTCACAAATATCCCATCTAATACTTTGCTAACCCTCAGCATGGTCCTAGGTACGAGTTATATATCCTTGGGGTTGAAGTAGATGAAAAGGAGGGCGAAGAGGCAATCTCAGCCGGCCATCCTGGGAGGCCCGTGCGCACGGGGTCCCTTGCGTGCGGTACACGCCCATGTGATGACACACAAGTATAGGGGATCAATTGTAGCTCTTTTCAGTATGTAAGAGTGTCAAACTCAATGAGGAGCAGAAGGAAATGAGAATTGGTTTTCAGTAAGGTATTGTCTACAGGTACTGAAATTGTAAGTAGCGAGTAGTTTTATAGCAAGATAATTTGTAACGAGCAAGTAACGATAATAGTAAAAAAAATGCAGCAAGGTAGCCCAATCCTCTTTTAGGCAAAGGATAGGCCAAAACAGTCTCTTATGATAAGCAAAGCGTTCTTGAGGGTTCACGAGAATTTTATCTAGTCACTTTCATCATGTTGGTTTGATTTGTGTTCACTACTTTGATAATTTGATATGTGGGTGGACCGGTGCTTAGGTGTTGTTCTTACTAGAAAAAACCTCCTACTTATGATTAACCCTCCCGCAAGCATCCGCAACTACGAGAAAAGTATTAAGAATAAATTCTAACCATAGCATTAAACTTTTGGATCCAATCGGTCCCTTACGAAATAGAGCATAAACTGGGGTTTAAGATTTTGTCACTCTCGCAACCCACCATCTAATTTCTACTCCACAATGCATTCCCTTAGGACCAAATATGGTCAAGTGTCATGTAGTCGACGTTCACATGACACCACTAAGGGAATAACAACATTCATACTATCAAAATATCAAACACATATCAAGTTCACATGATTTCTCCCGTGAACTCAAGAACAAAAGTAACTACTCACAAATGACAAACATGTTCTTGATCAGAGGAGTACTAAATAGCATAATGGATTTGAACATATAATCTTCCACCAAGTAAACCATATAGTGATCAACTACAAGATGTAATCAACACTACTACCTACAAGTACCACTCTATAGTTCCGGTAACAAGATTGAACACAAGAGATGAACTAGGGCTTGAGAGGAGATGGTGTTGTTGAAGATGTTGATGGAGGTTGCCCTCTCCAAGATGGGAGAGTTGTTGGTGATGACGTCGACGATGATTTCCCCCTCTCGGAGGGAAGTTCCCCTGGTGGAATCGCTCCGCCAGAGGCCAAAAGTGCTCCTACCCAAGTTCCGCCTCGAGGCGGCGGCGCTTCGTCCCGAAAGTCCTCCTCTTATTTTTCTTGGTCAAAATGACTTATATACCAGAAGATGGGCACCGGAGGTGGGCTGAGGAGGCCAAAACCCACCAGGGCGTGCCTGGCGTGCCCAGGTGGGTTATGCCCACCTGGTGGCCCCCTCTGGTATTTATTGGCTCCAATATTTCTTAAATAATCCATAAAAATCTCCATGAAGTTTCAGCTCATTTGGAGTTGTGCAGAATAGGTGGCCTGATGTAGCTTTTCCAGGTCCAGATTTCCAACTGCCGGAATTCTCCCTCTTGGTGTGTTCCTTGCAAATTATGAGAGAAAAGGCACTATAATTACTCCAAAAAGCATTATTATGGATAAAAACATTATAAATATAACTGTAGGAAAACATGATGCAAAATGGACGTATCAACTCCCCCGAGCTTACACCTCGCTTGTCCTCAAAGGAAAACCGACATCGAAAAGATGTCCTCATGCGTTGAGGGAGAGGTGTCGGTAAAAACAAAATACAGACATAGAAGCATCCTGTTGATTAATATAACATCAACAAAATTAAACATAGGACTTTTATCATAGGACTTTTATCATATACTTCTCATGAAAAAGTAATAGTTCATCACACAATCGAAGTATAAAGAAAAGCTCTATTAGAAACCAACAAACTATGTTCTCAGTCTACTTTGCAACTACAATTCATCATCTTTTCAGGAAGGGTCACTTGTTGGAGCCTTTCGGCAAGTCCACATACTCAACCATCATATAGTCTTCTATGATTCCTAACACTCACCTTGTACCCATGAGCAAAACGTTTCAACCGGACACTCTGACAGATAGGGGCTTATAGTTTCGCCTCCCAACATACTCACCTCAAGGATGATGCCAACAATAATAACTCATGCCATCTATATTCAGCTGGACATATGTGCCTAGATCTTTCCTCACCACATGATGCTTGCCAAAGGAGAAAAATAAAAGGAATAGAGAGAAAAACTTTGACTCTTTACATAAAAGTAAAAGATATGCCCTTCGTAGAGGGAAGCAGAGGTTGCCATGCGCTTATTTGTTTGTATGCTCAATCCCTTAGTGCAAGAGAATGTCACGTTGTATTGCCCCTTAAGATGACAACCTTTATTATGCAGTCTGTAGCTTTTATTCTTTGTCATCCAAGTTTGTACAACGCTCAATTTTCTCTTACACTAAATGATATCACACTTTTAGAAGCAATTTTTATTGCCTTTTTGCACCGATGACAACTTACTTGAGGGATCTTGCTCAATCCCTAGGTAGTTATGGTGGACACTTGAAAAATATTTGGGTTTAAGGGTTTTTGGATGCACAAGTAGTATCTCTATGTAGTGCGAAATTTTTGGCTAGCAAGATAGGGGCAAGCATCACATGTTAAAGGATCTATGACAATATGACTTCTATGTGAATATAAACAAACATAAATCATCAATTTGTATTCCTTGTCCAATGTCAACAATTTTGGCATATAATATTTTTATGAGGGCTCACAATCGTAAAAGATTTCTAGGATAGTATGTCTATATGTGAATCTTCTCTTCCCTTATTAATTCTTTCATGAGTTGCACCATTGACTAATGCTATGTTTGTCAATCTCTAATAAAATTTTCTACTTATACATTTCCTTATGTGGTGCCATCACCTACCATAGGAGTAGTATATAATTTTATTGAATTATTTCCTTTCTCTTTTCTTTTTTATTTAATTTATTTATTTGCAACATGAAATTAAAGAAAGCAAAAACTCAAACTAACTTTATTATATAACTTGCACACGATTACAAGGATAGATCACTAAGCAAACTCTCAAGGAAGAAAGGATCGAACTAAAATAAGTAAAGGCAAAAAGATAGTGGGATGATACGATACCGGGGCACCTCCCCAAGCTTGGGGGAAGCCAAGGGGAGTGCCCATACCCGATACTCAGTTCGCCTTTGGTGGTAAAAAATATGATGGTGATGAAGGAGAGATCTTCTCCTCGGATTTCCATGGCAATGGCCCACCATCATAAGAGGAGGAGTGAGTCTCACGAGTCCTACAACCTGCAGCCAAACTCATACCTTTATACCTTGCCTCATATTCAAAGACTTGGTTTTGGAGATCATAAATCTGTCTTTGGAGAAAGTTGATTTGCTCATTGAGGGTGAAGATGATGTCCTTCATGGGCTTGCCATCCATCTTGAGATCATGGGAAAGGAACGTGATCATGAGGTGATTGGCATTGAGCCCACACTCCATTCCCTTGCACCGGAAGACGTCTTGCTCCACAGCTTCAAGCCTGGCCTCCACGATTCCCATCCCCTTGGGACACGACATATCGCGGAGGTGAAGCACCGCCTCATGCATCTAGATGACCTGAGGGTGCTGCACCACTTCCCGCAAATATGGGTTGATGACGTTCTTGAAGAACTTGTCCTTGGAGGAGCTTGAAGAGGCCATGACATATGGGATCTGATAGAATACATCAAGGAAAAAGAGAATAGAAGATTTCTCCACGATACAGTGATCAACAAGTTGGGAAGTATATATAGATTTTTTTTATCTTGGAGGACAAGTATATGGAAGAAAAACGGAGTACGGAAGGTGTCCCAGGTGGGCACAACCCACCTATGCGCGCCAGGCAGCCTGGCGCGCCCTGGTGTCTTGTGCCCACCAGGGGACGCTTCCTGGAAGTTTCTTTATTTCCAAAATTTTAAAATATTCCAAAACTAATAAAAAATATTTTTGTGGATTTCTCGGAGTCCGTTTACTTACGTATCACATACCTCTTTATTTTCACGATTCTGGAGTGTTCCGAAAGGACTCTTTTATGTGCTCTTCCGGTGTCAAAGTTTGGATAATATTACTTTCAACATTAATAGGCGTACCTGAGATATAATGTTTTTTGTTGCCCATGGACAACCTTCGGGTTAGTACCTTTGAAGTTATTTATTTTGTTGGCTCTAGACTGATAAACCTCCTCGATGACATATGGGCCTTCCCATTTCGTGAGGAGCTTCCCTGCAAAATATCTAAAATGATTTTTGTACAAAAGAACATATTATCCAACTTTAAACTCACACTTTTGAATTCTTTTGTCATGCCATCTTTTAACTTTTTATTTGAATAACTTTGCATTCTCATAAGCTTGGGTTCTCCATTCATCTAAGGAGCTTATATCAAATAGCCTCTTTTCACCATCAAGTTTGAAACCATAGTTGAGTTCTTTAACTACCCAATAAGCTTTATGTTCTAACTCAAGAGGCAAATGACAAGCTTTTCCATAGACCATTTTATAAGGAGACATACCATAGGATTTTTATATGCTGTTCTATAAGCCCAAAGTGCATCATCTAATTTCTTAGACCAATTCTTCCTGGACCTATTAACAGTCTTTTGCAAAATTAATTTTATTTCTCTATTGCTAAGTTCAACTTGACCACTAGACTGAGGATAGTAGGGTGATGCAATTATATGGTTAACATCATACTTAGAAAGCATCTTACGGAAAGCACCATGAATAAAGTGTGAACCACCATCAGACATTAAATATCTAGGGACTCCAAACCTTGGGAAAGTAACTTCCTTAAGCATTTTAATAGAGTTGTTGTGATCAGCACTACTGGTTGGAATAGCTTCTACCCATTTAGTAACATAATCAACAGCAACCAAAATATGTGTATACCCATTAAAGGAAGGAAAAGGTCCCATGTAATCAAATCCCCAAACATCGAATGGTTCAACAACAAGTGAATAATTCATAGGAATTTCTTGATGCTTACCGATATTACCTATTCTTTGACATTCATCACAAGAAGAGGCAAACTTACGGGCATCCTTAAAGAGAGTAGGCCAATAAAATCCAGATTGCAATACCTTGAGAGTAGTTCTATCTCCAGCATGATGCCCTCAATAAGCTTCGGAGTGACATTTCCGTAGGATTTGTCCTTGTTCATGCTCAGGTACAAAACGTCTAATAATACCATCTACTCGTTTATAAAGATGTGGGTCATCCCAAAAGTAATGTCTCAAATCATAGAAGAATTTTTTCTTTTGGTGGTACGTAAAGCTATGTGGTAAATATTTAGCAACAATGTAGTTAGCATAGTCAGCATACCAAGGAGTACTATGAGAAACATTTATTGCAGCTAACTGCTCATCAGGAAAACTATCATCAATAGGTAGTGGGTCATCAAGCACGTTTTCAAGCCTAGACAAATTATCAGCTACGGGGTTCTCAGCTCCTTTTCTATCAATGATATGTAAATCAAATTCTTGTAACAAGAGAACCCAACGAACAAGTCTAGGTTTATCATCTTTCTTTTCCATAAGATATTTAATAGCAGCATGGTCTGTGTGAATAGTTCCTTTGGAATCAACAATATAAGATCTAAATTTATCACAAGCAAACACCACTGCTAAGAATTCTTTTTTAGTAGTGGCATAATTTCTTTGAGCACTGTCTAGAGTTTTACTAACATAATGCATAACATTAAGTTTCTTATCAATTCTTTGTCCTAGAACAGCATCAACAACATAATCACTAGCATCACACATAATTTCAAAGGGCAAGTTCCAATCAGGTGGTTGAACAATAGGTGCAGATGTTAAGGCTTTCTTTAGTGTTTCAAAGGCTTCTAAACAATCATCATCAAAAACAAAATGAATATCCTTTTGCAAAAGATTAGTAAGAGGCCTAGAAATTTTAGAAAAGTCTTTGATAAATCTCCTATAGAAACCAGCATCACCTAGGAAACTACAAATACCTTTGATGTCCTTAGGACATGGCATTTTCTCAATCGCATCAACCTTAGCTTGGTCCACTTCAATACCTCTTTCAGAAATTTTATGACCCAAGACAATGCCTTCATAAACCATAAAGTGTCACTTTTCCCAATTCCAAACAAGATTTGTTTTTCACATCTCTGCAAAACTCGCTCAAGATTGCTTAAACAATCATCAAAAGACTTACCATAAACAGAAAAGTCATCCATGAAAACCTTAACAATCTTTTAACAACAACCTGAGAATATATCAGTCATACATCTTTGAAAGGTAGCAAGTGCATTACATAAACCAAAAGGCATACGTCTATAAGCATAATTTCCAAAGGGACAAGTAAAAGTAGTCTTTTCTAGATCAGGTAAAGAAATAGGTATTTGTGAAAAGCCAGAGTATCCATGTAGGAAGAAAAAGTGTGTGTGCTTAGATAATCTTTCAAGCATTTGATCAATAAAAGGAAAGGGGTAATGATCTATTCTAGTTGCTTTGTTTAATTTTCTGTAATCAATTACCATTCTATAGCCTGTAACAATTCTTTGTGGAATAAGTTCATTCTTAGCATTAGGAACAACACTAATACCTCCTTTATTAGGGACACAATGAACAGGACTTACCGATCTACTATCAGCTATAGGATAGATTATACCTGCTTCCAGAAGTTTTAAGATTTCTGTTCTTACCACTTCCTTCATTTTTGGATTCAACCGACATTGGTGATCAACAATGGGTTTAGCATCAGGTTCCATATTAATTTTGTGCTGACATAGAGTGGGACTAATGCCCTTTAAATCATCAAGAGTATATCCAATACCAGCCCGATGCTTCCTTAGAACTTTCAATAATCTTTCTTCTTCATGTTCTGAAAGGTTAGCACTAATAATAACAGGATATATCTTCTTTTCATCGAGGTAAGCATATTTCAAAGTGTCCGACAATTGTCTTAATTCCAACACAGGATCACCTTTAGGTGGAGGAGGACCTCCTAGAGTTTCAATAGGCAAATTGTGTTTAAGCAGAGGACGTTATTCAAAGAAAACCTTATCTATTTCATTTCTTTCATGCATATGTAAACTATTTTCATGGTCTAGCAAATATTGTTCTAAAGGATCAGTAGGTGGAACAACAATAGAAGCAAGACCAATTAATTCATCCTTACTAGGAAATTCTTTTTCATGATGATTTCCACTAAACTTGGAGAAATTAAAATCATGAGACTCATCACCAAAGCTAACACCAACAGTTTGTTTCTTACAATCTATCTTAGCATTAACTGTATTCAAGAAAGTTCTACCAAATATAATGGGACAAAACTCATCTTGTGGGGAACCAGGAACAAGAAAATCAGTAGGGTATTTTACTTTCCCACACACTACTTCAACATCTCTAACAATCCCAATTGGTGATATAGTGTCTCTATTAGCAAGTTTAGTAGTAACATCTATTTCTTCAATCTCAGCAGGTGCTATGTATTTCATAATTTCTTCGTATAAAGTGTAAGGAATAGCACTCACACTAGCACCCATGTAACATAAACCATGATAATAGTGATCTCCTATTTTAACTGAAATAACAAGCATGCCAACGACATGTCTATGTTCATCTTTTTTACCAGGTTTAGCAATTCTAGCAGCTTCTTTACAGAAGTAAATAACATGCCCATCCATATCTTCTTCTAGGAGATCTTTAACCATAGCAGTACTAGGTTCAAGTTTAGTTTCTTCATCAGGTTTAGGTGTTCTAATATAGATTTTGTTAACCATGGTTGAAACTTTAGCATGTTCCTTTATCCTAACAGGGAAAGGTGGTTTCTCAATATAAGTAGAAGGAACAACTGGATCAACATTATAAAGTATAGTTTATTCTTTAACTGGTACTGTCTCTTTAATTTCTTCTTTAATAGGTGGGTGATATTTAAACCACTTCTCCTTAGGGAGTTCAACATGAGTAGCAAATGGTTCACAAAAGGTGGCTACTATCTCAGAGTCAAGACCATATTTAGTGCTAAAATTTTGAAAAGCATCGACATCAATAAAAGATTTAACACAATCACACTTAATACCTAACTCTTTACCTTCGCCGAGTTCCCAATCTTCAGAGTTGCGTTTAATTCTTTCCAAAAGATCCCACCGGAATTCAATAGTCTTCTTCATAAATGAACCAAGAAGTATCAAGCATGGTTTGATCATTACGAGAAAGCCGGGCATGAAAATTCTGGATAATAATTTCTCTTGAGAGCTCATGATTGGGGCATGAATATAACATTGACTTAAGCCTCCCCCAAGCTTGAGCGATACTTTCTCCTTCACAAGGCCAAACATTATATATATAATTTTGATCATGATGAACTAGATGCATAGGATAATTTTTTTGGTGGAACTCCAATTTCAAACAATTCCAATTCCATTATCCAATATCATCACATAGCCTATACCATGCCAATGCTTTTCCCTTCAAAGATAAAGGGAAAACCTTTTTCATAACTTCATCCCTGGGTAAACCTGCAAGCTTAAACAATCCACAAATTTGTTCCACATATACCAAGTGCATATCAGGATGTTCGATTCCTTCTCCTGCATAAGGATTAGTTAGCAGTTGTTCTATCATACCCAAAGGAATTTCATATTCAATATTTTCAGTAGGTGCAGTAGGTTGAGGGGTTGCTAATTTTGGTTCTGGACGAGGTGAAGATACCACAAACAAACTCGTCAAAGGATTGTTTTCCATAGTAACAAGTGACAATAAACTTCAGCACACTATATAAATGTTTCCTTACAAAATTCGACTTACCAAAGGCGCTTCACTCCCCGACAACGGAGCCAGAAAATAGCCTTGATGACCCACAAGTATAGGGTATCAATTTTAGCTCTTTTCGTTAAGTAAGAGTGTCGAACCCAACGAGGAGCAGAAGGAAATGACAAGTGGTTTTCAGTAAGGTATTGTGTGCAAGTGCTAAAATTGTAAGTAGCGAGTAGTTTGATAGCAAGATAATTTGTAACGAGAAAGTAACGATAATAGTTACAAAAGTGCGGCAAGGTTGTCCAATCCTTTTGAGGCAAAGTACAGGCCAAAAAGGTCTCTTATTATAAGCAAAGCGTTCTTGAGGGTTCACGGGAATTTCATCTAGTCACTTTCATCATGTTGATTTGATTTGTGGTCACTACTTTGATAATTTGATATGTGGGTGGACCGGTGCTAAGGTGCTGTTCTTACTTGAAAAAACCTCCAACTTATGATTAACCCTCCCGCAAGCATCCGCAACTATGAGAAAAGTATTAAGAATAAATTCTAACCATAGCATTAAACTTTTGGATCCAATCGGTCCCTTACGGAATAGCGCATAAACTGGGGTTTAAGCTTCTGTCACTCTCACAACCCACGATCTAATTGCTACTCCACAATGCATTCTCTTAGGCCCAAACATGGTGAAGTGTTATGTAGTCGACGTTCACATGACATCACTAAGGGAATAACAACATTTATAGTATCAAAATATCAAACACATATCAAGTTCACATGATTACTTGCAACATGATTTCTCCCATGACCTCAAGAAAAAAGTAACTAATCACAAATGATAAACACGTTCATGATCAGAGGAGTATTAAATAGCATAATGGATCTGAACATATAATCTTCCACCAAATAAACCATATAATAATCAACTATAACATGTAATCAACACTACTAGTCACCCACAAGTACCAATCTATAGTTCCGGTACCAAGATTGAACACAAGAGATGAACTAGGGTTTGAGAGGAGATGGTGCTGTTGAAGATGTTGATGGAGATTGCCCCCCCCCCCAATATGGGAGAGTTGTTGGTGATGATGATGACAATGATTTCCCCCTCCGGGAGGGAAGTTCCCCTAGCGGAATTGCTCCGCCGAAGGGCAAAAGTGCTCCTACCCAAGTTCCGCCTCGAGGTGGCGGAGCTTCGTCCCGAAAGTCCTCCTCTTGTTTTTTCTAGGTCAAAATGACTTATATACCAGAAGATGGGCACCAGAGGTGGGTCGAGGAGGCCACAACCCACCAGGGCGCGCTTGGGGGCCTGGCGCGCCCAGGTGGGTTGTGCCCACCTGGTGGCCCCCTCTGGTGTTTATTGGCTCCAATATTTCTTAAATAATCCATAAAAAATCTCTATGAAGTTTTAGCTCATTTGGAGTTGTGCAGAAAATAGGTGGCCTGGTGTAGCTTTTCCAGGTCCAGATTTCCAGCTGCCGGAATTCTCGCTCTTGGTGTGTTCTTTGCAAATTATGAGGGAAAAGGCATTAGAATTACTCCAAAAAGCATTATTATGGATAAAAACATTATAAATAACAATATGAAAACATGATGAAAAAATGGCGTATGACCATGCGCATGGGGTGCTACAGTCGTAGCTCCCTGTGTTGCCCGCGGGCATGGGGTCTTGGGGGCCTGTGCGCACGGGGTCGCATGGGACCTTCTGTCCTGCTGCTCTTTGGCTCCTTGCTCGTTCGTGCGGCCTTGAGGTGATTCTACTTGTGCTTGGTAATGTTCCTCAGCTGCTTGGAGGGGTACCTCTTAGTACCTAATCATGCATAGGGTATTTTGGTGAATTAGCAACCAAATCTCATTCACGTCCATGTGCTAGTCAAGTAGGAAGGAGTTCACCTCGGTTTTCATTGCGCGTGCTCGAGCTCTTGTCATAGGTCCATGTGGGGCTTGATGTGTTGGTTTAGAGTCCATCGGGATGATGGAGGGATGCTCCATATCATCTCCCCCCTTGGGAGAGATCCATCCACGGATCGTGATCTTCATCACGATGGTACTTGGCCATGTCTTTGACGTTGAAGATGTCGCTTACGTTGTACTTGTCGCGTGGGATGTCAATCTTGTAAGCATTGTCATTGTAGCATGCTAGCACCTTGAATGTCCCGTCATCTCATGGTAGTAGCTTTGATTTGCGCTCGTTGGGAAAGCGGTCTTTGCGAAGATGAAGCCATATGAGATCTCCTGGTTGGAACACCATTGGTGTCTTGTTGATGTTTAGCTTGGTGGAGATGAGATGTACTTGACGCTCGATCGTTTCGCTTGTATCTTCATGCATTTTCTTGAGAAAACATGCTCTTGCACTTGCATCCATGTTTGCGCATTCTTGGAGCGGAAGAGGTAGGATGTCCAATGGGGACAATGGGTTGAAGCCATAGACAACCTCGAAGGGGGACTTGCCGGTAGTAGTGTGTCGTGCTCGATTGTAGGCGTACTCAGCGATGGGTAAGCACTCCTCCCACTCCTTGATGTTCTTCTTGATCAACACACGTAGGAGAGTAGATAGCGTCCGGTTGGGACTTCCGTTTGGCCATTGGTTTGAGGATGATAGGCCGTTGAGATTAGAAGCTTGATGCCGAGCTTGGCGCAAATGGTCTTCCAAAAGTAGCTTAAGAACTTGACATCCCGGTCCGACACAATGGTCCTTGGCACTCCATGCAACCTCAAGATTTCTCTACAAAAAAGATTAGCAACATGTGAAGCATCGTCTATCTTGTTGCATGGTATGAAATGTGCTATTTTTGAGAATTGGTCCACAACAACAAAGACGGAATCGTTTCCATTGCGAGTTCTAGGCAAAAGAAGCACGGAATCCATACTAATATCCTCCCATGGTTGATATGGAATCGGAAGTGGCATATGTAGACCATGCGATTGTGCTTTGGATTTAGCTTTGCAACTTGTAGAGCATTCGTTGTGAAGCATGCCACGTCGCGCAACATCTTTGGCCAAAAGTACTTGAAGGAGAGTGCGGTGAAGGTCTTGTCGCGTCCAAAATGTCCCATAGTCCACCTTCTCGAGCCTATTGCAAAAGAAACAAACATAGAGAAGACTCGGGTATACAAAGTTTGTTAGCACGCATAAGGTAGCCATCTTTGAGATAAAAGTTCTCCCAATAAGTGTGAGTAAGACATTGGGCATAAGGAAGTGCAAAAGAAGGATCATTTGCATAAAGATCTTTAAAAATATGCTCAAAGCTAATAACATTCAACTCTAGTTGAGTAACAAGCATGCATATGTGGGAAAGAGCATCCGCCACAACATTTTCTTTGCCCTTATTGTACTTTATTGCGTAAGGAAAAGACTCAATAAATTCATTCCATTTAGCTTGCCATTTATTCAACCTAGTTTGACCTTTTGAGATACTTAAGTGTCTCATGATCGGTATGTGTGACAAATTCATGTGGGTGAAGATAATGCTCCCAAAAATGTAATACTCGCACTAAAGCATACAATTCTTTGTCATAAATAGGATAGTTAAGTTGAGCATCGGAAAGTTTTTTGCTAAAATATGCAACGGCTCGCTTTTCTTGCATCAAAACTCCACCAATCCCATGACCGCTGGCATCGCAATGAACCTCAAAAGTTTTGGTGAAATCGGGTAATACAAGAATTGGGGCATGTGTAAGCAAAGATTTGAGCTCATCAAATGCGGTAGATTGAGATGGTCCCAAAACAAAAGGTGTATTTTTCTTACTCAAAGCATGCAACTATGCAGCAATAGTGCTAAAGTCTTTCACAAAGCAACAATAAAAACACGCTATACCAAGGAAACTACGCACTTGTTGCAAATTAGTGCGTTGGGGCCAAGTTTTAATTGCTTCAATTTTAGACTCATCTACATGAACTCTCATGGAAGACACAACAAAGCCCAAGAAAACGTTCTTGTCAACACGAAAAGTGCATTTATCCATATTAGCATAGAGAAGTTCTTTTCTAAGTGTTTGCAAAATGGCCCTAATATGATTCACATGCTCTTTGAGGGACTTGCTAAACACAAGAATGTCGTCAAAGTAGACACTACAAAACAAATACACTTCCGTGATGATACGTCGTTGTCATAGTAGGTCACATTTTCTGTCGCATGTACATCCATGACGATTTTATGATAGAATCAAAATAGTCATATGTGTGCTATCGTAGAAGTGTTCCATGACATTACCAAAATTATCATCACGAAAGTCTCCACTTCCATGACGATAAATTGCGCGTCATAGAAGTGCTTTCGTCAAGGGTGACCGACACATAGCATCCACCGTAATAGGTCGACATTAAGCTATCGGGTCCGGTTTTGGATCCGATAACCCGTTAACAGCTCAGACCAATGGGGATTTTCCACGTGTAAAATTCTCATTGGCCAGAGGAAACACGTGTTGGCTCACTATAATGCCCCGAGTCCGATGCGCCAGGTGTCTTCCAATTATACGTCATCGTTTCCATTTCATTTGCTTGCATGTTGCATCTTACCATGTCATCATGTGCATCTCATCATCATGTTTTCAAAACTTGCATCCATTCGGGTCTCCCAGTTCCTTTCATTGTCTGTTATGAGCCCAACCACACTCGCACATGCCCACGGCACGTCCAAAATATTATTTTATAAGTGGCCGGAAAATGTTCTCGGAATGGGATGAAAGTTGGCGTGGGGTGTTGCTATGTTGTTAGTAGGCCTCCTGCCAAGTTTCATCGCATTTGGAGTTCATTTGATGCCCCAACGGATATCTATAGCGGCATTATAGTCGGTCAAACCATCGGACGTTTTCGGTCTCTGGAAACCTTGACGGGCTGCATTTCTGTCTCTCTCTTCTCAGCCCGAGACCTCTCCTACACAGCCCACTAACCCCACCTAGGTCCAACCAACCCCCCCCCCTCGACCGTTGCTGTCCGATCGTGACGGAGGGTCCGGAAACCCCTCAAACCCTAACCCTGCCTATAAAAGGAAACCCCTCCTTCCAAATCTGGACATTCCTTCCCCTCCTCCTCGATTTCTATGCCACCCTAATTATCAGCCGCCGCCTTCCACCTTCTCCTCAGAAATCCGCGTCCAGGCAGCCCCTCAACATCACTTGTCACCATCCCACGGGCCACCGCCGCCGTCCCCGCTGTCCCGGGCCTATGGGAGCACGCCACATCTCCCCCGTCGCTTCCTCGCCGCCGAGGCCCGCCCGACCCATGTTCAGCCCGCGCTGGGCCGAAGCGGGCCTGAATCTTGCCGCCGCCTGGCTCTCCCTGCTCCCAAGTGGCCCGCTCGATCTGGATCGGGAGCATCCCGATCCCGAGCTTCCCCGCGCCGCCGCTTGACCCTGTCACCCCGGCTCTGTCCGCCCCTCGCCGGAGTTGAGGACCTCGCCACCCAGTCTCGTCCTTCCCCTCCTATATCTCCCCCATCTCCCCATCCCTCTTGCTGCAGGAGGCCGCCGCCACTGCTGGTGCTCACCGACGACCTCGTCGCCGTCCAAGTCCCGTCCACCGCCACCGGATCCGACTAGAATGGGTCAGGAGGGATCGGATCCGTCCACCCCTGCTTCAATCCGACCCTCTGGCCTACCTTCACCCATCCCAGGCGCCGGTGACGAGCTGCCCCTACCTCCCGGTGTCGTCTTTGCTTCGAGGAGAGGCCGATGACAGAGTGCCTCCTTGGCCCAGCCTCGTGGGCCACGGCCTTGGCCCACCGCAGTGCGCGGCCCAGCGCGCCCGACCTTCCTATCCTCTTTCCTTCCTAGGCCGAGCCCACATGGTGAGCCTCATGCTAAACCCCGCCCTGTGCGCAAGTTTGCTATATTACGCCCGGTCATGTTTTTTTTTCCTGAAATTGACTAACTCCCCAGATCTCAACATCATGCATGCCTGTTTGCCATGTCATATCTATGTGCATGTTGCTCCGTTTTGTGTGAATGATATGTCGAAATGTTCATCTTGTGATGGTCTACATGATGGTGTGCTTTGAATGCATGTTAGGATGCATTATGCCATGTTAATCCCTGTTGCAAGAGTGCTATATGATGTTAACTGCTGAAAGTTGTCAGAACTTGCTGTTTTGCCTTTTTCATTGCATTTTGTGTGTGTATCTGTTGTGCATCATGTCTACATGTTTTAGGAGAATATTCATACCATATTAAAGTGGTGCAATCCATGTATTTTTATGTGCCTTGTGGTGACTAGCACCAGCTTCTGAAGTGTGCTACTTAATGTTGCTGATTCCTGTGACTTAGTGGTTTTGCAAAGTCTGTACTGTAACATTATGTTGCTATGTTGACTTGTTGCCACAAGTAGATCCATGCATATTTTGGTGAACTTGAGTACAGGTGTTTTGATGTCCATGTTATGCTCTATCATGCGATGCGTTTTAATGCCTCATAGAGGCCTTGTAGCATATGTTTTCATTGCCATGAACATGCCTATATGATGTTCTAGTTTTCTGTTAACTTCATGATGACATGTTGTGAGCTTGATATTGATCAACCTATGCTTCTTTTGGAGATGTTCCAATTACATGAACTTAAGTATGCTATGATTACTTTGTCCACATGCCAAGTTTGTTAATTTAGGACTTCATATGACATCTGTCCCAAGCTTGCAAACATGTTATGTTGTTGTTGTGTATCACTTGCTGAAACTGTTACAACATTCAATCTTGTCTTGATGGTTCCCACTAGTCCATAAGCCATATGGTTATGATGCCTTTATGTTATTTGCTCTTTGTTATGAGTACTTTGATGCCATGTCCTTGGTTGTCATCATAACTTGCTGTAGCTTGTCTCTGTCTTGCTCTCAAGTTGCCATCATGCTAAATCCGTCATCCTGTTAACATCATGTTCCTTTTTTCAAGCATCATTGTGAGTACTCCATGCTTCATATGAATTTGTGCCCATGGACTAAGTTGAATTATATCATGTCTACTACATTCCCATGTCTTTTGCATGTTTATTAAAGTTGCTATGCCTGCTATTATGTGCCTCCAATGTCAGCATCATAATGTTATGTGTTGCATTCCCAAATTTCCTCTAAGTATGAGAATCATCTTATATCATGTTGCATCTTGTCTTGTTGATTGTCATTGATCTATGGGTCGCATGGAGATGCTTAGTAATCATGTTTTGCCATGTATAACCTGTACTTTAATGCCATGCTTTTCTTGTTATGTTCCTGCACTATATCATCATTGTTTCATGCCTCCAACATGCCAGCATGTTATACCTGCTCACATGTATGCCCTGTTTTTCACTGTCATAATCTGTGTTATTAAGTTGCTTTTTGCATTTATCAGCTTGGTTGAATATTGATGCCTATGAACTGAACATTAAACGTTATTTGAAGCATGTTGTCTGTACTTTGAGTGCATATCAAGTTTATGCCCATATGTTTCATGTAGCTTGTTGTTTCCTTGATTGCAAAGTGCTTAGTTGTTGTTTTGGGCAGATTGTGTTTGACTCTTGTATTGAATGTATGTGTTGAACTGTTGCTCCATTTTGAGCATGCTCTTTATGAACTTGCTTAGTTTTGCATGTAGTTTCATGTTACCTTGTTGCATCCATGTTTTGGAGTGATTGTGATGTTGTTTTGCTTGCATTTGCATCAATTCCATGTTTAACTTGTTTTGCTCATATCTTCTAGGCCGTAGCTCCGAATTAAACAAACTTTATATGTAACTTGACTAGAAAATCATGTAGATCATCTTGGTGCATTTTAACTTGATGTTTAACAACTTCAACATTGTGTTCTAATTATATCTGGACCAATTTCGAAATCTGCATATGAAGACTTACCGGAATTGTTATATGTTGTTTCCGGCCTCATTTAAATTTGCTTTGATGTGTTGTTCTTGTATGCATCATCTCTTGCCATGAGTAGCATCATGTAGACTTGCCATGCATCATACTTGGTTGAGCATCATGTCATGTTTATGTGCTTGTGTGTTTACCATGTTGTTTGCTTCTTTCGGGTTGTGCTCCTTCTCGATAGTTCCTGTTTCGTTGCGATTGTGAGGATTCGTTCGACTACATGGATTCATCTTCTTCATGGACTCGTTCTTCTTCCTAGCAGGATTTCAGACAAGATGACCCGTCACCTTGGATCTCACTACTATCTTTGCTATGCTAGTTTTCTCATTGCTATCGCTATGTCGTGCTACCTACCACTTGTTTATCAAGCCTCCCAAATTGCCATGAAAGCCTCTAACCTTTTCACCCTTCCTAGCAAACCGTTGTTTGGCTATGTTACCGCTTTGCTGAGCCCCTCTTATAGTGTTGCTAGTTGCAGGTGCAGTTGCAGGTTGTTCCATGTTGGGACATGGATTTTCATGGATATCATGGGATATCACAATATCTCTTATTTAATTAATGCATCTATATACTTGGTAAAGGATGCAAGGCTCGACCTTATGCTTGGTGTTTTTTTCCACTCTTGCCGCCCTAGTTTCCATCATACCGGTGTTATGTTCCTTGATTTTGCGTCCCTAACACGATGAGGGGTATGGGACCCTCTTGACAGTTAATTTTGAATAAAACTCCTCCAGTAAGGCCCAACCTTGGTTTTAACATTCGCCTAATAACAACCTAAACTTTTCCTAGGGAGTTATGGACCCAAGGATCATCTTTATTCAGACCCCCCTGGGCCAGTGCTTCTTTAAATGTTGGTCCGAACTGAGTAGACTGCGGGGCCACCTCGAGGAAACTTGAGGGTTGGTTTTACTTGTAGGATGTCTCATCCGGTGTGCCCTGAGAACGAGATATGCGCCTCTCCTATCGGGATTTGTCGGCACATTCGAGCGGTCTTGCTGATTTTTTTTACCATTGTCGAAATGTGTTGTGCACCGGGATTCCAAGTCTGATCGGGTTTCCCGCGATGGAGGATTGTCTCCGTGGATCATGAGCTTGTCATGGGCTAAGTTGGGACACCCCTGCAGGGTTTAAACTTTCGAGAGCCGTGCCTGCATGTATGTGGCAGATGGGAATTTGTTAATATCCGGTTGTAGAAGGCTTGAAGTTAACTCAATTAAAATACACCAACCGTGTTGGGTAACCGTGATGGTCTATTTTTGGGAAGTTCGAGAAGAGAACACGGTTGTGTTATGCTTGGACGTAAGTAGTTCAGGATCACTTATTGATCGTTACTAGTGGGCGAACGTTTGCGTAGTTTCTCATCTTACTCTTGTATTCGTAAGTTAGCCACCATATTTTGCTTAGTCGCTGTTGCAACCTCACCACTTTACCCCCATCCCTACCTACTAAGCTTTGCTAGTCTTGATACCCATGGTGATGGGATTGCTGAGTCCTCGTGGCTCACAGATTACTACACCAACAGTTGTAGGTACAGGTTTATGCGATGTTCATGATGTGAGAGCAATGTTTTGATTGTGTTGGAGTTCTTCTTCTTCTTCGTCGATCTCGGGATAGGTTCCTGGTCGGCAGCCTGGGCTAGCAGGGTGGATGTCGTTTGAGCTTCTGTTTGTGATTCATCTGTAGTCGGATGTTGTCTTATTTACGATGTATTAATGTATTCTTGTGGAATTGTATGTCTTTTGTATGTATCCCAACTATTATGTAACGGTTTGATGTAATGATATCCACCTCGAAAAAGCGTGTCAATATAAGGTTCTATCCTTGGTGGGACCTTCGAGTCTCTTTAGGATAGTATCGCATATTGGGCGTGACACTCACCGTTGGGACAGATGTCATCCACTCATTGGACAGGAGGCGCCTATGATACGTCGACACGTGTCATGGCCCAACAGAGGCCCATTCTGGTGAAATGGCCGGCCCGTTTGACTTGCTCAAAAGGTAACGGGCCAGTCCACGGAAAGCCTGTTAACGACCTGATCGTATATAGCCCATTTATGACCCACTAACCCCCGGCCCATTATGGCCTATCGGAATTAAGCCCAGTAGCTTCATCTGGGCTGTCCAATATGATTCCAACCCGTTGTAACTTCCGGCCCATGTATGGCCCATGATGTCTTTCGGCCCATATGAGGCCCTTTGTAACTCTCGGCCCATTAAAGGCCCGAGATGAAACTGGCCCATAATAAACAGTGTATCACTTTATACCCATTAACGACCCATTATTCCGTCGGCATTTCCAGCCCATGTTAACTTTCGGCCTTCTAAGGGCCCATTTATTCTTGGGATCATTTCTAGAATTCGGTTAGTTACGGTTCGTTACTTCCCTGTTCCGTTTGTGGGCCAAATTCAGCCCGTAGTTACATTCGGCCCGTTTGTGGCCCATTAACCCATTAGGATTTTTTCATAGCGTTATGAAATACAGACTATTAACGGCCCGTTATGGTACACGAATACTACGGCCCATGTTTGGCGAAATGATTATACGCCCGTAGAAGGCCCATGAATCCTATGGCCCATAGAAAACCAATGGATCCTACGACCTGTAAGGCCCATGTATCATACGGCCCGTAGAAAGTACATGGATCCTACTGCCCGTAGAAGGCCCATTGATCATACGACCCGCAGGAGGCCCATGGTTACAACAGTCCATGTGTTGCCATGATTATTGTGGCCTAGTTACCAAAAATAGGTAATTGTGGCCCCTAGAAAAACACGAAAAAAGAACTGCAGTGACTACAAACAAGACAATAAGGAAATAAATAAGCAAGCAACTAACGCTAGCCTATTATAGCTATTACACATATGACATCCACTGGGCATCAAAGTTCACTACCAGTGCAAATATAGGGAACAAAGTAGCATATTACATACACTGGCCGTCAAAATTGGCCACTAGTGCAAATAAACGCGGCAGCAAAACAAGTCCATAACTGAAACAACTTTAGAAGAGCTCAAGAAATGTTATCCTGGGTATCCACCATGCTGGCAATAAGCTTAGCAAGCTTATTAGCTTTGTCCTGTTTGGCGCTAAAATCCTCCAACGCTTGTTGTTGCACCAGAAAGTATGCATCTGAATGCTCCAGGGACTTCCGCAGTCCTTCTGCTTCTTGTCGCAGCACAGCTGATCGATATCTTTCAGCTTGTAGTTGAGACTTAAGAAACTGAACTGATTCAGACAGTGAGTTTGAATAGCTTGTGCAAGCGGTAGTGGCTAGTAACTCGAACAGTAAACCAAGACAGGACTTTGGGGTTGCCTCACTATCTTCAAGATAGTTTTCCTTAGGTGCTTTATCAGCTTTGTTGGAGACAAACAAGGATGTCTCACGATCCTGAACCTTATCTGCATTACTTCTTTTATCATTGCTTAATAAGGCACTCTTCCCCAATATTCTGCCAACATTGTAAAAGAAGAAACAAGCAGACACATAACAGGTTTAGCATGTACTAGTATATGAAACTCATTTCGGTGAACCAGATCATTAGCAAGGTGGACAAGATTAAACTACAAAGTCTTCTATTGACAAGTAGTACATTATAAAAGCATCAATCAAACATATATCTATGTCCTATGGTCACTGCATTGTATTGCCAAATCAAAATAGAGACACGGTTAAAATCATATCAGTTCAAGAGAGAGCATCACTAAAAGAATACAAAGCGTGGGAAACTACACGGCACAACAAGATTTCAGATGGGTACCACGGGTCTACATGTACAACAACACTATTGGCCCTGTTATGATGCTAGTAATGTGCATGATATGAGAAGTCAATTGTATACATAAATTGAAATTGAAATCAACATAGCTATTTATAAGATCAAACCTGTTAAAGAAACATGCGTGAACATACCTGCTGTGCCGTTGGAGTTTCGATTGGATCCTTCAATTTAAAAATAAGTTTGTATGAGTAAATATAGTAATACAAGAGCAAAGTAGTATGCACGATAGCAATGGAATCTTAAATGAGAACCATTGTTCTTCAGGTTTAAGAACTTGTTCTACATGAATAGAGTACAGTGAGACGCAAGAATATAGTACTTAAAAATAGAAAATGAGCTCATAGACCTTACCACATTCTTGGTTCGGGACCAGTACAAAACAAAGCGTTCCTAGTCATCGTCCAGTACATGTGTCTCAGGAGAACGTAAGGGAATTTGATGGGTTTCTTTGCCAGTGAAGTACGTTTTCTTCAGGTAATTCCGATACTGCCACCAAGCATTCTTGAAGATAGAAGAGGTATTAGCATAGGTTACTTCATCCTGAGTTTCCAAATCAGTCCTTCTCTATAGAGAAAAATGAAATATTTGCTATATTATAACCATCATCGAGGTAGAATGTATGGGACAAAGCAAAGTAATTGCCATGAATAACATTACTTACACATAACTCCTGGACAAACACCTGTAACTGGCATTTTCCTTCATCTTCAGTATAATATTTCCATGATGGGAAGATACGCACATAGGATTTAACAACATCGAATGCGATGGGGATGGTGCTCCCACCCTCCACCATGGCGTTCCCACCCTCATCAGCGATCTCCACTCTCCTCCACTGATCTATGGATCCTCTCCGACCATCTCCTCCCGCGTCTTCTCTGGATCAAGGAAATACCCATCTTCTATGGGTTCTTCTGGAGGATATACCCTTGGCTTGGATTTCTCCAAGGGTAGGGTTTTCTCAGATGAGGTTTTCAAATCTATTGGTCACATGATCCATCCAATGGGATGACTACATTGATTGTGTCCTTTAGCCATCATGCCTTCCGTTTGTCCAAAGATTCTGTGGCGGCGACATTGGAAGCTGCGATTGGTCGCTCGACAATTGATCTTTGGGTTGCTCACGTCAAGGATAAGGTTTTTTATTTCCAACTCTCGTGCAAGCAAGTTGGTTTTCTTATTATGGATCTTTGGTCTTTTGCTTGTCATCTGTTCAAATGCTATTTTAATCGGTGGGGCAATGGAGGGCCTAATTGGGTTAGAGAACTCAAGATTTGGCATAAAGAATGTGACGGTGAATGGATTTTAATTAGTCCAACCAAGCATATATCATCTTTGGGTTTACTTGCCATGCACAAACCACCGATTAGATCTTCTCTTAAGTCGGCAGACACTGCCAAGAAGAAATTATCTTTTGCCACTTTTGAGAAGTATTCTGCTTGCAAAGGATATAGATACCCGACAACACAAAATTGCATTGACACAATCACTGATGGGGGTTATGACTTATCTACTCATGAGCGTGTTGTTATTCGGCAGCCCCCCATTTTAGATTTGCATTGGACGGTGGCTAGGCCACCTACTGTATTTGGTTCAGTCATCCTGCTGCCAGAGTTGCACCGGCCAGCCACCTCGTCGCCGGTGTGCGATCTAGTTTCTGTGGATCTGATGCCCATGAATGCTAGTAATCTCTCCACGCATTTTGCGGAAGCGGGAATTTCTCCAGTTAAAATTGTCTGTTCTGCCACTGGCCCACCACCCTTGGAGATTCATCTGATTGACAGCCCAATGCTGCAGATTAGCTCAGCTTCTATTGGGCCTAAAACTTCTCAGATTAGCCCAATTTCTGATGGGCAGGCCCCTACTCCTATCCCAAGCCCACTTGTCGCCACAAATGAAATTCCTATGTCCCAAGAGGCATCTCGACAATTTGAAGCCATGGTCGATGACATGGTGGACCATGTGTTAACTTGCACTATTTGCTCACAGAGGGGTCACTTGGCAGCTGCATGTGGAATAGGAGCGGTCCGCTCGGCTTGCTCCCGCTCAGGTCACTCTAGGAAAGACTGTAATGATTTTGCGTGCTCCAATGGATTACTTTGGAAGCCAATTTCTTTGCAACAAAATACGAGTATATCGGAAACCTCTGCCCATCATGGGAAGGGAGCTGGAGTTATTGGGATAGTTTGTCCAGTCCCATCGCCGCCACCCACATTGCTCCAATCTCCTCTGCTTCCTTCCAAAAAAAAACCTAGGCCATCGTCTCCGCCATCATCCATGGCGAACTACGAGCTTGACCCGCAGCGCTTTGTGCCGGCTGGCCACCATATCATCAATGGTGGCGACCAGCGTCTTCCTCGCACTTTCTTCACGCCAGTTGCTCGTCCTCCCAGCCGCCATGAGGACTTCATGGTCGCCGAAGTCATGCCCACACCGAAGGGACCGCTTGGGCCTGTGCGGGAGGAGATTGTTCAGTTTCTTCAGAACAGAGGTACTCTGGTTCATTCTGCTCAGCCCTGGTTTCACGGCGTTGGATTGTTTCAAGTTAGGGATCCCACTGTCATATACACGTTGATTCAGCATGCCCCATTTCCTCTGGGTAATGATCGCTCTGTTAGATTTATGAAACATGACGAGGGAGAAAATTTCAAGGGGACTCATGGTTTTCGTAAAGGCTGGCTCATGTTCATTGGTATCCCGCTTGATTACCATATGCCTGAGTTTTATCTCGCAAGCGGTAGGCACTTTTGGAAAGTTCCATTCTTGGGATAGTGAAGATCCATACTTGGTTCATACTCTGGTTGAGGCTAGCTTCCTGGATACACCTCTCGTTCCGTGTGATGTAGTTTGTGGAGATTATGCTGAATGGGGTGGATCTCAAGTTTCTTGGACTACTGCATGTTATGCTCTTGGAGCAGATTTTGCTGACCAGATGCCAAATGATGAGGACCCAATTCCTTTGGATGGAAATCCTCATCCTATGCCGGGAAATTTGATACCAGACAATCTGCCATTTGTCCTCCCTCCCTATCCAATGCTTGGGTGGAATGATGCGCCAGTGGTCCCTCCACCACCACCTGAAAACATTGCTGATGCTGGTTGGGGCAATGCTCATTGGGGAGATGATATGGAAGTTCATCAGCACCGACAGCCTACAGTGCCAGAACAAGACCAAGTGTCCATAGTTATTGATCAGCCGGAAGGATCCGTGTCAATTGAGCAGCAATTGCAGGTTCAGAATGAGCATGAGCAGCCGCATCAGCCTTTGCATGAGCAGTACTTACATATTCAGGAACAACAGATTCAAGTTGAGCAGCCTGCTCTTTTGGAAAATCCTCTGGCAATTGTACCCTACCAGCCTCCTATCATTCAGCAAGACCAAATCTTTATTGGAATGGCTAAGATTGTGGCCGGGCCACCTCTTCCTCCCGAGATGATCTGGAAGAGGTCGTTCCAAAACTTAATGTTTGATTTCTTTCTCAAGGAGGTGCCCAGGTCAATCTTATTCAAGCCCTTGGGTACAGTCACATATTCCAAGCACACATAGTCGATTGCTTTTGACAAATCCCGCAAGATTTCTATGATGGTTGCTAGTTTGCAAAGCGCTTCAAATACAAGGAAACCTTTTGTGGCAAAACGCCTAGTGGCCAGAGCGCTATTTGGGGGTCCATCCAAGGATGTTGTTTCTGGTTCTGAGGATGTCATACCTGATGTTGCTATGTCTGAAGATGTTATTCCTGGCTCTGAAGATGTCATGTCTGAAGATATTATTCCTGGCTCTGAAGATGTTACTCCTGGCTCTGAAGATGTCATGTCTGAAGCTGTGTTGCCTGCGGTCTCGGGGGTGATGCCCTTTTCATCATTTGTGGTCTTTTCTGGAGAACCACAGGTAAGGAAAAGAAAATGAGAGGGAGAAAGAAGTCTTCTGCTCCTTTAGTGGACACGTCCATGAGGAGATGCAGTCAAAGCGCGGCAAAACTTGATGGCTTCAAATCGATGGTCTTCGAGCAGCTCTCCCTCTAGCCCATGAAGAGGCATCCTCGGTCCAAGCCCATAGAAGCCGCGGCCCAGCCCACATCTGCAGATGTTGGCGATGATGACAAGACTGAAGATGTGCCCCCTAACACTCCACTCCAGGTGCTGCAGGCGATTGGTGTTGAGCTGGAGATCGACCCCTCTCTCCTTTCCAAGGATAAGCTTATGGCTGATCCCAAGGATGACTCGACCTCCTCCAGCGTCTAAAGGTTGATGATCAAAACTTTATTTAGGTGTAGCAAGCCGGTTAAATTTGCTACTCTTTATGTTGTCCTGGAACTTGTGGCGTGTGTTGAAGACTGGGTGTGTTCTCTATGTTGTGATCTGGGATGTATGGCAATGTATGTCATGCTGTTTTTGCTACATCTTTATTTGTTCTTCTATGAACCGAATGCATACGCGTAACTAGAAAATCCTTTGTTGGAATGTCAGAGGTTTGAATTCTGATGCACGGCAACGTTCTGTCAGAGAGAAAGTGACTGAAAGTCAGTGTGCAATTTTTTGCTTGCAGGAAACTAAGCTCTCTATTTGCCCTCACACTTTAATTAATAGAATTTGCCCTGTGGGTTTTGATCAATTCATTGAATCTCCCTCAAGAGGAGCATCTGGAGGTATATTAACTGTGTGGCGTTCAGATGTTTTAAGGGCATTTTGTTGGATGTGCAACCGTTTGGTATTGTGATTAACCTTACTTCGGTGCATAATAATGACCAATGATATTTGGTAAATGTTTATGGGCCGTGTCAAGGTAAATTGAGGGACAATTTTGTTAGCTGGATTTATAATCTTCAGGTGGAACCTGATCAGAAATGGCTGTTAATGGGAGACTTCAATTTTATAAGATCCATGGAATACAAAAATCTTCCTCGTGGAGATGTTAATGATATTTTCATTTTCAATGAGATCATAGGCCATTTGGGACTGCTAGAAATTCCATTAAAAGGCGGAAGATTCACCTGGTCGAATATGCAAGACTTCCCTCTCCTTGAACAACTTGATTGGGTTTTTACATCTGCTAGTTGGGTCAACCAATACCCTACGACACAAGTCACACCTCTTGCAAAAACTTCTTCTGATCATGTACCTTGTATAATCTCTATCAGCACCTCTATTCCAAAAGCTCATATTTTCAGATTTGAAAACTATTCGGTGCATCAGCTTGGTTTCATGGACTGTGTGCAAGAGGTTTGGGGCAGAACTTCTCACAAAACCCATATTTCTGCAATTATTGTGGACAAATTGAAAGCTTTGAGGTTTGCTCTCAAGAAATGGCAGAAAGGGCTATCTCACATTAAAGGATTGGTTGAGAAGTGTAATTGGGTAATCATTTGGTTAGATAACTTGGAGGATATGAGGCCTTTGTACAAAGCTGAATTCAATTTCAGGAAGGTGGTAAAGTTGCATCATGAGCATCTCTTGCACCTTCAGTTTATTTACTGGAAGAAGAAATGTACCATTAGATATATCAAAGTAGGAGAGGAAAATTCAAAGTTTTTCTAGGCAATGGTAACTGAGAGGTACAGGAGGAATTCCATTGCTAGTTTGCTGCTGTCTGATGGTATAGTTTCTTTAGATCATGAGGAAATGGTCACGGAATTTTTGGACACATTCAATGGTAGAATTGGTACTGTCAAACCAATTATGTTGGGAGAGGACATTATTTCTTTAATTCCTAAAGTGCACGGGATGGAGGTCCTCACAAAACAGTTTTAGGTGAAATAAATTGAGCATGTGATTCAAGAATTGCCCATTGATAAGGCACCTGGGCCTGATGGTTTTAATGGGCTTTTTATGAAGAGGTGTTGGCATATTATTTCCAGTGATTTCATTAGGTTGGTGCAGGAATTTCATGCAGGGACTGCTCAGCTAGAGAACCTCAATGATGCCTTCATTACACTGATCCCTAAAAAGCACACACCTGAGACTGTGGGAGATTTCAGGCCAATATCTCTGACCAGTGTGGGTCTGAAGTTCCTCACTAAACTTGCAGCTAATAGGTTTCAGGAAGAAATCACCAAATGTGTTCATAAGAATCAATATGGATTTACTAAGTCAAGAACAATTCAGGAATGCATTGCTTCGACTTTTGAATATATTCATAAGTGTAACCAATCTAAGAAGCCAATCATTTTGCTAAAGCTTGACTTTGAAAAGGCTTTTGATTCTATTCAGCATGAGGCAATTATAAAAATTCTTCTGGCCAAAGGTTTTGATAGGAAATGGATCACCTAGATTTAGCAGCTGTTGTCATCTGGCACTTCTTCTATTTTGTTGAATGGAGTACCTGGTAAATACTTTAAGTGCAAGTGTGGTGTAAAGCAAGGAGATCCTATCTCTCCCTTGTTGTTTGTGATTGTTGCTGACCTCTTGTAGTCTATGATTAATAATCTCCTGTGATAGGGTTTGCTTAGCTTGCCTCTGCCAACACATGACCCTGATTATCCAGTGGTGCAGTATGCAGATGATACTTTGCTTTTTGTGAATGCTGATATCTCTCAGTTGGGGGTTCTTAAAACTGTGTTGCACTCCTTTTCCTCAACCACTGGTTTGCAAATTAACTTCCACAAGTCCTTAATGCATCCAATTAATGTGGAGGCCACTGCTGCTTCAGACCTTGCTGCCCTTTTTGGCCGTCAGTTAGGCACAATGCCTTTCACATACTTGGGGTTACCTATGGGTACCACTCTGCCTAAAATCATTGATCTACTACCTTTAGTGGATTGCATGGAGAGAAGGCTTACAGGTAGTTCTTGGTTTCTGCCACAAGGTAGTAGATTACAGTTGGTTAACTCTGTTATATCATCATTGCCTATATATTTCCTTTTTATTCTGTCGATACCACAGGGTATTCTGAAGCAATTGGAAATAATTCAGAGACAATGCTTATGGAGGAAGTATGGTCAGGAGAAGGGTCATTCCTTGGTTGCTTGGCCTCTGGTTTGCAGGCCCAAACTTAAGGGAGGACTTGGAATATTGAATCTGGGCTGCAAAATGAAGCTCTGCTTCTCAAACATCTGAACAAATTCTACAATAGAGCAAATGTACCCTGGGTCCACTTGGTTTGGGACTCTTATTATTTTCAGAGAGTCCCTCATGACACCACAATCTGTGGTTCCTTTTGGTGGAGAGACATTTGCAAGCTAATGGATAAATACAGGTCTGTTACCTCGGTCACAGTCAGAAGAGGAGACACAGTGCTTTTCTGGTCAGACCATTGGGAGATTGGCAATTCTTGCACCCCTCTTCAAGATAGATTTCCAAGGTTGTTTTCATTCTTCTTGCATAAGAATCTTTCAGTTACGGAAATGTTTCAGGCTGGCAATTTGCAGCAGATGTTTTCTTTGCCTCTGTCTGAATTGGCTTTTCAAGAGCTCAACCAACTGTCATCTATGCTGGGAGAGATCTCTTTGGACAATGAAGGCAAGGACACCTGGGCTTGGAGACATGGGAAAAAGTCTGAATATTCGGCCAAGAAGTTTTATGATTTTGTGCACCAACCAGTTCTGGCTAACCCTATACTCAATTGTGTATGGAAGAGTTGTTGCACCATGACAATTAAAATGTTTGCCTGGCTAGTCATAATGGACAGAGTTAACACCAAGGATATGATTCGGTGCAGGCATTGGAAAATTAATGATGGGATGGAGTGTGTTTTGTGTCTGACTAGAGTGCTTGAAGAAAGAAATCATCTCTTCTTCCAATGCAACTTTAGTATGCGTATTTGGAATTATCTTCAAATCACTTGGCTGAATGGCAATGACATGGTGGAAATTGCCTTACATGCCAGGAAGGATTTTAATAAACCTTTCTTTTCAGAAGTGGTCTTTCTAGCATGGTGGAACATTTGGAAAGTCAGGAATGATAAGTCTTTTAGGCACATCAGGGCTTATTTTAGGCAATGGAGGATTGGTTTTATACATGATATTACCCTCCTCTCGCACAGGATTAAGAGAATATACAAAGAGGCTATGCTAAAGTAGATTGATTTCTTACCCCCTTGATGTACTTGCAGATGTACTTTTATTTTTCAGGTTTGTTTAGTATAGCCTGCTTTGTATAGTCTTTTGTTTTTGTTTCTGTTCCTCTACTTGAGGAACCTCCCGTATTCTTTGTTGGTGAGGTTTTAATAAAATGATGTGGGGTGTAAGCCCTGCAGTCTTGAAGGTCAAAAAACATCAAATGCGATAGATGCTAAACTATGAATGGCTGGTTGTGCTTCCTCCACAGAAATAGGTGTACTAACTGGTGGAGTTGGGGTTCACCGTGGTAGTACTGGCGCTTTGGGCACTGGAGCTGCCTTACTAACTGCTCTTGTTTGGGAGATTTGTGGTGGAGATGGTGCTATGTCAACAGGAACTGGGTTACTATATGCTGGGGTTGGGGTTAGATTGGGTGAAGCTGGTTATTTGTCCATCACAGTAGGGGTAAAATCTGCGAGAGTCTGGGTCATGTGTGTGAGGGCTGGTTCTCGTGCATGTAAAACCGGGGTGCTATCTCCACCAAGAGGTAGCACTCTTTTATTTGAAGACCGTGTTTTTACTCCGCTAGATACTGCCATCACCCGCTCTAATTTAAATGGCTGATAAACAGGAAACATAGTTGAATGTACAGACATTGTATGAGAGACAGATGCAATAGATAGTGTGGAAAAAAGAGGGCATTAAGTAGTTGACATGTATATTGTTTAAGTAAAACAGATAGCATGACATAATTTCACATATATGATGTCTATCTAAACTGGATAGCATAGCATAACATAATTCAAAGATATGATGCCTAACTAAACAGGATCGCATGGCATAATTCACATACATGTTATCTAAGTAATGATGATCGCATGATTTGATTCACATATGTGATTTATATGCTAAGTAGAGGGCATTCACATATATGATGTCTGAACTAAGAACATGGTGTTGAATATTGTGTATATGATGTCTAAACTATGCAATGCAAGACACCATATGCATGATATGAGCAGTAGAACCGTGCCAAGTTAGAGCATACACCTCGGTTGGGGAATAGGACTGGTCATCTGTCTCTGAATCCATCTCTGAGGAGCTATCGGGACCCAGCAAGAGATCTGCTTCGACATGTAGCACTGTCTGCTCTGAAGGCCTTGTTTTCACTCCAGATTTTCCATCACCCACTCAAATGGCTGATTCATAGGAAGAGTAGTTTAATGTACAAACATTGTTGACAAATGGAAATTTAATGAAGAAAAGGATGGGCAAGATATCATTCAAATATATGATGCCTGGTTAAACAGGATGGCATTGCACATTTCACATATATTATGGCTGGCTAAAAGACATGAGACTGCATAATTCCCATATATGATATTGAAACTAAATAGGTGGCATTACAGAACATCTCTAAACTAAGTAGATGACATATATGATGTTGAAAGTAGGCACCTCAAGGCAACATATGCACGATATGACTAACACCATCATGCCAAGTTAGAGCAAACACCTTGGGGGTAAATAGGAGTGGTCAGCTGCCTCTGAATCTGCCTCAAAACAGATATCTTCCTCTGGATTACAATCTGGAGAGGGGGGAGGGGTTGCCATTGAACCCACCATGGAGCGATGTCTGCATGACATTGTATTGCCGCACAAAACTCTTCTCTTTTTCTCTACATGTTCAGAATGACTGTGTACAATATCTGACATGCATACAAAAAAATATAGTGAGATTATGTAACGAGAGCATGCAGAATTCCAGAGTAATGGTAAGAACCAGTGGATGGATCCAAAAATAATGATAGCAGGCTAATGATTGCTTTAATTTAATAAAAACGAATGATGATTGCTTTACTATTTTATACCCACTCAAGATGAACAACATAGGCATACCATAGGTGAACTAGATATTAGACAGAGATACTATTTATTGGTGCCTCGATATGTGCCCCACAACTAATTTAGAACTCAAGTTTGAACATCAATTTGGACCTGACTTGGAGTCTAAGAGGTGAACATGACAATAAAGTAGCGGGTAATATTAAGCAATGCATAACATAAGCAAAAACAAAAGAGTGCGGCCTCTCTTGTGGACCCGTGTACTCCTCAGGTTCATCTGCTGAGTCGATGATGGTGATGCCGTTGCGGTGGTTGTCGGCGGCCAAGGTTGGAAAAAGCGGTAGGCGTAAGTGAGGCGGTTGGCCTTCGCCTAGTGCCTAGGCAGTGCCTAAGCGCCCTAGGCGTGGCCTAGGCGGTAATATAATTTTTACTCGTAGTGTCTTTGTGATTATTATATGGGTGTTGATATTAGTTTAGGGCATATAAATAGGTTGATTACCATATACTGCCATTGGAATATAACCCGTTTTGAATATTAGTGCGGTATGTGGCATGATTTCTTACTTGGGTAGATAATTCCTTGCTTTCCCTGTCTAGACCTCCATTTATGCCCTAGGCGAGGCATTTGGCCACTGCCTAGCGCCTAGGCGTGCCTAAGCGCCTCCTAGGCACTGCCTTTTCCAACAGAGCCGGCGGCAGGGAAGGAGATCTGAGGCGGCGAAATACGGTCAGGAGTCGTGATGTATGGTTTGGTGGATGCTTCTATCGATGGAGTAGCTCAGGTGAAGTGGACGACGTCGCGGTAGGAGCAGGACAAACCACACAAAGTTTTCTTCGACACCTACCAGTAACTGAAGTAATTCTGTAAGGGCTCATTTGGCTTGCATGATTCTAAAAAGGCAGGGATAGGAGGAAAATCACCGGAATAGGATAGGAATGCACATGGGAAACAAAGCATTTGTGAACATAGGATTTCTGTCAACTTGGGTGTTTGGTTCACAGGAATTGGAGGAGCAGATGAATGCAAAGAAGCATGGCCAAAATAAAGTGAAACCATATGAAAGCGTGTACAGTTAGAATGATATTCTGCCGCTAATGCACTTGGTCTTGTTTTCATGCATAGGATTTTGAAAAGTAGGTCTAGGTGGATGTTTTGTTCCATTCCTTTCAACAAAATGCATGAATAATTGAATAGTAGAGTGCCATAGGGAAATTTCCTATTGCTATGTTTTTCTGTTGAACCAAAATAGCCCTAATGGATCGACATGATTGTAGAGTAATAAGTGATGCGGCAAGTGTACAACCTATTTGCAGTAACTGTGTTGACCTCAGCATCATTGGGTTGGTCACTGAAGAAGTTGAGGTAGAGGTGGCTTTCGGAGGTGAGGAGGAAGATCTGAGGAATCTGTGGACGGCATCCAGGGCACTGCTCTGTTGTGACGGATCGTTCCGTCGTTGGAGCAGCTTCGGTGAGCCGTAAGATGTCAAGGCTGAAGCAGCACAAGACAGACATTGTTAATCTCAAGTGGGATTCTAATAGCATCTCCAATAGATGATGTAAAATGCATTACCAAAAAGTGATAGATGTAAAATTTACATCACCAAAAACCACATGACTACAACAGATGAGGTAAAACACTGTTCACTCTGAACTTAACTATCGAAACTGAAATTTACTGTGGAATCTAAATGTTACTGTCGAAACTGAATGCAATGGTAGCAGAGAGGCACTTGACATGGGATAGTTTAGGGAGGACCTGCAGTTCATCTTCAACCTGCACCCCCCTGAGCCGCCAGCCACCACCGGCCGAACCCCGCGCCACCTCGCCGCCCCGAAACAACTCCCCACCACCGGTCCGCCGCCGCCTCGCCGCCACGAAACAACTCCCCACCGCCGGTTTGCCGCCGCCTCGCCGCCCCGAAACAACTCCCCGCCGCTGGTCTGCCACCGCCCCGGCCAGCCCTCTAGGCCCCCCGCGCCAAGCTTTTTCTCCGGTAATCCCCACGCCACCGCCCCACCACCACGCCCCCAACCGTCGGAGAGCACCACCCCTGTCGGCGTTCTGGGAGCGGGGGTCCCCAGACTTGCCTTCCCGCGGCTTGCGGCGTGGCTCAAAGGGGGGCCCAGCACGGCCCATCTTCATCAACACAGACCCAAGACCCTCGCGAGGGGCCAAGCCTCACGGGGCAGACGACACAGAGCTTCCTCAGGCACGACCTCACCAGGCTGGCTCGCGAGGGGGCAGAGAGATCAAGGCGGGGTACCTCACGAGCTGCCCATGACGCAAGCCATGACGACCAAGGGCGCCAGGCGGGTGCCAGCCCGCGCAGTGTCCTCCTTTCCTCTTTGGAGCAAAGGGGGCAAGCGCAGCCGCGGAGTACCGAGGCATCAGGCAAAGGTTGCCATTTCGGTGCAACAAGACCAAGACCAGGAAGACTGCAAGACGGAGGTCACCGTGGAGCCCAAGACGGCATCACCACCAGAGCTTTGTGGAGGCGAAGACTACTTTTGTCGGGGTAGCGAGTACTAGTTGTCCCCCTTCAAATTAGCCCGCCATTGTTGGCTCCCTTCCCGCTCGATATTTGGGAAGAGGACTAGGGCCTCTATAAATAGGACCAGCCACCCACAGAAGAGAAGGGTCTGGGGGGTTCGGAAGGATTAAGAGAAGGGGTTCGATTAGAGAGAGAGAGAGAGAGAGAGAGAGAGAGAGAGAGAGAGAGAGAGAGAGAGAGAGAGAGAGAGAGAGAGAAGGGTGGCTGAACTCCTCCCAGCAGTTCATCGCCCCAGCCAAGAACAGACCCTCGCGAGGTTGTTCTTCCTTGTATCATTCATCATCATCAGCCCAAGAGGCAATCCACCACACCACACACTGGAGTAGGGTATTACACCACAACGGTGGCCCGAACCAGTATAAACCCTGTGTCTCTTGTGTTGTTCTTTCCATGGCTTAGATCTTAGCGAGGCGGAGGGGTGCAGGTAGGTAGGAAGCGAAATCTCCGCACGCACCCCAGTGTTTGAACCTCAAGGGTCTGCCGGAACCCAAAATCCGACATTTGGCGCGCCAGGTAAGGGTGCACCACAATTCGTCTTCCACCGTCCCGTTCTCCTTCGACCATCGCACCCATGTCCGACGCTCGTCGGGCCCGCGCCGAGCGCCGAGCCGCTCTCGCTTCCCGCGTCGCCCAGACGGCTCCTGTCGGCGGGCGTCCTCACCGTTCCCCGTCACCTGCCGTCAACGCCAGGACCTACCCGGCGGGGGACAAGCAGCAAGCATCGTCTCAGCATCTGTCCGTGCAGCAAGACGGCCGCACCGCAACTCCCTCGCTCCCCCGGCTGGTTCTTCGTCCCGCGCGCTCCGCGCACCCATGGAGGCTTGAGCTGCGCTCATCACGGCGAACGAGCTCCTGTGCTACCACCCCGTCGATGACGTCTACGAAGAATGGCTCGACCGTGTCGCCAAGCTCGTCCGCGCCGCAGGGGGCTCTCCTGCACCGTTCGTTCCGCTGCACTGCACCCCGCGTGGGCGACGAAGCTCCGGCGGCGCCCCGGCCGCCTCCTCCTCAAGAAGGCGCCATGGTTCCAAGGCGCGTGGCCCCTGGGCGGAACCCGCTCCGTCAGGTGCCAGCGCAGCAAGAGCAGAGCTGCCAAGAAGTCCCTCGCCCGCAAGAAGCTGCCCGGGCGCTCCCTGCTCCAGCACGTCGCGACCATGCTCCTACTCCCGCATGTCAAGATCCAGCTGCAACGCGTGGGGACATGCAAGACCAAGCTCTCCGTACCCAAGGCCTCCCGTGGCCACAGCAGGCTACCGTGCCTTCACCGCCGAGCTACGCAGTGTCGCGTGGCCCGGCAAGTTCAAGCCAGACCTGCCTCCTCGCTACGACGGCACGGCTGACCCTGCGGAGTTCCTCCAGCTCTACGAGCTGGGCATCGAAGCTGCCAACGGAGACGAGAAGGTCATGGCGAACTGGTTTCCCATGGCGCTCAAGGACGGGGCACGCACCTGGCTCCTGAACCTGGCTCCAGGCACGATCTCCTCCTGGGATGAGATGCGCACCCGCTTCATCGCCAACTTCCAAGGTACTCGCGACCGGCCACCCGCCGTGAGCGACATGCGCCGCATCAAGCAACAACCCGGGGAGACCCTGCAGAAGTACATCTAGCGCTTCAACAATGCACGCCTCAAGATTCCCATGGTGACTAAAGAGGCCATCATCTCAGCTTTCTCCGACGGCGTGCGCGATGTCAACATGAAGGAGGAGCTGGCGATGCATGAAGACCTGTGCACTTCTTTGGAGCTGTTCAACATGGCAACCAAGTGCGCCAGGGCTGAGGAAGGGCGTCTCTCCCTTCTCGAGCTGCCTGTCGCGGACTCGGATGAGAAGAAGCCCAAGGCCAAGGATGTGAAGCGCAAGGGGGCTGCCGTGCTCGCGGCAGAACCAGACACCAAGCGGGGCAGAGATCAGCCCGAGCCTTCCAAGGGCAGTCGGTACTGTGTGTACCACGACCTCCACACCCACAACACCAACGAATGTCAAGAGCTCCGAGCCGTGCGAGAAGGAAGGATCGGCCGTCGCCCCGACCGCGGTGACCGTGGCTATGGTCGAGGAGGAGGAAGGAACGCAGGACGCTGGGAAGACCGTGGCCCGCGCCAAGGGTGGCACGATCAACCTCACGAGGATCGCTGGCAAGACCCGCCTCGCGAGGGAGACTCGAGGGGTCGGCCTCGCGAGGATCGCCCGCAAGGCAACGCAGGCCTCCCTCCGCTACCGCCACAACCAAGGAGAAATGAGGACCGCCACTAGGACAAGGAGGCTGGGGGCTTCCAGGAGCTGCGCGTGATCGCCTGCATCCTGGGCGGGGCTCAAGCCCCAGCCTCTCAATGCATCTTCAAGCAGTTCGCCCGTGAAGTGAATGCAGTCCTCCCCAAGCTCGAAGCCACGCGCCCTCTCAGGTGGTCAGTGTGCGCCACCACGTTCAGCTCGGCAGATCAGCTCAAGTGTGAGGCTACAGCCGGAGTCCTCCCTATGCTCTGTTCCCCAATCATCAGCAACGTGGTGGTCACCAGGACCCTCATCGATGGCGGGGCAGGGCTCAACGTCCTATCTGTGGAAACATTCAACAATCTCCAAGTGCCCTACAGCCAGCTTCAGCCAACCAAGCCTTTCTCCGGAATCACCGACGGCTCCATGGTCCCGATTGGTCAGGTCCGCCTCCCTATCACCTTCGGGGCACGCGACAACTACCGCACTGAGCTCATCGACTTCGACGTCGCTCACGTTCGCCTGCCGTACAACGCCATCCTCGGGTACCCAGCGCTGGCCAAGTTCATGGCCGTAACCCACCACGGCTACAACGTCCTCAAGATGCCAGGAAGTGGCGGAGTCATCACGGTGCCCTATGAAGAGAAGGATGCGGTGTGTTCTCTGGAACGAGCCTTTCAGGCCGCGTCACTAGAAGATCCGGATCGCGGAAGCAGGTGGCTTCCCGAGACCGCCCCCAAGAAGAAGAAGACATCGTCCGGCTCGGCTCCTCAGGAGGCAGGCCCCTCTGGGCCCGTGCCTGCCCAGGGGGAACCTCCTTCCATCGCATAGGGAAGCGCGCCCGGCGCCCTCCTCAGGCAGGGCTCGGGGGCTCTCCCCTGGAGGGCCACCGACCTGGCTAGGGTCACGAGGGAGGCGCTTGGGCACCACATGGAGGCGTGTTTCGAAGCATGTTTCCCTCAAGAAGGAGTAAGGCAAGGAGAGCCAGACCCTCAGGAGTTCGTCAGCAAGGCCATTCAAGAACTACAGGAGTCAAGAGTCATGAAAGGCGGCCGCCGTCTACCAGCAGTGGCTCCCCATCCAGGCGAGGATGGTGGGCTGCCCATCTGCATCGACATACCAGGGCTCAACCGAGTCGCCTCTCTGGAGCGCCTCTGGCCCTCGCGAGTGGGGCGCTGCGGAGGTCCACCCCACAGCTACGTTCGCATGCCTTACGGCTTGCTGAACGCGGCTGCCACGTACCAGCGCCTCATGAGGGGCATCATGGAGGCACAAGAGGCCAGGCGTTCCGCAGCCCTGGCGGAGATGGAGATGGTCCGCGGGGAGCCGCCAGCACCTCTGGAGCCTCCCGAGGCCCCCGGGCCTGGGGGGCTCGTGAGGATTGGCTTCCGCGGCCCACCGAGTCTGCTACACCAACAACTCTTCGTCCTCAACGTCATCAGGTGACATCTTTCAAGTTTCACTTCCAGCTGGGAGCGTCCCCCAGGGATGCATTATTCCCAGGCCGCGTGGGTCCGTCCCTGCGGCATGTACCCCTTTTATTTCATGTTGTTAGCTCACCTTATTGGGGGCGCCCCTCGGGCTGCATGATCCCCAAGTCGCTCGGGCCAGACCCAGCGGCTTGTATCCCATTTGCGTTTATTCCCGGTTATGCGTTATACCCACTATGTTAGATTTTTTGATGCCGGTCCATGGCACCTCTTCTTCTCCATGCCGACCACTTGCACGTTAAAGGGGGGGGGGTACCTGAGCACCGTGACTCAGGGCTCTTACTGCCTCTCCAGCCCTCACCCTCTGGCCTTGTCCACGGCATCGCGACCTAGCATACCAGCGACTGAGACCAGCTCGAGGGCCGGGACCCGAGGACGTAGAGTGCCGACATCTAACCGAATTTGCAGGGACACATCACAAGATAAGTGTTGGGGAACGTAGCAGAAATTCAAAATTTTCCTACTTGATTCCCACTTGATTCCACTTGATTCAAGTGATTGTTGCACTCAGACAATCTGAGCACAAGCTCAACAATTGAGCTTCTCTCCTTAGTTTGCAGGCTAAGAAAATCGTCGGAGGTCTTATACCTCTCGACGTGGGCACGAGCCTGAAATCCCAATTTCAGCCCTCAAAACATCTCATATGTTCCGTGACGTTTCGAAAACGTCTTTGGTGCCTCTACTTAAACCATTTAACTGAACTATCACGTAGTTATCAAAACGTGTATGTTCGATGTTCGAAACATCCACAAACGATGTTTGGGGTTCAGCACACTAAGCGGTGCATTAAGGACATAAGCTTTCTACTGATCGCATAATCGCTACTGTCAACTTTCAACTATATTTTCTCTAGGAACATATCTAAAACAGTAGAACTAAAGCGCGAGCTACGACATAATTTGCAAAAAGGTCTTTTGACTATGTTCAAGATAATTAAGTTCATCTTATGAACTCCCACTCAGATAGACATCCCTCTGGTCATCTAAGTGATTACATGATCCGAGTCAACTAGGCCGTGTCCGATCATCACGTGAGACGGACTAGTCATCATCGGTGAACATCTTCATGTTGATCGTATCTACTATACGACTCATGCTCGACCTTTCGGTCTCCGTGTTCCGAGGCCATGTCTGTACATGCTAGGCTCGTCAAGTTAACCCTAAGTGTTTTCGCGTGTGTAAATCTGTCTTACACCCGTTGTATGTGAACGTAAGAATCCATCACACCCGATCATCACGTGGTGCTTAGAAGCGACGAACTGTAGCAACGGTGCACAGTTAGGGGAGAACACTTCTTGAAATTGTTGTAAGGGATCATCTTATTTACTACCGTCGTTCTAAGCAAACAAGATGCATAAACATGATAAACATCACATGCAATCAAATAGAGTAGTGACATGATATGGCCAATATCATATAGCTCCTTTGATCTTCATCTTCGGGGCTCCATGATCATCTTGTCACCGGCATGACACCATGATCTCCATCATCGTGTCTTCATGAAGTTGTCACGCCAACGACTACTTCTACTTCTATGACTAACGCGTTTAGCAATAAAGTAAAGTAGTTTACATGGCGTTCTTCAATGACACGCAGGTCATACAATAAATAAAGACAACTCCTATGGCTCCTGCCGGTTGTCATACTCATCGACATGCAAGTCATGAATCCTATTACAAGAACATGATCAATCTCATACATCACATATATCATTCATCACATCCTTTTGGCCATATCACATCACATAGCATATCCTGCAAAAACAAGTTAGACATCCTCTAATTGTTGTTTGCATGTTTTACGTGGCTGCTATGGGTTTCTAGCAAGAACATTTCTTACCTACGCAAAACCACAACGTGATATGCCAATTGCTATTTACCCTTCATAAGGACCCTTTTCATCGAATCCGTTCCGACTAAAGTGGGAGAGACTGGCACCCGCTAGCCACCTTATGCACCAAGTGCATGTCAATCGGTGGAACCTGTCTCACGTAAGAGTACGTGTAAGGTCGGTCCGGGCCGCTTCATCCCACAATACCGTCGAAACAAGATTGGACTAGTAACGGTAAGCATATTGAACAAAATCAATGCCCACAACTACTTTGTGTTCTACTCGTGCAAAGAATCTACGCAATAGACCTAGCTCATGATGCCACTGTTGGGGAACGTAGCAGAAATTCAAAATTTTCCTACGTGTCACCAAGATCTATCTATGGAGATACCAACAACGAGTAGAAGGAGAGTGCATCTACATACCCTTGTAGATCGCTAAGCGGAAACGTTCAAGTGAATGGGGTTGATGGAGTCGTTCTCGTCGTGATTCAAATCACCGATGATCAAGTGCCGAACGGACGGCACCTCCGCGTTCAACACACGTACAGCCCGGTGACGTCTCCCACGCCTTGATCCAGCAAGGAGAGAGGGAGAGGTTGAGGAAGACTCCATCCAACAGCAGCACAACGGCGTGGTGGTGATGGAGGAGCGTGGCAATCCAGCAGGGCTTCGCCAAGCACCATGGGAGAGGAGGAGTAGGGAGACAGGTAGGGCTGCACCAAGAGGGATAGAACTCATGTGTATGGCAGCCCCAAACCTCATCTATATATAGGGGGAAGGGGGGGCTGCGCCCCCTTTAGGGTTTCCCACCCCCAAGGGGTGCGGCCAGCCCTAGATGGCAAAGGGGAGGCGGCCAAGGGGGGAGAGGAGAGGGAGGCGCACCAATATGGGCCTTAAGGCCCATCTGGACTAGGGTTTGCCCCCTCCCACTCTCCCTTGCGCCTTGCACCCTTGTGGGGGGCGCACCAGCCCTCCTAGGGGCTGGTCCCCTCCCACACTTGGCCCACGCAACCTTCTGGGGCAGGTGGCCCCACTTGGTGGACCCCCGGGACCCTCCCGGTGGTCCCGGTACATTACCGATATCGCCCGAAACTTTTCCGGTGACCAAAACAGGACTTCCCATATATAAATCTTTACCTCCGGACCATTCCGGAACTCCTCGTGACGTCCGGGATCTCATCCGGGACTCCTAACAACATTCGGTAACCACATACAAACTTCCTTTATAACCCTAGCGTCATCGAACCTTAAGTGTGTAGACCCTACGGGTTCGGGAGACATGCAGACATGACCGAGACGTTCTCCGGTCAATAACCAACAGCGGGATCTGGATACCCATGATGGCTCCCACATGTTCCACGATGATCTCATCGGATGAACCACGATGTCAAGGACTTAATCAATCCCATATTCAATTCCCTTTGTCTAGCGGTATTGTACTTGCCCGAGATTCGATCGTCGGTATACCGATACCTTGTTCAATATCGTTACCGGCAAGTCTCTTTACTCGTTCCGTAACACATCATCCCGTGATCAACCCCTTGGTCACATTGTGCTCATTATGATGATGTCCTACTGAGTGGGCCCAGAGATACCTCTCCGCTTACACGGAGTGACAACCCAGTCTCGATCCGCATAAAACAATAGATACTTTCGGAGATACCTGTAGTGCACCTTTATAGTCACCCAGTTATGTTGTGACGTTTGATACACCCAAAGCACTCCTACGGTATCCAGGAGTTACACGCTCTCATGGTCGAAGGAAGAGATACTTGACATTGGCGAAGCTCTAGCAAATGAACTACACGATCTTTTGTGCTAGTCTTAGGATTGGGTCTTGTCCATCACATCATTCTCCTAATGATGTGATCCCGTTATCAACGACATCCAATGTCCATAGCCAGGAAACCATGACTATCTGTTGATCACAACGAGCTAGTCAACTAGAGGCTCACTAGGGACATATTGTGGTCTATGTATTCACACGTGTATTACGATTTCCGGATAATACAGTTATAGCATGAATAAAAGACTATTATCATGAACAAAGAAATATAATAATAACACTTTTATTATTGCCTCTAGGGCATATTTCCAACAATAAGGCCCAGTGCCAGGCGCAACCCGCCTAGAGGTAGGGCCCCGTGAGTCCCGCGCTGGCTCACGGGTGCCCATATACACCTCACCAGGCCCTACCGTGCCAGCCACGTGTCAGGGCGGGGCTGTACACGCCCCGGGGGCTCCTCCCGGAGGGGGCCCCCTCCCACGTACCAGTGGAAGCACCATGCTCCGCGCTGGCTGACGACACTGCCGAGGAGCGGCTATGCCCGTACACATACGGAAGCGCTATGCTCCGCACTGGTGATAAACAACTGAGGGTGGCCCCTGGGCCGCGTCAACCTCAGGGAGCCCAGAACTCAGTGTCTAGCCTCATCTCAACGCCTCCCCTCAGGAGTGCCGCGCGAGGGGGCTGGGCACGGGGGCTGTGCCTGGGTCACGCCCAGATGCA